>NC_139679.1:88897966-89222966 GCF_964106915.1 Podarcis gaigeae
GAATGGGTTTTAGATCTGGTGGTGTACTTCACGCCAACTTAACTTATGCTAGAGTTCCTTTATATGCCAGATTCTTGTGTATAGGATTGCTCCCGTAGTGTGAGTTTCTCATAATGAACACATTTTTATGTGCAGTTTTCACTAATGTACTCTTTTTTTTTTGCAAGAAATTGCTCCTAATGTAATGCATTTTTGTATGTTATTTTCATGCATACCGTATATTCATTCTTATGCACACTTTCCCCTAATATATGCATTTTTGTAAAAGCTGTTTGGTTACAGAACAGCATCACAAAATTTGGATGAGAACAGATGTTGGAGGATGGATGTGTTTCAGTTCCATAATGCTTTGGAAAGTGCAGATTTGATAAGATTCGGCTTTAAATATGAACGGAACTGACTCTCTCCCCCATCCCTATTTGTGACAGAATATCAGGAGTTCCACAATGAAATAATATGTTTCATTAATGGATGGCAGTTGTAATGATCAGTAGAAACATTATTATGAATGGAGTTGTTTTATTATTATTATTATTATTGTTATTATTGTTATTGTTATTATTATTATTATTAACATTATTATGAATTGACCATATATATTTTTTGCCACGTTATTTCTCATAAGAAATGATATCCCAATGGCCAACATAATTTTGCAGAAATGATGACTCGCACATGATGCATTATTCATCATTTTGATTCATTTAATTAATTGTTGTGACCTCTTGATAAAATTCCATCTATATTACTGCTGACCTTGTGTCACTTTGATTGCACTTTGACAGATAATGATTTTTTTTCTCTGTATGTAATAATTATAATAATTAGAACAATGCTGCTGCTGCTGCTGCTGCCTGTGGCTGCCATCTGTCCACTTGTTAAGCTAGAGGAAAACTACAGTGACTTCTGATACATTTTTTGTATATTTGGGGCTTTTGGCTTCTAGAAGTAGAAACTAATCTCTGATTATTGTGCATGCGGTCTTGTAGTCATATAGACTGGAACACTCCAAATCAGGATATACAGAAGTTAAGTTGCCTGTGCAATATTCTTCAAGTTGATTGGATCTATAATACATTAGATCAGCCTTTCTCAACCTGTGCGTACCCAGATGTTGTTGAACTACAACTCCCATCACCCCTAGCTAGCAAGGCCAGAGCTCAGGGATGATGGGAGTTGTAGTCCAACAACATCTGGGGACCCACAGGTTGAGAGGCGCTGCATTAGATGAACTGAGGTCTCATTGAAATCAGTGCAACAAGATAGACACACCATACATTTCAAGCATGCTGATCCCACCTTAGTCATGGCTTCTCCCAAATAATTATGGAAGCTGTTGTTTATGCAGTGAGATGAGAGTTGTTAAGAGACTCTTATTCTGCTCACAGAACTACAATTCCCAGAGTTCCCTGTGACGAGGGATTGATTGTTAAACCACTCTGAGAACTGTAGCTCTGCGAGGGAAGCAGAGTGTCTCCTAATAATTCTCTTCACCCTTGACAAATTACAGCTCCAATAATTCTTTAGTGGAAGCCACAACTGTTTAAAGTGGGGTTATAGTGCTTTAGATGGATATCCGTGGGAACTAAGTGCAAGTAACAGTCTGGATTCAACCTAGTATCTGTATGTACAGGACTTGGGGGAAGAGGAGAGAAGGTGAGGCACCCAGAGGCTCATATACCTCAGTTGCTTAGGCTCAAGATTGAGTGAATCCCTTGTGACAGTTGGCTGCAGGCAGGTGAAAGGGCAGTAGCAAAGAGGGAAGACCTGTCTGGTGGCCTCCCTCAGCAGCAAGTCACTGTTTAGACTGAAGGGAGATAGCACATGAGGCAGACTATACATCAGCCATTGGTACTAGCTTGGCCCTTCAACACCGGGATTTCCAGGCCAGGAGGATTATGAAGTACTGCACATGAAACTGCTTATAGGTCTCTTCTCTCACCCGCAGCCCCACTTGCAGAAGAAGCAAGGAGAAAGTGTCTGATCTACAGGACTCCTGACAGCAGCCCCACATTTGCCTGACAATATCCATATCAACAGTTTCTATCGTCTCTATGCCTCTGTTGCTTCCCCGTGAAATGAAGGCAACCATATTGCCTGGTGTCAAAACGGATATTGTACAACAATGTGCATTAGTATGTGCACGTTCCCGAGTATGATAAGATTCCAGGGCCATAAATATGGCCAGAGCTAATTATGTAGATAACGGGTACATAGGGAAGATCTGCATGAAGACATTCCCTGCATAATAAGGGGCGTGTGTGGAAATAAGCTAGTATATAAAGCTTTACAAAGCACACCATTAAATGTGAATGCTGAAAGGAGCAATGACCTACATATCAGGAACAGTTGCAATTTCCTCTGCATTGTGTCTGTAGCGAAATTTTGCCTGACCCACTAATATCCTTGCTGAATGGAAGAAGGAAAAGCTGCAGACAGACCTGTTTGCTAACTCCCCCTGCTCTCCCAGTGAAGCAAGTCTAATTGATCTCAAAGGGACTTCAGACTGCATAGGACTGCACTGTGAATCTTTCTTGCCAGCCCTGGGATACAGACTCCATGGAGGGGTGGAGATGGTTACCTGACCTCCTGGCACAGTTGCTGCTGCTGTATACTAGGAGGGAGAGTGGTAGGCAGTGGAGAGGGCAGTATAGTGCAAACACACCAGCAGAAGCACCAGATTAGCTCTGCTGCTGAGTTTGCACCACACCAACCTCACCACTGCCTTGTCCCTTCCCTGTAAGCAGCAGTGACTCCACTGTTGGGAGGTCAGGAAAGCACCTCTGCCCCACCACACTGCTCGCTACTGGATACAGGGAGGTGGTGGAATAAGGACAGACTTGCATGTGCTGCACACTGCATCCTAAAGCGGCCTGTCTTCCTCTGTCTCCTTGGCTTTTGTCCATCATGCTTTAGAGAGGCTGCAGTTCTCTAAACATTTTTCTCACTCCCACCCCAATCTTCCACCCTAACTGAAGTACAACACTCAACTTATGTCCCTTAACATATGTAGTTAATAGTTTCAATTCTATCAACGCTTAATTGTATTTTGATGATTGGTTTTTCTGTTTTTGGTGGTTCTTGTTTTTATCTGTAAGCCGCCTCAAGTCCTTTCAGGGTATAAATAAATATATAACAATAATAATTAATAGGGTTGACTCCACAATAGCCATGGCATCTTGGAACTCCCTGTGGGAAGTCATACTTGCAGGCAGCAATGCCTACCCTGAGCCCCATTAGTTTTAGTATCCTAATAATAATGTTTTAATTATTGGACAACTACAAAATATATGAATAAAGTCTGCTTGTGAGGTTTTGCATAATTATGCTAATGCAAGACATTTGGCTGTGCGATGGAAAGCCACTTCCGACCTCAGGAGGAGGTGGTGTTGCGGGCTTCACACCACCAACACAAGTGCGGGGGCTGGCTTCCAGCCCCCAAGTGATCTGGGGAATCCTTGGGCCATGTCATCCCCTGAGCCAGCCAATCGGCTGGCTCAGGGAGTGTGGCTTGCCTCATTTAAGGCAAGCGCAGCCCCGGGATCTCCCTCTTTGGACTGCGCAGCTGCTTCGGCTTCCCACCCACCCACCCACCCTTTAAGGTTCCCCTTCTGACCTTGCTATGGACCTCGGTTGGTCGCCGTTAAGGGGGCTGGTAGGAATTTTTTTCCACTTGGCACCGGCCATTTGGTTTTTCGCCTACCTCGTAGCAAATCGTCACAACTCCGTTGGTTTTGGTGGTTAGGCATTGGTAGGGGTATTGTTATGTAGATATGTTGGGGGGGAGCGCCATAACCTCCCCCAAATATTGAAGGGTAGTCCGGTAAAGGATTCCGGGGGGCATGGCCTCATCCGAAGCCTATCGAGGTCAGGGCCTAAAGCGCGCCCCCGAGCAGTGACCCCGGGGGTTACCCAGTTGATGTGCATCAGCAGGGCTCCCCCTGCTGGTGTTAACCCTTCCCGGTCTTCAAGCAAACAGGCTGAAGCTGAATAGTCGGATAGAACCAATGCCTAAGCCAATACCGCTCTTTACTTGTAACCAATAAAGTTGTGGCCAATTTTAGCCCATTAACCTAAAATAATGGTGGGAGGCGGGAACTCGCCACGCAACCTCCCCCCCTTCCACACTCCCTATGTGCTTCTCCCCAATCTGCTCTAAGTTTCCTCCAACCCTCCACAGCAGATTTGGGGAGGGCACATGGGAAGAGGCAAGAGAGGGCGGTTTCTGTTGCACAAACCAATATCCTTGCACTAGTGGAAGTACCGTATTTTTCGCTCTGTAAGACGCACCAGACCACAAGACGCACCTAGTTTTCGGAGGAGGAAAACAAGGAAAAAAAGATTGTGAATCTCAGAAGCCAGAACAGCAAGAGGGATCGCTGCGCAGTGAAAGCAGCGATCCCTCTTGCTGTTCTGGCTTCCGAGATAGCTGCGCAGCCTGCATTCGCTCCATAAGACGCACACACATTTCCCCTTACTTTTTCGGAGGGAAAAAGTGAGTCTTATAGAGCAAAAAATATGGTACTTCATTGGATTCTGGCCTATATTTTAAAAGCTGGTAGACTGGAGAAATTTCTTGCGCTCATTTTCTTTTATAATTCATCCATATTTTCTAATCAGAGCACTTATTGCTCCTCTTGCTGGAAAGTACTGGAATAAAAATGGCCATGTCATCCAATGCCTCCACCACTTCTTCAGCCGTCATAATATCCCACCAATTCATTAAACCGTTGATAGAATCCAGACACAATGAGTGCCATATAGATAAGTCACCAGTCATCCCAGAGGCATAAGATAAAAATGCATTATTAAAAAGGGGAGATTTGGGATGATAGTCATGGATATAGCTTTCCTTTGATTTAATACCAAACCTCCAGGGATGCTTGTACTGATGGCGATTTTCAATTGCCTCCATCCAATTTGCTTCTTTAAACCATAGCATACTTTTAAGGTGCTCATTCACCATTTTACGGTAACTTCTGCTCTTATTGTGTCATCTGGGTACTGCCATCCTTTCATAAGCGCCATTCTTGCAGCTTGGTAGTAGCAGAAGTGACTCAGCAGATGAGGTGATGCCAGTACACTAACTTTCTAATATGAGGGTTGTTGTTGCTTGCCAGAAGGGAGAAGGGGAAGGGTGAGGTGACAGGGATGCAAACATACTGCCAAGGAGAACTGGATCAGCTCTGCCAGTGTGCTTATAACATACCATAACCACCACCTCACCCCTCTTCCTACCAGTAAGCTAGTGTAGTGGCTCCACTCCACCTAATGAGCAACTTCTGAATATATTTGGCACCCCAATGTCTCCTGGTTTTGCTTTTTATTGGGTACTGTGGGAGGGAGTTGAATATATATATATATTAATGAGTTTCAGAACAAACACAAACAATATACAGAATAAAAACATACTGTATTCTGAACTCAAAAATATCAGCCACCCTTCTCCCTAGTAACCACAGAACCTCTCACATCCCTTCCCCAGACAGCTTAATTGCACTAGCACATCCAAAGCATATTCAAAATACTTGGTCACAGCAGGAAGAGACAGATTAAAGAAAAGGGATTCAATGTGTGCACCTATCACATACCTAAAAGAGCCAAACAGATCTGCACTGGCCTGGAACTCGTCTTTTATCTCCTTGCATAGTCTCATATTCAATAAAGGAACTACTACTACTACTACTACTACTACTACTACTACTACTAACATGCCAATGGTTGCACCACATCCCAAACAAATGGATCTCACTTTCTTTATTTCATACGTTTGTGGCCTCGCTAGGAGATTTTTGGGCCCATATGAAATCTAATACCCACATTTACCAGAGTAATGGGTTGAACATGCATGGGTATTTTTATCACTCAATATGTAATTTAGAGAAAACATTCATTTAATGGTATAAATTGTTCCCATCAAAGAGACTGGACGTTTCTCTTATTCAAAGAGCTTACCTTTTGGGGACCATATATGCCATCCCTTTAGAAAACAACAACAACTGTTTTTCATTTGAATGGGGTTTTTGTGGTCTTTCATCAGATTTCATCCTTTTCCTTGACATCACATGGTATCAGTTTTAAATCACATTTCCTGCCACAATCAATTTCCTCCCTTACATGGAGTCTCATAGATCCACACAACCAATCAGGTAAGACACAGAAGATGGTGTGATGTTGCCTGGTGACCCATGACATTACTATGTCAGTGAACATCAGCACAGGGAGTCCAAATAAATCAGAAACGAGCACAAGGCATGCTGCACTCACATCAGCATGCTTTAGTGTAAGTGCATAATTTATGCACTGATGGCAGTGACGGCTGCTCCATTCAGATTACAAACAAGCATGGGCAAACGTCCCCAGCATAACAATTGCCACAAAATGCATGATTGTACTCTGCAACAAAACACAAACCATACATGGAAGCAGGGTCAGCGTCAGGGGTCGGCATTATCAGACATCTGCCAGTGCCTATACAGTGGTACCTCAGGTTACATACGCTTCAGGTTACATACGCTTCAGGTTTTGGATTCCGCTAACCCAGAAATAGTGCTTCAGGTTAAGAACTTTGCTTCAGGATGAGAACAGAAATCATGCTCTGGCAGCGCGGCGGCAGCAGGAGGCCCCATTAGCTAAAGTGGTGCTTCAGGTTAAGTTTCAGGTTCAGTACGGACCTCCGGAACGAATTACGTAAGTACTTAACCCGAGGTACCACTGTACTCCTTTCGGAGATCTACTGCTGATCACCAGAGCCTCCTGTTCCTCTTCCTTGTGGTTGCCATGTGTGAACTTGCCCCCTTTAAGCACAAACTCATTGAAAAGATGCAGCAGCACTGTCTTGTCACCTTGCACTTCTCTTCTGGGTGGTTGTGTGGATTGGAAACAGAGAGGCACTGCAAGTGAATGGAGTGCAGTGACATAAGACAAGAAAGAAGTGGCACACTCAGAAAGGGGGTCCCACTGACAACATCTCACCCAAGGACACCCCCCCCCCCCAAAAAAAAAACTTGGAGCTAGCACTGCATGGATACTGTAGACTCAGTTCTATTTTTTCTGTTTTGCAAAGCACATTCACCAGTGGAAACATTTAAGCAGGTGCATGAAAGGGTTCTTGGTAGTGTGTGCAGAGCCTGTTGTGCGTACAACTGTACAGGTGTAGGCTCTGTTCTTTTTGTTTTGTTTTTGTGGTTGTTATTATTATTATTATTAGGTGTGGGCTCTGTTGAATGAATGTGCATAGGCTGTGAAATTATTAAAGATGGGATACAAATTCGATTAGTTCACATTTAAAGTCCCACCTTCCTAATTCACACTGCCTGAAACAATATGTGAAATGAAAAACATTTGTTCTTCAAAACATTTGTTCTTCAAAACATTTGTTCTTCAATACACATTTTGAGATGCAATTCTCCACCCAAATAATGGGAACTAAAATGCAGGTACCAAAGAAAAGGATGCACAAATCTACATATTAGTATAAAAAACCTCTACAAAAATACATTATATTAGAATCTTAGGCAAAATTGCAAGGGGGGGGGAGTGCATACATAACTGCATGCAAATTTTAATCTATTAGGAGAACTAGTCACTAGTGGTGAATTTTCATGAGAACCTTAAGAAAAATTCAGAAACTGTGGCGAACAGAATTTAAGATTGGGGAAAAGAGAAACTGGGAGAAACTGAAATCAACAGGTTTGCCAATTCCTAGACAGAATGAGCCAACACAATGCTCCTCCCACCCACATTTGTTCCCTGAACATGTTTTGAATGATTGAATCAGACTGACATTTTCACATTCAAATTACAGAGGTGGGAAATGTAATGTAACCCAAAACCAAACTGCAAAGCTGGATTTAAGCAATGTCTGTATGAATGGCTCTAGAAAGCATAGATAGCAAAGATGACCATCTGGCTACTGAACAATCCTTAGTCTCTCCTTTCCTCCCCTCAGCTCCTGGCACATAGCAATCTCATTCACACAGTCTCCTTACCCCTTACACAGAGATGCAGATTGCATAAGCCAATGTGGTGGTCACAGGATCCCTGGCTTTCCATCTCCTCCTCCACCCTGAAATCCTCTTTCCATCTCCTCCTTCTTGAAGATTTTTTAACCATCTGGAAAACCTTGATAACTTTCTTCATTTTCTCTGCACCACCAAGGAGAGAGGGTAGAAGAGAAAGTGCAAGGTCTACAAATCCTTTGAACTCCTGTATTTGAGCAATCCTAGCTTCTTCATTTGAAAGAAGAACGGATATATATATATACCAGGTCCTTCAGCAACACCCACAAGCGTTGGTGTGGTTGTAAAAATAAAACAAAACCTTCCCCACATGTAGGGAGGAGGAAGAAAAGGTGGAAGGCATGAAACCACAGCCTATATGTGGTGCTCTCAAAAGTGTGAGCAGACACACACACGCACATGCACACACAGAGAGCTCATCTCTGGCAACTTGTGCAAGCAAATAACTCAGAAGGGCAGCAGCTCGTTTTACGAGGTTTCCAATTTCTGTTCTCAATGCTAGATGCATTCTGGCAGATCTGAAATGCTCTCCGGGCAAAGAGTGTCAACACTGGTGAAGAAAGAGCAGTGACTCTTCAAAACACAACATTGGCTTGAAGGATCAGAAATAGCCAGTACGGAACCTGAGAAAAGCTTCCAAGTAGCTTCTTTATCTCTAGCAACAAACCTTTTTTTGGTTTTTGTTTCTAACCTTAAACATTTATTTTGTTTATCTTTTTCTGTGGTAAAGTCAATGGGCCCTTTAGAATTGGACATTAATATATTGGATAATTTCTGGCCAATGTCATACATTCCATTTTTGGGTAAGGTGTTTTGTGTGTGTGGTGGCAGGGATAAGAATGTGTGGGTGGAGCTGTTTATCTGGGCCCATCACGATATAGCATTAAGCCTTGGTTGCCCTAGTTACTAGATTATCTTCATGGGGAGCTAGATGGGTGGGTGCTGCTTCTGCTGGGCCTGTCAGTGGCTTTTAATACCATCCATCATGGTAATGTTCTGAACCAGTGTGCAGTGCCTCCAGCACAGTCTTGTGGAGAGGTCTTAGAAGGTAACTCTTGCGTTTGGCCCCTTGGCTTTTGGGTTGTGCTTTTCAAACCTGTTACAAGTTCACCCAGATCACCAATCTTTTCTTCCAAGTCAGCCTCCAACCCTCCTTCTAGTGCCCACTCATCCGTGTTTGGCTATCTCTCCATCCATCCAGACCCTGACAGAGGGTGGGGCAGGTAGCAGTGAGATTAGGGTTGTGCAGGCATTCTGGGGAAAAGATGTAACATTTTTCTATAGGGTTGGGCATTTATGTGGTTTCCTGTTTTCAGTTCCATGGGACATCTTTAAGACGAACCAATTCAGGGTGCAGTCCCATACACATTTATCAGGGGCTTGAAAGGAAAGCACCACTGCTCTAAATTGTGCTTGGGAACAGACTGGAAGCCAACGTCGCAAGTGCCAAAATCTCCTCTCCTACACAACGATTCAAAGTGTCCCTTCCATACGTACCAATGTTTTGGTTGGTTTTCTTTTTTTGGCTCCCTATAATCCTTCATAAATTCCCCATCAATAATATTTATGAGTACAACTCCACATTATTTTGATGGTTATTTCTAACGCTAGTACTGCCGTTGTGTCGACATAATTAGCAATGAGTCTAATAACACCAAACCAATGTAATAGTCGTTTTATCAGCTTCCGGCTTCATTAGTCAGGGCTGACATAATCAATTCATGTTGCCACTAGCTGGGCCCAAGCAGCAGCAGCACTTTCCATGTGTAACAAAAGCTGGCCTGGGGAGCTGCAGCAGGGCAGGAATTTCCTTCTCCAACTGGCAGCAGGAGGGGATATGCCTGAAGGAGCAGCTCCATTCACAATGAATATTTTTGCAATGCTGGCACGTTCACCATCCAATCCCAAGGAAATACTGAGAGGGTCCCTGAAGATTCCAACTATTTGAAAGTTGCCCACTTTAGTAGGGTAAGAGGCATAAGGCTCCTATATTCTCTTTGATCCTGTAAAAACTGGAACCAAGTTTTTCTGGTCCTTGGACTGGAGACCATCACACTCCCTCTACAGTTCAGCATTTTGCTTACGTGGATGGAGCTAACCACATTTACCCAAAGTAATCCCTTTCGCTTGTGGACCCCAGGCCTCTGCCTGGTTATCCTACCTTCTGGAGTCAACCTTGGTTCTGTTGCTGACCCTCTCCTCCTGCTTCCTGTGGGACAACACCAATTTTTTCATTCCTCCAGGAATTGGGTGGTGGTTGTGCAAGCACTTACATCTGATGGACTTTCAAAAAGTGGTTGGAATCCGTCTGCTTTTCCACACACACAAACCCTCTACTTTGTAATGACTGAGCCGGTTGAAATAGAAAATGCAGACTGTAGGGTTAGATCTGGATCCTGCTCTGTCAATCATTCTCCTCTTACCTAGAAGGATCTCCAGTCTTTGCATGATCAGTTACATGGTGGAGCAACTGAATATGCATATACAAAGTAAGGACTAAGCTGTTCTACAGGTGTCTGTTGAAGGTCAGGGGCTGTCACAGGATAAAATATTAGGCAAGAGAGCTTTGTGGAACATGGCAGTGATATGACCTGTCAAAAAAAACCCAGGCATGCCACAGCCTGAGATGAAATATCTCATGAAAAGACCGCAACTGTCAATCAGGGATCATATTATTATGGGAGATATTGAAATTTTCAATGGTTTTCTTTATGCTGCTGTAGTCTAGTGGCTAAGAGACTAAACCAAGAACAACAAATCAGGGATGGAGGAGGAAATTGGATCAGTTAGCACATACCAAATTTGAAGGAATATACAAACTGAAACACAGCTATCCTTTGAAATTTGCACTTACTGATATGTTCAACAGGTTCTTAGAATCAGTGTTTGGCCACAGGTTGCTCCTCTTTTTTTGTCACAATTGCCAATTTGTGGTTTCTGAAATGCTTGTGGTTTCTAAAGGGCCTCCCAACCTTTGTCAGAGCAAGTTGCTTCCTCGGAGCTGTCCATGGTCCAACAAACAACCTTCGATCAGTCTTGTCTCCTTCCCTTTGTCCCCTTGTCCCCTTCCCCTTGCCAGCACCATGACACATGGAGCCAGAACATGACACAAATACACCAGGAATAGGGAACTCTGACTCAGAAGTCTAATTAGCTCCACCATGGGTCCCAATTTGGCCCATGAGGCTGTTTTCCCAAGCCACGCCCACATGCCCCAGACTCCTGATTATTCCAGCACTGGGAACTCCCTAATGTAGCTAAGGAGGTACAGCACATTGTAAGCACCATCAGTTGACTGACTGCTGGAGGCTGCAAAGGCCTGCACTTTACATGCACTAATGAACATGGCAGCACCTGCAAGGCATCAGGTTTCGCAAGTGATTATTTCAAATGACATGGGCAAAGTAAAATGGTTATGTGACATCACTGGCCTGCTGGGGTGGAGGAAAGGACCCCCCTCAGCCTTATGTAGTTCCCCAACCCTGCATTGCACCACCCTTTGACAGCTCGTTACTCTGTGACTGTCTGGTGAGCCTAATAAAATGGATTTTATACCATTTACTGTTGCTCTCTTGCCCTCTCCCTCTTTCTCTCTCTGTTTATCAGCTGCCTGCATTTTGGACCCATAGCCTGTGTATTGCTATGGGGTCTTGCCATGATTTCTCTTGCACTAGAAATTTTACCACTATACCATGGAGTAGGTGACCTGAGATAAAGTGCTGTCTCTCAGCCACTACAATATAGGAAAAATAACAGACTTACAGACTTGTTGTGAAAATTATAACTGACACTACTTTGCAAAGTATTTCAAACACACTAGAACACTCTATACACACACTACTGAAAGCTGGGAGTGATAGTCGGAAAAGGCTGTGCTGTCAGGAATGGCAACGCCCATCTGCCTGTCTCTTTCCCACATTATTTTACCTATTTAGATACTTCCACCCACTCTAGCCCATCTTTTATGAAAAAATATAGTCAATCTGGCAGTCCAAATAACAGTACTATTTAAAAATGATATATCCGCATTCAATGACTTATGATAAAAAAGCGTAATAAAAATTGCAATCAATATAACGCAAAGGATTCAAGTAATTAAACCTGGGGAAAAAGAGTGCTGAAAGAGGTAAATCCTAGCTACCTGTGGAAAGACAAGCTGTGATCACGCCAGGCAAACTTCCTTAGATCAGCAGAACCACTATGGCGAACACCAGCCAATGGCAGAGAAACAAGGAGCGAGGCCTCACCATAGTGGCAGACTTTGGGCTCTCAAATTTCAGCAGTGCCCTGTGCGACACTAAAATTCAGCACACACCCACACACCCAGCCTCTTGTGCTCTGTTCTGCATCATTGTTGTGGCACCCCCTGCAGTGCCGGCGCCCAGTGTGGCCAAACTGGTTGAGCTACCCTAAAACCACCTCTGCTCAGCAGATCATGTCAAGGGTCAGGCCATTTTATTTACCCTGAATAATCTCACCAGCTTGTCTAAGCCAGCGTTGGCATTAAATAAGTGTTAAGTAATAGTATGAGTTGCGCTATGTAGAAATGCATCTGCTGTATTTGAGGAAGAACTGCAGCTTAATGATAAGAGCATGCTTTGTGAAGAAAAGACCCCTGGCTTCAGTCCCCTGCATCTTCTGCCAGGGCCAGAAAACCCTGGAAAGGTAGTGCTAGCTGCTGTAGACAATATGGAGCTAGATGAACCAATATTACGAGTCAACAGAAGGCAGCTATCTATGCACAAGCACCAGTCTTGGTTGGTTTGCATCACTGAGACAATTCCTGGGTTTCTTCCACCATAAACTCCTGGTTCCAGAATATATTTGCTTTCTGAAACTGATTGTTTGCAGTCCATTAAGCCGCAGCTTGGATTTGTGTCTCTGGGTGTGCTGGAGGCCTGCCCATCTCCTCATAACAGATCTCCTGCAACGGAATTAGGGCAGCACTGAAGTTCCCCTCATTTACGTGCATGATTCATGCTCAGTTTGTGGCTGCTTATTCCATGGATATAAATATCGTGTTGCAGGATTGTAATCACAGCTTGTGTAATGGGAGGGTGGGAAGTAGCAGAGAATTCCCCAGCCTTAGTAAAGAACGAGGCTGCAAGACTCTAGGAATCTGCAGCACAAGAAACAAAATCATGCTATGCTGTAAGCAGTCCTCAGGAATGCCAGCAAGGAAAGATCCTGCTTCCCCAACAATACTGAGGTTTCAGTAAGCACAGCTCTCTTCTAGTTTATCTCAGTCTTCACCAACTGGGTGCCTGCTGTTCTGGACTACAACTCCCATCACTCCCAGTCGCTGCTGGTTGGAACTGATGGGACTTGCAGTCCAGAACAACTGGAAGGCACCAGGCTGCTGAAGGCTGGTTTAGCTGTTCCATGAATTTCAGAGCTTTCTAATTGTCCCCTCCAGCATTGGTCAGAAAGCTTGCTTTCCTGATCCTCTGTGTCATATCTGATTCCCCCCCCCCCTTCATTTGGCAAGATATATCTCACACATTCATAGCCCACCTTTCCTTCAAGGAGCTCAAGGCGGCATACACGGTTCACTCCCTCCCAATTTCATCCTCACAACAACCCTGTGAGGTAGGTTAGGCTGGGAGAATGTGGCTGTCACCCAGTGAGTTTCATGGGTGTGCAGGGATTTGAACCCTGGTCTCCCAGGGCATAGTCCAGCAATCTGAACACTACATCACACTGACTCTCTTTTAAGTTCATGACATCCTCCCCTATATGAATGCTTTGAAGGGATGTCTGGCTGAGTTCAACTTTGGATATAAGATTAAAGGAAAAGCAGAGTACACCTGGATAGGTAGAAAATTGTGGTATAGAGGAGTTTGGTTGTGGCTAATTTTCCTGAAAACCTCCATCATCATCTGAAATGAACAGACCATGTAGTTGAGCCCCTTTTGCTTTTTCCTTTTTAAGCAAACCATTCACTTATCATGTTACTCTCAATTTAACTTGTTTATTTTGGGGTTAAATTATAAAGGAACAGCACTGACACAAATGCCATGATGTGAGTCACTAGATTGTAGGGTAGGCTTTTGCCTGACAAGGTGGAGAGTTAATGATTATTCTTGCAGCAAAAATGTATAACTCCCCCCTGCTCTCCTAAGAGAAAGTTCTATATTTACTAAAAGGGCTTTGGCAGTGCATGAAAGGGATCTGTATGCCAGAAGGTCAATGCATGTCTCAGGATGTGATGCTCAATGCTCTTTATTTGAGGGGCAGAACAAGTCCTGGCCATGGGCTTAAGGAAGCAGAATAGCCACTGCTGCAACCACAGCTCCACCACTTGTACCAGCCAGTGTGGAAGGAGTAGAGGACACGGGAAAATGCCATTATGCTATGCCAGCTGCTAGGTGCAACAGAGAGACCCAGATCAGGTCCACTGCTATCCCATGATGGCAGCAGGGTTGGCCCAGCATCTGGTAGCGAGTGTGTTCAACTTCTGGTTACTCTGAGAATTCAATGAAGGGGGGCGGGGAGTGGGAGCATTCTTACATGTGCTTCTGCATCAGTACCAGAAATACATCTTTGGAGTACGTCTTCCAGAGTCAAAGTGGCCCTATCGAAAAGGTCCTCTCCTTCTTACCTAATAAGAGAGGACTTCCAACATGATGGCCTTCAAACAAAATGAGCTCTCTGTTTTGTTTATTGATATTATTACCTCAAGGTCACGTCCCTACCAACAAGCCTACTTCTATTTTTGAATAAATTTTATTAGATTTTAAAAAGAGAAATAAAGATTATTATCAAATATCCTTTTTTATACAAACTAAAATGTTAATCTAGATAAACACTCTGAACCAGAGGAAAAAAGAAAGACAGAAAATAGAAAAAAGTGATAGGAGGCAGAGATATAGAGATAGAAAAAACATTGAAAGAGAGAGAAAAAGACAATTAAAGTTAAGAAATGAAAGAACTTTCAATTTTTCATCTATCAGCTATATATAAACATTGTTCAACTCATCCACTCCAATATAACACACAGCAAGACTACTTTCTATAATGCAACATTATCTTTAGCCTTCAAATCCAAATGACATTACTTCATTTTCATGCAAAAAGTTTCCAATCTTTAGTAAATGTTAACAATGACTTTTCTCTCATTAAACATGTCAATTTCTCCATCTCAGCTAAGTCCAATAATTTCAAAAACCATTCCACCATTGTTGTTAGTGATGAGCCTTTCCATCTTTATACATATAAAAGTCTCACTGCCATAATCATATATTGGACAAAGTTCCATTATCTTTTTTCTAATTGTACAGTGTATGCATTGTTGTATGGATCTGCAGTGCACATAAAGGGCATATAACATTGGATGTAGAATCATGCAAATAATGGGGAATTTTTTTGGTTAATTTTAGAGGAACTGGTTTAAAAAAATAACTCGCTTCTCATCAACATCAAGGAGACGGGAATTAATAAACAAAAAATCTGTGTAAACAAGCCCAGCACTGAGATCTTTGGAAAATCACTAGCAATTATGGCTATGATTTGCCTCCACAGTCAGAGGCGGTAATGATTTTGAACACTAGTTGCTGGAAACTACAGGAGGGGAGAGCGCTCTTCTGCTCAATTCTTGCTTGTGGGTTTCCCACAGACATCTGGGTGGCCACTGTGAGAACAGTGGTGCTGGACTAGATGGACCAGTGGCCTGATCTAGCAGGTTCTTCTTATAGTCTTTAAATTTCATCCCTATGCACAACCAAGAAGGGTAGGCACCAAAAGTGACATCAGAGCAGGTAGTTCCGATAACTCCATCAAGGAATGACACAAATTCAGTCTAGCTTGCCTCTCCCACAATTTTTGTTGCTGTTGTTTGTAGCACAAAGCAGAGGAAGGCAATAATTCCTCTGAGTGGTTCTTACTATGAATAAGCCCAATGGGGGATTTGTTCCTTGAAAGACTAGCCCCTACTTGTCAGGGGAGTAAAAAGAAATATGAAACCATATAATCAATACTTGGCCTGCTGCAGATTCCACAGTTTCTTCCTCCCGCAGAGTACGTCAGTTGACTAACCTTTCCTGTCCAGAGCAGAGAAATATCTCGACTCCTTGACTATCACCTTGGGAGCAGGATTCACCAGAGCTGGGAATAAACCAGCAGCAAGGGGAACGAGGACATATTCACTGAGCAATGCAGGTATACAAATAAGCCTCTTTATAGAACATGGAAAATTCTTCCTACTCTGGGGCTCTGCA
Source organism: Podarcis gaigeae (assembly GCF_964106915.1). Lineage (NCBI taxonomy): Eukaryota > Metazoa > Chordata > Lepidosauria > Squamata > Lacertidae > Podarcis > Podarcis gaigeae. Next base: position 88,914,204 of record NC_139679.1, read on the forward strand.
GAATATTAATTCCAGTGGTGGGACAACGTACAGGGACAATTGCACAAGTGCCTGGTGTCCAAAATGAAAAACAGCAGAGGCGCACAACAGCTGAAGAGAACATCTGCTGATTAATTTTAAAGCATAATAATCTGTGCACAAAGACTTCAGATCAACTCTCTTTTCATTACTCTCCAATCAATCTTATTTATTTAGCATTTATTTATTTATTACATCTCCTCTCTTAGGGGTCCAAGGTGGCTAACAGAATACCAACCAGTTCAAAAACTTTAAAGCGCCGTACAGAATAATATAACACGGAATTCAGAGTACAGCAGACATGGAACAACGGGTCTTCAGTGGCATTCATGCTTCCTCAAAGGCCTGGATTAAAGCATGTTAGTGGTGTAAGCAACAACTGCCAGGCTATGGAGTTCCATAGCTGGAGTGCCACCACAGAGAAGGCCGTATTTCACGGCAGAAGGGCAATCCCCAAAGCATGGAGGGTGAAAGGGGCTAGTGTCAGTGATTCAAGAGAAGGGATGGGACCAGGAAGCATGGCTCAGCTCCAACCCTCATCCCCCAGTCCCAGGGCCTGCTGCACCTTGCTATGGAACCAAAGAGCTAATAATGATCTTTATGCCTGCTTTCTGCTGCTATTCTGAAAGAATCTAGCTGCCACTTGCATTGGCAGCCAACATGGCAACCTGTTTTCATCAGATGACTGAAATAAATAAACAAACTTGAAACTGTAGTGGAAATGGGAACTGTCTTTGTAAATAATATGAAAGTGCAATCACAGTGAGAAAAAGATTTATGACAAACCACTGATTTCCAAGAGATCAGTAGCTTAAAAAAATGCGTGGACCTATTCTGTAGCAATTCTTCTCCTTTCTGTTAATCAAACTGCCTTCCTTTAGAGCTGCATGATTTCCAGCTGGTTTGCCACTTCCCATTAATTAACACACTGCCTGAATGCCAAAGCCCACGTCTTGCAGCTGGGATATTGCCTGTTCACCACAGTAAAACACCGTGCTGCTATTAACGTTCGTAGGAGAGAACATTAGGAGATGAATGTGGCTGCTTAATGCAAGCGATCAGAAGCTCTGCTCTGCTCTCTAGGTTTGGAGCTGATGGGATTTTCTTTTTTTAATAATGAGAAGAAGATGAGGCTGCAAAACGGGGTCACGCACTTCAAATCTTTCCAGTTATGACTTCCACAGCATATTTCCCTTTTCAGAATGGACTATTAAAGCAACAAACACTTTATGAAGAGAAGAAAGCAAAGCTGGAGGAACTGGGCTAAACTGGGCTCCAGTTTAAACTGGTACAACGCCTTGTTTAGCAGTATGGCTGGTGCAATCAAAGAGGACTGTGGGAATACTGATTAAAAATAGGTTGCCACTTTCCCTTTTCTCGGTTTAAGAATATATGAATAACCTGCTGGATCAGGCCAATGGCCCATCTAGTCCAGCATCCTGTTCTCACCATGGCCAACTAGATACCTGTGGCAAAGCCTCAAGCAGGATCTGAGCACAAGAGCACATTTCCCTCCCATGGTCTCTAATAATTGGTATTTGGAAGTTTTGTTGCCTCTAACTGTGGAAGCAGAGCAGAGTCATCATGGTTAGTAGCCATTCATAGTCTTCTCCTCCATGAGTATGTCCAACCATCTTTTAAAGCCATCCAAGTTGGTGGCCATAACCGCCTCCTCGGGGAGCAAGTTCCACAGCTGGACTATGCACTGTGTGAAGAAGCCCTTTCTTTTATCTGTCCTGCACCTTCCAACATTCAGCTCCCTTGGATGTCTATGAGCTCTAGTATTATTATTATTATAAACCCTTTTCTATCCACCTTCTCCATGCTCTTTAGTCTAGTATGTAGCTTAGGGTTAGGGTACAAAGCAATAGAGTGGTACCTTGGTTTAAGAACAGCTTAGTTTATGAACTTGGATTAAGAACACTGCAAACCTGGAAGTAGGTGTTTTGGTTTGTGAACTTTGTCTTGGAATAAGAACATGTATCGCTTCCTGTTGAGTGTGTTCCATTTGTAAATTGAGTGGACTTCCAGAACGGATTAAGTTCGTAAACCAAGGTTCCACCTCCTAGAGCCCCCAGAGCTAACCCAGAAGTGACTGAAAGGGTGGCTGAGTTTTTGTCAATAGTATCTCTTAAGAGTGGTGAATGGCACTATTTAGCAGGAAGAAATCCCAATGAAAATCCTCATTATTATATATTTTACATGGCTGTTTATTTGTATATATTTTAAATTTTGTTATATATGAATGTTTTATGATGGCCTATACTTGTAAAGCCTAATAAAGCTTTGGCCAAGTAAGCTAAGAATGGAATCATACACCAATGTGTGCTTCAGACTGCATTCCTATACACATTTATCCAGGAGTATGTCCTGCTGAACTTCTGAGTGCACATGATTTCAGTGTATTGTCACCTAACATTAAGTCTAGATTGGTTCTGTTCCACTACGGGATTCAAGGTTCAGAAAAATGAAACCCACAGCAGCTTCTAAATTACTGATCTTGGTTTTCAGCATGCATGCCACTCCTGTGGCCAAAACAGAGAATCACTACACGAACAACCACATAACAGTCCTACCAAACAACATAGTACTGAACTTTCTGTTGAGACTTACTTCTGAGTAAACATGTTTAAAATTACAGCAGACATCAGGAGACTTGTGTCTGAACTTGGGGGCATTTGAAATGGCTAGATTTGACAGACGTGAACTTTAATATTGGTAAATTTGCTTTGAAGATTCAGTTCAGCTCTGCTCTGGGTTCTATTTGTTTGACTAGGGACCTCAAGGGTAATGTCATGAATTTAATGTCAAAACAGCACAGCAATTAGTGATGATGACTGCCTTGCATCAAATGCTCGCAGTAGCTGACATCTCCAGATAAAGCAGCAAGAGGGATGCAGATCCCACAAAATGTTAACTCAATCCTCTACACCGTGGCTGGGGAATCTGTGGTTGTCCACCTGTCGGTAGACTCCAGCTGCCATTGGCCCTAGTCCACATGGCCAATAGTGAAGCCTGAAGCGAACTGGAATCCAGCAAAATCTACATCTTTAACCCTTTATTTTACCACTCTTGCTGTTGCTGAAAAGCTCAGCAAATGGCAGTCAGCCAAGGAACATTCTCCCCTCTGATGCAGCCAACTTCATCACAGCTTAGAACAGAATTCAGGACTGATCTGCATGTTCAGAAACACACATACTCCTCAACTGGGACAGTGCCAGCGTGCAATATTCATACAGAGGAGATCATATGACGGAGTCCTCTTCTGTGTTAAAACTAAACTATTGCCTGTTGAAAGTAAATATATCAGGGAGAAGGACTCAGGCTTGCCAGCGTTTCAGAACAGCATACATTCAGGTGGGCTACACCACATGCTTTTTTAAAAAACCTGTAGATCAGCCCTAAGCACATTTTCAGTGGGTAGCCCATTCAAAACAGTAGCAACAGAACAATCCAATTTTTACCTCCACCAGAGCTGAAAGCACAATAAAAGTCAGAGATATGTCTTACAGGTCAATTTTTCAAAGTTCAAAGCTCTGAGATGGAGCACAACAAGGGAGGTGGTGGCAGAGTTCTCATGTAAAAAGCTGTGACCCTAATAGGAGGGTATCAGGGGCTCAGTGTTTCATGAAAACCAGCCTGTCTGTCCTTACCAATTTTCCCCTGGGAGTGTGTTTGGAGGTGGCAGATCAGGAAGGGTTGCTGGGCAACTGGGAATTCTTGTCTGCCTCAGACTCAACCAGAGCTTGAGGAAAAAATGAGGGATTTAAAAGCTCACCTCTTGTTTGAGGTCGGCTTCTGGAGCCCTAAAAGAACATTTCCAAGCCTGGCTGCTCAAAAGCGCTTCACCAGCAGTTATTCTCCAGTCTTCCCCCAGCTCCCGTTTTTCTCTTCTTGGCTTCAAAGCAGCGGTGGTGAGCTTTGCACAGGTCTTGTTGAAAGCAGTCATGAGGTAAAGTCCTTCATGGTTTATCACTGAAAGATTGTCTTTAATTGCTCAGTATATGGACAGTTTTGACAGCCAAATCGCAGAGTGCCCTTGAGATGTGCCATTTGGGGCTGGCACTGATGATTGATTTGAACTTTGCTAGCTTTCTTCACAGGTTCACCACGGCAAATGGAAATTGTAGTAAAAGCAGCAGGGAGACTGAAACTAATGGGACCAAGAGGTCACTTGAGAAAAAATCCCAGCTCTGTTTAAGTTAACACCTAAAACTTCTTCTGCGTTTTTCTATTTTTATTGTTATGTATTTGAGGGAGAATATGACATATTATGCTTGGTTTTAATTATTGTTAGCCACCTCTAGGATGTGGGGCAGTGTAGGCCCAGAGTATACTGAAGGCCAGGGTAATATTTGAAATATAAAGTATAGATCGTAGTGAGACCATGATGTCAGTGTTACGGCAAAATGGTCACTGTGCAGTCAACAGACTTTCTTTCTTTCTTTCTTTCTTTCTTTCTTTCTTTCTTTCTTTCTTTCTTTCTTTCTCTCTTTCTTTCTTTCTTATATTACTGAGCTCAGTAGGGGGTGTTCCCAGTTCAACCTGGAGATTTCAGGGACTGAACATAGGGATGCTCCACCTGTGAGATACAGTTCTTAGGAAATGAGGCTCAATTTCTAGAGAGGGGAGTAGTTGGGGGAAAGGAATAGGAAGTCTTGGGCAGGAAAGTCTCATGGACTTTGGCCTTAGGCTGCTGGGTGAGGACAAACATATCAGAGCATAGTTGAAACACGGTGTAGTGTCGCCTCTGGTCTTGTGTCTGCAAGCGCTTTAATCTAATGAAATAGATCTGGATGAAAGATTTGCAGGGCTATCACATCATCTATCATGTGGCTGGGCCATGCATCTGGATAAGCCTCAGCCCATTAAAGTTAATGGCAGTCAGGGAAAATGGTGGGTGGAGTTGCATATACTTCAACTTTACGGCCAGCTGTACCCCTAACTGGAGATTTGATTGACACAGAAGTTACTCCGAACACAAAATTACAGCTTTACAGGCAACAGGAACATCAAATGAATATTTAATATTTTTGTATATCCATGTGTGAAATATTTAAGTAATAAGGTCTGTCAGAGAGAATGGGAGCCATAAGCTAATTGCATCTCTGGGGTATTTTGAAGCACAAGGTTCAGGCAAGTGCCTCTGATCCTTCCAGCGTGTGATTATCCCCTGATTATAATAACCTCCTGAGGAATGGTGTTGTTGCCAGAGAGAAGGATCCTGCCACCTTGGTCAGTTTCATGGATTGTATTGCTTGGCAGTAAGGCAACACAGTCCTCTTTCATTAGCCAGGTCCTAGTTAGAGTTATGACATGGGACTCTCAATGCAGCTGCTGCTGCTGTTGGATTTCATCATTATAATCCCCCTTGGTAATGATTTATATTCTGAAAAGCGGGAAATAGATACATTCATATGTGTATTATTATTTATTTAATGGATTTTTGTTCTGCTAGTCAAAATCTTCCCATGGTGACTCACAGCATATAAAAACAATTTAAAACCAGTGGCGGGAGGAAGGGATCAAAGAAGACAATAGTAATAGTGGCAGTAAAATATTTCACTTTTCTAATCTAATTCCATCAGCCAGTAAAAACAGAGCTTTCTGCATTTTGCACATCCTCATAAAAAGCAGCCAGAAATAAAAATGCCTAAAGGATACCCTGGAGGGGGCTGGTGGTGTTCTCGAACCAGGAGGCCACTATGGAAAAGGCCCAGCAATTCACACAACCCAGCGATCAGTTGACCAGCAGTACTTGCAAAACCCCATGCACGCTAATTTCCATTGATTGCTTCAGAAATGTGGAGAACTGAATTTAAGATTAGAAAAATGAGAAACTGAGAGCAACTGACATTTTCACATTCTGGCTCAGAATATCATACACATTTGTCCTATAAGAGAGATCTTAAAAATGTATTTTTGTGTAAGGAATTGTCTGTTACAGTCCAGGAGTTTCAATTACCCAGGAGAAATATCAGGAAAAACATTAAAAGCTACAAGGGGTACAGATGAGTCAGGAACTGTATATGACATGAGCTGCAGGTTCCCTCAGCCTGTACCCAACTAAATCACTAATATTTCTTTTCGGGGGGGCGGCGGCCTGTCTCCATTATTTATAGGAACCACATCTCTCTACAGAGGAGCTGCATCAAGCAATATAGAAATGTGGGCAACCTTCCAACAGCAACTGAAGATCCTATTTTGTGGGCTTATGTCTTAGGACTAGGAAGTTGTGCCTTCTGTGTCATCTGCCCATATTAAATACACCAGGTATCAACAGGAAGCCAGGCAGCAAAAACACTGCAAAAGGTGGTCGAGAGCTTGATCTGCCAGAACTATAATTAATTGTGATTTGTTTGGAGGGAGGGAGCAGAAATGCAAATGTGTGCAGGGAAGAGTGGCTGAGAGCCTGCAAAAACATACACATACACACAAAAGGAAAGGGAGAAAAAACTACCTGCAGCCCCAGGCTCAATTGCTCTCATGAAATATAGGCCAATTGGCTCCCCCGGGCTCTCCTTCTCAAGAGGCTCTGAGAGCTAATTCAGTCGTTTAATTAATTCACTCTTTACACATCAAAGCAAAACAGTCTATGGTTTATTTCTAGAGAAGGGATGGCAAATGTTCTAAACATTAAAAGGCCCGGTAGGAGGAAACACCTGAACTGAAATTTCATTCCCAGGTGGGGGATTTGGACAGCCACTTCGGATCATAATATGACAGGGCAAGGCCCTGCCACTGACAGGTCTTGCCTTGGCCAATGCCCTGTTACTAACAAGACCGGCCATAGCTCGAGTATAAAAAGCAAGGCAACACTTCTGATCCTCAGATGGTTAAGTATAAAAACATAGCATGCTCTGCCTGAACTGAAAGCCTGTTGCTGGGGATCAGCCAGTGGCTGGGAGTCACCAGGGCAGAGAGTCATGGACTGGTTGGATGCAGAGGAATGGTGGGAGGAACTAGCGGGGGAAAGAAGGTTCAGAGCCCACAGACTGAGGATGGAACAACAATGAGTGGTCAGAGGGAGAAGATGGGGAAGAGGAGTTGTCAGAAACTGAAGAGGTAACAGGGCTTAATGAGCTGGGGGAGTTTGTGGCAGAGAGAAATCCAGAAAAAGAAGTGGAAGTGGAAGCAGGAGAGGAGGGAGGCCAAGAGGCAGTGGTGAGTTAGGCTGGCAAAGAGTCACAGGTGTCTCCCCCTCCTGCTGCAACAAGCTCCCCTCTGGCGTCTCCCAGACTACAATTCCCATCATCCCTGACCACTGGTCCTGTTAGCTAGGGATGATGGGAGTTGTAGTCCCAAAACATCTGGAGGGCCGAGTTTGGGAGTGCCTGTTCTAGAGCCTACACTCTTCAGCAGACATCACTCACACTTCCACAGGCCTCTCTCCAAATCACATCTCCCTAATTTGCAGCCATCTCTTCCATCTACAGAACAGAGACTAATCAGTAGTAGCTCAGAGCCAAAGCCCCATTCTTCACCTGGTTACCAATAAAAGCTTCGACACAGATACAGGCAACTACAAATTTGCATGTGGGTTATGTTCCAAGGTACCGCATGTTTAAGTGAAAATGCATATATTTGAAACACCATTGAAAAAGTCTGCAAATACCCTGTTCCCCCATGCTCCACCCCTTTTGGTGATGTTTTTGGGTCACTTCCAAGTTTGGTGAGGTCACACACATATTGGACTCACCTAAAACAGTCACTGCCCTTATAGGTAAACATGAATCCTAACGTTATTACGTCCTTATGTTTTGGTCATCGGATTTTACAAAGCAGAGATAGAAAACAAAGTGGCCCTACCTAAGCAAAACTGAATGTTAAAACAAAATATAAGATTTCATCCAGTTATTTTGCCATGCTTCCATGTATGTTATGATCTTGTTGATGACTTGTTCCAGTGTCCAGCAAAGCCCCTGGCTGGATGTCTGTACTGATGTTTGACAGAGAAAGGGCATTTTACACAGTCAGGAAAGCACTTCTGGAGCAACAACACATGGGTGAGAAGCAATTAAACATCACCCTTCAAGTCTGACATTTGGCATCTGTTCCAGTGTCTGCCGAGACCTCCCCTGTTTTCAGTTAATATACACAGTACAAAATGATTCAGCCTACAGTCGAGAGGCTCCCAGAGCAAAAAAGAAAAAAGAGAGAAAAGAGTATAAAGTCTATGATAGTGACATCAGGGAAATAATACTACTACTAATACTACCACTACTACTACTACTACTTCTGCTACTACTGCTGCTGCTGCTACTACTACTACTACTACTACTACTACTACTACTACTAATAATAATAATAATAAAACAATGAATAGATTTCCATTTTATTTATTTTTTGGCTTTGTTTTTGCCGGGGTACCCTCCCAAGCAAACAATCTACAGTGTATGGCCTTTCATACTGGGGGGGGGGGGGGAGAAGAGATATTATTGTTTTGTTCCTATGCTATGTATTTTTGTGTTTTTATATAGTAAACTGCTCTGATCCTTGGATGAAGGGTGGCATAGAAATTTTAATAATCATAATAATGCATGGTGTTGCACTCTCAATGTGTTAACCCTTCTGTTACAGAAAGGTGTGAGTGATGGACATTGGGAAGAAGCAGCAGCCAGAATCAGACCAACCTGCTTTCCAAGCTTATGACAGACTCCACAGAACAGTTGCTGCATATTTAGCTTTGGGATGACAGCAAGGACCATCCTCCCATGTGTATTTTTAAAATTAAAAGCAAACATACCATTTTTGACATGTTGCAAAGATTTCACAAGTCTTGCATTTCACTGAATCACACACAGACACACACACACACACACACACACACACACACACACACTCGAGTCTCACAGAAACAGAGCTGGTTTAAATGTGAGATGACTAGAAGGCTGGAGGCACCAGAGAAATAGTTTTGAGACAAAGCTGTAGACAGGCAGTTGATCGGAGTATTGTGTATGAACCATTTTGCCCTATGGTAGGTCAATCAATCTGCCAAGAACCTAGCTGACATCCCAGTCCTAAGACTGCCTACTCAGTTGCTAGTTCCACATTGGGACTTATTCCCTAGCAAACCTGTTTAGGAAACACATTCTGAACATATGTGTATGTGCACAGGCACACACACACACACACACACACACACACACCAGTTAAGGGTGTGATTCCATTTACATACTGTACATCCAGCTAATTCAACTGAAGATTAATTCCAATGTGAACCTCAAGGGATAGCTAGAAAAGCCTTTTTATCTTCACTCAGAAATTTTCATTGCTTAGGAATAAAAGATGTGTTTACGGCTCATCAATGCACACACAAAATAATATGCAGCCTTGGCTCATGGCTGATGCAATCTTACAAGCTTCTTTGAGCTGTGAAGAAACTCCGAAGAGAGACCCTGAGATTCAAGTACCAGAAACCTGTGACTATATCCAGGTAGTAGGCTCTACCAAGCATGTTCATGTTTGTAAAACTACTGAACTCTATACCCCCCCAGCCATTTAAGACAGGCCCCTATTCTGCTTTTTAAAACCCCTTCTATTTTTCATTAAATCCTTCTATTAAGAGGGCAGTCTCAATTTGCCACATTAAAGGGTTACTCCAAGGGAAGTACACAGCACTCGCAGAATTACACAGGATGGATCAGGCATCATTTCTAGGCCTTGCTCTGAAAGGCAGCTTTCCATACAAAGATGGTCCTTTTTACTTGTGAGGGACCAACACCATTCAGTGTTAGAATATAGAAGAGATAAATATGCATCTGGAGGAGGAGAGGACAGAGGGTGAAGAAAGAAGAGGGCCCTTTCCCCATCCTTTGGATTCCCCAGGAAACCTAGCAAACCTGCTGTACCTGGAACTGGGTGTGGAGAGTGCAGATGAATGGGATACAGGTGTGGGCAGCCTGAGGAAGTAGCATCCACCTTGATTTCTGCCCATAAAAAGCAAGCCTAAAGTGAGAGACTAGGGTGATGTCTGCTGTTTCCAGAAATTCTTCTCACTGTGAGACATTTGTGGTTGAGCTGAGCATTTGTTTGGACCTTAGGTGAGAATGTGGAGGCTGAGAGGGAGGGTGCGTCAGAAGGAAAATGAATTGATACTGATTTGTATGTATTAGTACCTTTGTATTAATGTAACATTTTTATATGTAACTAATTGTGAATTTTCTTGTAATATTTTGTTTAAGTTGTCTGTTGTTGCTTCGGTTTTTTGTACACCGCTTAGAGATATTTTAAACATATTAAGTGGTATAGAAATTAAATAATCAATTCAAATAAATACTACAAAGGCAGTATTTGTAGTATTGGGAGAAAATCTCCCAGTGCCACCAAGGGGCCAGCTGAAATACATAACTGCAAAATACACACACCATGATGGTGCATCAACTGAATGACACATGCATTTTTCATAGATTTTACTGCCACATACCTAGAAGTTAATACCCGATAGTCACACTGTTTCTGTGTATATTATGGCAAATATGTGGCCCATTCATATGCAGGGAGCCTCAGCCTAGCAGAACAAGGAGCTCACTGATTGAGAAGTTTGCTCTCCAACTCCTGAATGATGACTGGGATTGGACAGCAGGGAAAGCTTACAGTGGTCTCCTCGCTCCCCCGAGTGAACAAAATACATGCAAAATACAATGATGGCAGATTAGATGCAGGGCTGATACCAAAACCTATAATTTACCGTAATGTGTTTCTTTATAATACCCAACTTTCAGATATAACTTTAATAGTTTTCAACAGAAATTCATTATGTCGGCAGCTGCCTCCGGCTAAACTTTCCTTTTAAAGTTCAGCTAACCTGGAATAGCTATTTTTGAGAATGAGGCTAAGGGAGAGATGTGTCGCATTGGTATGTTTTTTTTTTTAAAAAAAAAGCTGTGAAATTATTACAGCAGCTTCAGATGGGCATTATGAAGTCCTGGCTGCAAACCAGCCAGGGAATCAGATTGGAAGTAGTAAAAAGGAGAGGGGAAGGACAATTGCTTTTTACACATAAGCCATTATAATAGTTATTTTAAAGGCTGGGAGTAGAGGAGCATCTCAAAGAGTTGGACGATGTGGGAGGAAATGAATATCATTTTGCTGCCTGCCGAAATCTGCAAAAAATGGCAGAAAGAACGATACGAGAACCACAGAGCAAAGAAGGATTCTAATTAATCGCCCAGAAGGAATATTAAAACAACAGAAATACCAAATTTGCAAATAATCCATGCTAGCTGCAACAACCTAATTAGGCAAGAGCGGAGAGGGTGTGAAGCCACAAGCCATGTGAGGATTATCTTGTTTTCCCCACCAGCCTCTCTCCAAATTGTGCCCTTCTCTCCTCCAGAGATGTCACTCCCAAAAATAGGTGTCAAGACTTCCATGCGACTGTATTTCTAAATTATACCTAATTGGTTCCTTGCTGCTCATGGCCATTTTGTTGTTCTTGGCCATGGCGGAGCCTGCTAGTCAAAACTGATTTAGGATGCTGAAAAGAAAAGCCCTTGCAATCTATTTCATTGCTGGGTGCTGTGGTTGCAGAGAAATATTCACCCAAGGTAGAACCTTTGAAACAAGGGGCGGGCCATAGAACGTCACCTTCAGGAAGAGTTAGGGAGCAAAGTAGGGCATGCAAATGCGATCAGGAAAGGGGAAATAACTTTAAAATGGAATGAAATGGTTGACTGAGAGAAATATGGGAGGACTAATGGTGTAGTTGCCAAGAAAGCATATTTGATCCTCAGCCAGACCCTTTATGCTATCAATCTCTTGCAGCACTCTATAGCAGGAGTTTCCAATGGGCCACCACATGCCCTTCTGAGACACACAGCATGGAGGTTGAAGGCCACTGATAGTATTACATGTTTATTCTAAGTGTGTATTTGCACCAAGGACTTTTCCATTTCTTTTAAAATTTCAGTTCATCCCTGCTTGCCCAGTACTAATCTCTGTGCATTTCTTGTAAATGCCACATAGACAGTTCTTTCTTTCAGGACTGTGGGCCTGAGCTTGGTTTAAGAACACTAAATAATGTCCATTTGCACGCATGCACTATATGCCTATAGTACATTGGGAAAATTTCCAATGCCTGCTGGTTGAATACAAACAGTCCTCCCAGCTATGTTATGAATTATCATTTGCTCACAAGCTCCATCCTTCCTTTCCTTCCCATTTCCCTCCTCTTCTCACATGTGGGGTGTAAGTCATCCCTTTTGCTGATTCAAACAAAACATAGTTACTGAATTTGCAAAGTTATGGCTCCAGCAACACTTGCAGCATCCTCAACCAGGATTGCAAACTAGAATCAACCTGAACCATTCTCTCACTCAAACCATAGTTTACCAACCTGTCTTCTTCTTCTTCTTCTTCTTCTTCTTCTTCTTCTTCTTCTTCTTCTTCTTCTTCTTCTTCTTCTTCTTCTTCTTCTTCTTCTGTGATCACTTGTAGCCAAGTAAGATTGTCTTCCATAAACACAGTTTTAACTATGAGTCCATAAGTGACTGTGGAGGCCAATTCTGGACCCACACGTCCTTCCACAGCGGGGACATTGGTTCCTGGGTGGGAGTTGATCATGGTGTGGATTTGCCAGGCATGCCTTCCTCTTAGCACGTTTCTCCCTTGCGTTCTGAGTTCGAGTGTTTTCAAAGTCCATGATACCAAGCTGTATGTAACAGCTAACAGTCATTTGATTACACCAGGTAATAATGAACTACATAGGAATGGAGGATGAAAGGGAAGTGGGAAATATCTGAACATACCTGTACAGAGTGATAAGTACAAGAATACAGTGGTACCTCGGGTTACAGATGCTTCAGGTTACAGACTCTGCTAACCCAGAAATAGTACCTCGGATTAAGAACTTTGCTTCAGGATAAGAAAAGAAATCGTGCGGTGGCGGGAGGCCTCATTAGCTAAAGTGGTACTCCAGGTTAAGAACAGTTTCAGGTTAAGAACGGACCTCCAGAACAAATTAAGTTCTTAACCCGAGGTACCACTGTATGTTGATAGGGGGAAATAATCAGAACTAATCTGTTTTGTCAGTCATACTGAGCTGCCTTACTGCACAACTAACTTCATGGGTTAGAGTTTCAGGCCAGGATCTTGCTCCTTGAAGGCATTGGCTTTCTTCATGGCTCAGTAATGTCAGGACAAGAGAACACACATTTTCAGTTTATGACCTAAGGCTATGACTTTCTGCACGCAGAAGTGATTAAAAGATAATGCATTTCAACAAACTAGTCTAGGAAAGTCCTACAATTTTAATTAACGTAAACAATCCGGAGCTCTGCTTTTTCTCTTCTGCTACAGACATGAAAACAGTTGGCTAGTGCCAGTTTCTAAGTACCCATTACTTTAAGTGCTTCATGCCGTTCTAAACACCTTGGTTCCCATCAATACAGCCAGTGATTATGAACACCTGTCAGACGTCCCCATCAATGTCTGATGCCATCTGGTAACCCTATCCATTGCCTTTCAGTGAGGGGATTGTGTGGAACATTCACCATTGTGATTTCAGAAGGCAGAAGAGCTGAACTTGAATCTTCCAGCTGGTGTGAAGGAAATCAGTGAACCTGCCACATCAACCTTGACTCTCTCCCACTTCTTCTTAATCACTTTTTTATTATTCTACCTGAATAATGTTTTGCTTTTTTGAAGGGCTACTTAACCACATTACTCCTACATCAGGGCAGGTCTCTTCTTCATCTAAATCTATATCAATATATGGCATGGTGTCCTCATTAAAGTATCTGGGATGCTTGCAGACTGCCATTATTCTATGGGAGGGATTCAAGTGCATTAAGAATTGTGCAACTGAAGTGAATTAAAGGACTCCGTTGCCCTAGTGTAGCAAACCCAAAGGAATCAGATTTTTTACAGTTTTGGAAAGTGATGGGGAAATGCGTTGAAAATTGTAGGACAAATGGAAAACTAACAGGAAGGCACAGAAAAACCCCAGAAGCAAATCATGATGAATACAGGATGAATGCTCTATAACCACCTGGCAGGCATATCTGAACAAATGGCCAATAAAGACTGTGTATAGTCTGACCTCTGTGTAAGCTTTCTGCCAGCAAATCAGGATGAATGCTCAATAAACAGGTTAGAAGGAGGAGCCCTTGGTGCTTAGCAAATAGTGTGCTCCAGTTCATTCCTTTAGGGGGGAAATCCATCCCTTTAATTTCATTTTGGTGTTCAGTGGAGAGCACTCTTCAGTTGCCTAATAGCACAAGAAGCCTTGTTTTTCTCTTCCCCATCTTTTCTGTGGAGCCTTTGGCTCATCCCATTAGTTCTCATGCCCTCCTACAACTGAGTCTATAAGCAACGCTAAGCATGTGCTACTGAAACAAACACACAATGCTCCTCTGCTCACACCTGCCTCTGCTTCCTTCCCCTTCTTTTGTAACCCTGTGATGATATTTATTTTGGAAGCTTCTCAGGGCAGGGCTCGGTCCTCTTGTCCCCTGCCAAGTGTTGTGCATGTAGATGGCACTATTAGTCCCCTCCTTGACTCTTATTTTGTCCAAGATATTCAGTCTGTCGCCAAATCATGTTGCTTCTTCCTCAGGAGCATTGGAAAAATATAATCCTTCCTCTTGTCAAATGGCCTGATCAACAACTGCCCTGACTACTACAAACTTCTCCATGGCTCGCTTCTCACCAGGTGACACCACGGGTCTATATACCCATACATGTTGCATGTCTACTCACTTAGACAGCTGGCATTCTAACAACTGCAGAATAGCAGCATAAAAGGAAATGGCTATAGCCCAGTTCTTATTTGTATCCACACACTGAGTGAATGCATGGGGAGAAAGCAAGATCATACCTGTTCCTCTCCTCTCCTTCAATACATATCTGAGAGGGAGCAGAGAACAGGCGACATACCCATATGATCTGTTCATACAACCAGGAAATCAGATCAGGCCCTGCAGGTTCCCCAAGTACATCTAAAGATACTACATGCATATACTTAGTTATGTGTGTATGAAGCTCATTCTCACCTTTGGCTGAATGTGTGGTGGTTGGGGGCAAAGGAAGGAGGCAGCACCCCCCACCCACATACAATTTCGATTCCATTGCTGACCTTGTGAATTTCAAGGCTTGAACTAGGGGTGGGGGGGAATAGGAACCAGCTCACATTTAGATGAGAGTCTATCAAATACTTGTTTTCCGAAGAAATATGCAAACCGAAACATAGCCATCCTTCAAAATTCATGCTGATCTGAATTTTGTGGTGCAATTTTGGGGAGCAAAATTACACACTTCCCACCCCTAAAGCTCACAATTGGCTTGTTCACACACTACACTGAACACAGGTACAAGCTATCACTTCAGTGAAATGTGCAAAGAAGCCGATTGTGGGCTGGCTCTACTCATGGACAAGTATTTGTGTGAAACGGTATACACTTGCAGAGTTGCACAGCTCAACTATTGTGTATATAGGTGTACAGACTGTACACTCACTGAACATTACATGTGAATGACTGTACAAGTGCACAACTCAACTGTTTTTGTACACAGGTACACATACTGAACTTAAAGTGCAAACACCCCTAGTGTGATGCCTCTGAAGGATTACTTCAGTCCTCTTATGTAGCACAAGGCTCAATCACATATTCCCTAATCCTTGTTGTAGTAAATGATTATAGAATGCAATATAATGGCATGATTGATCCATGTTTCTTTTTGTTAAAAAAAAATTGTGTGGGATTTCTGCTCCAGTGTAAAGAAGGATCTGATATATTGCATTTTCATTCTCCTCTCTATCTGATGGTGCCTGAGGGAAGCAGCTATGATATGGTCTTATATTTCCAGAGGGGTTTTCAGAAATAAATGTGACAAAACTACTCAGTGTTCAGTTCAATAAGAACAGAGAGAAAAGTAATACAAATTAAACTTAACAAAAACATGGATGCTGCAAATGAACTTAACTCTGGCTGCTTTAATCTGGAAAACCATAGAAAAAAACCTCTCCCTCCTTTCCCTACGAACTATGTTCCCTATGAACAAAGCTTTCTTTAATTTTTAATTTTGCTTGGCACTTGGCTCCATTTTATTTGTAATCTACAGTTGTGTGTTGTTTTTTTTCATTTTACCAGTGAATTTGAAAAGCAGAAACTGCTGCAGGAGTTTGGAAGTGGCTTCCCAGAATCCCTGCCTCTTGGGCAATCATAGGATTGCTCTGTTAAGAGTTTCCAAAAGTTTCCCTCCCACTATGTTAAGAGCAGTCCTTTCTAGTTTAGCAAGGATTTCTTTGGGTTTGAAGTTTCCCATGTGTTCTTTGTCAGGGAGGGTGAAATAAAAATTTAGGTAAGCCTCCAGCTCTCTGGATGTTCATAGATTCTTGATGTGACATTTCAAAGTTCATTCACTCCTAACCAAGGAGCAGTTATTTTTTTATCGAATAAAGATAGAAACCGACATCAGCTGCAGGCAATACAAGAGACCTTACAAAATTCTTAAGTGCACCCCCCCGCCGCCTCCCCTATCATGACAGGTAAATTAAGTGTTTACGATACATCATGTCAATGTATCCTACTAAATTATATTCTTCTACCAGTCTTAGCTAGCTTGACGTTTCAAAACTGGGCCCAATTCAGGGACAAACAAAGCATTTTATTTCTAACAACAAATCACAAACTCTACATGGAGAGGGGAAGGAGAATTAGGATGCCTCTCAGTAGGTAGATGAAAACAGCTGGGTTCCGGTTCCAGTTCTTCCTCAAAATAGGAAATACTATTGTTGTCTTGAGAATCAATAATAGTACTGGCTTCAAAAGCATAGCACTTTGTAGGGCTTTAGAAATTAGACATCCTGATTGTTGAGTTTTGTAAATTAAGTCTGTAATCAATGGGACTTCCTTCTAAGTAGACATGTATAGGATTTCACTGCAAATTGTTGAATTCGTTTTTGCGCAACTAGAAGTGCGTAGCTAATTAGATTATATGGTGTGGGATAGAAAAAGAAAAGTTGTCAGCATGTGGCATATCCTTATCAAATATCATGATCACTTTTCTTTTTCCATTTGCAACTTCTTGTCTCAGGAAATTCCCATGCCATTGTTTGCTGGTTAGGAGGCTGTGGATGAGAGTAGCATCTGCAGGGATGATTCAGATGTTTCATCAACAGAAGAATATATGGAAATGGGTTTTCCAGCAACTGCTGCCCAATATGAGCCAATGATACTGGCCCATCTTTATCCTTTTCTCTGTGGTCTGCTGAAGTTCGTCCATTGAAGAGAAGCTACCTGAACCTAGACTCCAGCCACTTAGCTAGCTTGTGCTAGACTGCACCATCTGTTCCTTACATAACCTAGGGGAAACAGCTAGTGTAGATGCAAACACAGCTGTTGAAGCACCATTATCACCAGCATGCAATATTAGGACTTTCCCATGAAGTCATTTCTGAACTACCGTGGTACCTCGGGTTAAGAACTTAATTCGTCCTGGAGGTCCATTCTTAACCTGAAACTGTTCTTAATCTGAGACACCACTTTAGCTAATGGGGCCTCCCATTGCCACCGCACAATTTCTGTTCTCATCCTGAAGCAAAGTTCTTAACCCAAGGTACTATTTCTGGATTAGCAGAGTCTGTAACCTGAAGCGTCTGTAACCTGAGGTACCACTGTACAAAAGAATGCTTGTTTCTTGTATAGAAAAAGTACTAGTTTTGGGTACAGTTTCTGATATTGCTTTTATTATGAGGAGAGCATATTTTCCCAACACTTAAACGGCAATGTTTTTATTCTTGGGAAAATGTTATATTTCTGCAATTTCAGTATTCACTGCTAATGTGATTATTACAGGATGTTATGAACACCTGTCAGATACATTTTGTGACATGATTTGTGAATATGCTATATAACCTCCCACCCACCTTGGTGCTTTCACCATTTTGTGAAGATGTTTTCAAGTTGTTGTTTTTCATTTTTAAAATGTTTTTGGTGGCTGCAATTTCCTCTGTTCTATAATTGCTACAGGGAACGCCCATATGGTATTCCTTCCTGCTTTTTATTTGTATTTTTTGAAAGTGGCAAAAGTACAGAAAATCTTTCCCCCTCCATATAACATCTCACCAATTTATGGTCTCATTTTATAACACTTTTTCAATATCTTCGGCAAGATGTGGGGAGAACAGTGAACAGCATCAAGACTACCCTCCTTAATCTATCCAGTGCAGAAGGATTGGGTCTTGAGTCGAAAGCTGCAATTGTAACCATTTCTACCTAGAAATGAGTCCACTAAATTCAATGGGAATCACTCCCGGGTAAGTGGGGTTTAGACTGCAGCCTAATGTGTCTGAGAGCACAAACTTTCACAAGCTTTCCTTTTGAAAGGAAGCACCTCAATGCAATCTTCCTCTTTAAGAGATAGGCCTTTATTTCTTCTATCAAATTTTATAGCAAGTGAGGAATTCATAGTCCCTGTTAAAACCTTGGTTTGTGCAGTTCAGTTTTTTTGTATCAGTTCTCGTTCCATCTCCTTGTGTTCCATCCTTCAGCCCTAATTGATTTGCTTGGGGATGGTTACTTTCAGGTCCTTGATAAGAATGGCCAGGAAGGTCAAAGTGCTCACTTATAGGTTTGTTAGTATTCCTGCTTTTATTTCAGAGTAAATTTAACAGGGACTATGAATTCCTCACCCATTCATAACATTTGATAGAAGAAATAAATGTGTATCACTCTAAGATGTAGATTTCATAGAAGAGTTTGCTTTTAAAATTGCCCAGAAGCCTTCCTGGCTTAGGTGGGCTGCCATCACAACTTGTTGACAAGATACCGTATTTTTTCCATGTATAAGACTATATTTTCCCCCAAATTTTTAAAGTTTAAAATGGGGGGGGGGGGGTTTCCTTCTTATACACAGAATGTTGCAATTTTTTATTTTTTTTATTTTGGGCTCTAAAAATAGGGGTCGTATTTTTCCATGTATAAGATGCCCCCATGTATAAATCTTATACATGGAATAATGCAGTAGTATATCGTATTTATAACATTCATATAGTTGCATGTGCAAGATATTTGGAGAGTGCAGCTGTGGCATCACGAAGGCCTGCAACCTATGTTCTAACAGGGCTAATTAAACATGGATGGGGAA
Organism: Podarcis gaigeae; assembly: GCF_964106915.1. Lineage (NCBI taxonomy): Eukaryota > Metazoa > Chordata > Lepidosauria > Squamata > Lacertidae > Podarcis > Podarcis gaigeae. The sequence continues at coordinate 88,933,311 of NC_139679.1, forward strand.
AGTGTTCAAGAGGAGAGGGCTTGAAATCCAACCTCCTTCCACCCCAATAAATCCACTTCCTTGTAACGTAAGCTGCTATGTGCTTGTAAATAAAATCAGGGCATTTGTTTTATTAATTTTCTAACATTTATATTCTACTTTTCTTCTGCAATGTGCTTCCCATCCAGGCACTGACTAGTCCGAGACCTGCTTAACTTCAGTATAGCCTTGTGTACAAATATTACCTCTAACTATGGGTAACTATATCACACTGCAGTTTTATCCATTTCCCTATCGGTTGATTTCTGCGTTATGCTTGAGCTTTCACATAACATAAAAGCTACATCTGGAAATCTAGTGGAATAAAGGGCAAATTTAACACTCATTTCCATATGATTTGCTTTGGCGGGGAGTGGGGTAGGGAGGGGAGAATCTGTTTCCAAGGCCTGGGATCCATTTGCAAGCCTGACAGTTTTTGGCAGAGCTGTGCAGGGTCCAGGAGAACTTTGGACTCTCCTTGCTGTCTTATGCAGCTGTCAAGCAAAGCAGCAGACATTGGGCTTACTGGAGCCTTGCACCTGCCAATCATCTCACCATGTCGGCTGCCTCTCCCCTCCAGCTGAGGATGGGCAATGGGGAGCAGCAGTTGGGGACCTACTATCCTGTCCACCAGCACCACCAGTGGAGGCAAAGATATCACCCTTCGCATTTCCTTTCCGTCCATCTATTCTCACCTGCAGGGTCCAGGTGAGCCTCACTCCACCCTCAGGATCCTGTTTAGGGGAGGGATGATCCTACAGGTTCTGGGTGAGTTTCCATGAATGGCTACCCGGAGAGAAAGCTGCTTGTAGAGCACCACACACCCCAGGATCTGCTCCTCTCCTCCACAGTTGAGCTTGCTGAGCTGAGGCTGAAAACCTGATTTCTAACCTTCCTTTCACACTGCAGTACAGGCTGCTAGCCTGAATGAAACTGAATATGACACACGGTGCAGAGGTCTTGCAGTGTGAATGTTAAGAAACGCGATGGAAGCGCTAGCCTTATAATCAGCAAAACGGACAGAATAAACTCCATTTGTGAATGCAACCCTTATCTATATGCACACACGTATGATAAAATGTTAAAATGGGCTCAAGTTGAGAGAAGTAATATACCTACTGTACCTGATTCTCTTTGAATATGGATATAAGATTTTAGTTGAATTCAGCCCTTCAACATTATATTATGATATCCTAGTGCTCATCATCAAAATCCACCCCCATCCCTGCCAGTAAAACAGAAAAGGAAAGGAAAAGACCCATTTTGCCACCTGCAAATGAAGAAGGGGTTGAGATCAAAGCTCATATATTTCCAATCTGCTTTATATTTTAAGATGTATTTGTTCTGCTTTTAAAACTAAATTTTGTGAGGCAATTGGTAGCTTTTAACCTAGCCAGATTTTCTAAACAGAATTGAAAGCAGATCATTATCTTTAATCTTTTCCAGCATACACTGCTATTTACCCATTAACATGGCTAGCAGCAGGAGACCACTGATTTCTTGTTCATTTGTACAGACGGATGTTTCTTGATAATTATCAAATCCAATCCATAATCCATCCAGTTGATACAACTTCAATAATATATCTTAATATTTGGAAAAGTAATGATTCCTTTTCATCTTCTCGAAGAACTATTGATTCAACTGTGGTCTTTTATTTTTCCAGATATACTTTACTGTTAGCCTTTGCCATTTTTTTTTAATCCACTCATCTTTCAAATTAATTGGGAAAACTGAAAAAGAAAATTTAGTTCAGGCAGCAACAATATTTTCACTGCTGAAATTCTATCAAGAAAGGCCCAAATTTACTTCTTTCCCCACATCTGTATTAATGATGAACACTTATATAAAAAATAGCACATAATTATTTTTATACAAATCATTCATGCTCCTAGTTAGCATTATCTGGCTTCTCCTTCCAGAAACAGATTCATTTTGTTTCAGGCCTTTTAACCTTTTATCTATATTTATTCCTGGCATATCAGTTTTATCTTTATTAGTTTTACACTCTGTGATAGGACTATATTATGTTGTAAATCTTGCCTCACACTTTTAAAGATTATTTTTGAGTAAGAGATGGATAAACCAGTGTGCAGACAGTTTAGTTTTACCCATCTATTTTAATACTAATGGGTTGAATCCAATGTAGTCACATGCAGAATGTGTTCCATTTGTGCAATGGAACGTTCCCCTCACTCTTCTTCATAGACTTATGGAATCATAGAGTTGGAAGGTATCCCCAAGGCTCATCGAGTCTGACCCACTGCAATGTAGGAATCTCAACTAAAGCATCCATGGCATAAGCTTGAGGGTATTCGGGCAGCATGTGGAGGAGGAGAGGGAGGGGAATTCATGTTGCATGAGCAGAAGGTCATTCTGTTTTTGCAATGATTTATTGAATACAACCCAATGCCTCCTCCTCAACAGTATTCCACCTCCCCCTATTTATTACCTTGCCCTCCTGATACTCTCTAAAGAGGCTTACAACAGATTAAAAGTACAACCAAGATTTGGTGGCCCTTGGATGGTGGCAGAGGTCTGCCTTCTTTCCCTTGCTTCTTCAGGTCCCCAAATTTCTCTGAGAAAAAGGATTGATCATTAAACTCCTCAGATCATTGCAGCTCTGTGAGGAGAATAGGGGTCTCCTAACAACTCTACGCACCCTCAACAAACTACAACTCCCAGGATTCTTTGGGGGGAGCTATGGCTATTTAAAGTGCTATCATAGTGCTGTAAATGTATGGTGTGGATGTGGCCACACTTGCACAAACAAATCTGAAAGCGACTTTACCAAACCAAGAGTCTTTCTCTTATTCCTTTATTCCTCTCACCTGCATCTTCTACCCCTCATAAAGTTAATCTCAGTCTTTTTGTGTAGGGGTGGGGAGGAGGGTGTTGTAAATTCACATTGCCATATTTCCAGCAGTGAAATAACTCCACAAGTAATGAATGACTCTTGTTGTTATTACCAAAATAGGGTATCACTCAATCTGACAGAATAACGTATGGGTTCTCCGGAGACACACAGTGTGCAGAAAGTGCTCTGGGATTCAAAGCAATTTCACTGTGGATTATTAAAGTGCCTGTATTTTTATTGGTTAGGAAAATTCTTTATTTCTTTATTGCTCAATCAACACACAAGCTGTATAGCCGTCAGGTAGGTCCATTTATTTCACAGGCTTTCTCTTCATCCAGCCTCAGTGAATTCTTAGGGTGCACTTAACTTGTTTGGGTTTTCCATGGCTGGATATCTGGGTGAGTTCAGCTGTAGGCTGTAACAGCAGAGATCCTGCAGATGTGACAGTTTAGTCACATGTATTCAGATATTTGAAGATAAAAATATTCTAGCTTTGCATTTGCTTCATAATGCTCATCTAGAATTTGGCACAAGTCTTTAACCCAATAACCATTAGCACTGAAGAAGTAAAGAGCCTAATGAATTAGGCTATCTCAGTTTTTATTTTTAAAGCAGTAGGATTGCAGCCACAGAGGTCCAAGGAGTCAAATGATTGTGTATCGGGCTTACATGTAGATATTTTTCATATTTATATTTCCTGCTGCTGAGTGTACGAGGTATTAGAGGGGAGGTACTACCTCTTGTTGTGCTCCTTTTGTGGTAGTTTGTCCACCTTTGGTCCCCACCTGCACCGGGTTCTCACCTGTGGCTGCTAGAATCTGCCAGCATGCAACAGCAACCACACCCCTTAAAACAGCTGTGACTGGCCAGCTAAACCAGGTGAGGGTAGCCAATGGGCCTCAAACTCTTTGAGATTTCTCATGCTTGTGAAGAAAGGCTCTGGTAGAATGGAGGGCAAGAGCAATAGTGAGTCCAATGGCCGAGAAAGCGAGTTCTGTACATGCTGTAGAAGTGAGGGACAAATGGGGCTTGTCAACCTGAGAAGGTAGCTCATCTTTGGAAAAAGAAAAGGCTAAGGAGTAAACCATACACAAATCTGGAGTGGAGTCCCTAAGATGGTTGTATAGCACCTTGTATGCCTCCTTCTAGCAACTCCCGTAGCCAAGCTAGTGTCAAAGGTATTGCTCTGCTTTCCTTTGGAGCACATCAGTGAGACTGAGAGGGGGTTCCTGTCATCTGGACAGCCCAGGACCTCCATACACACTGCTCAAGCTTGCTACAGCAGTTTGTCTTCACTCTTGGAGGCACACCCCATTGTCTCTCAAGACAGACGGGTGGCAACAACAAAACAGGATTCCAAACTGTAAGGTCAAGCTGGGCACTGAACAGGGCACTGAACCAAACTGTTTCTTCTTCCCACCTTCCATTTTCTTTCAATTTGCTTGGTACTTAACTAGGGATGCCAGTGAATTCTGGTGAAAACAGAAACGAGAATGAAATAAGCCAATGTTTGCATATTCTTCTCGTGTCTGGAATGGAAATCAATCTAGGAAGTGTGATTGATTTGGAAAGTTAAAATTTATATTTTCCTTCAGCGTCATTAGGACTATAAAAGGTTTCATACATTCATGTGCTCTGAGTGGAGGGATAAAGCAGGATTAAACCCATTTGATAACTAATTTTCCCCCCTCCATCTCTACCAGCCAGGGAACATATTGGAAATCAAAGGCAACAACTTGAAATCTTACAAGTGCTGGGGAATAACTGATCTGGCAGATCTATACATATTTCAAAAGCAAACAAGACAAAGCTGTGGTCTCTGTTTTGTGCTGGTCTGAAGTTAAATGACAGCCATTATGTTCCATAGACCTGTGATGTTTTGTAACAAGGGACAATCCTTTCAAAGAAGAGGCCTCAGCAGACATTAAAGGAAGCTAAATACAAAACAGATGGTGAGATGCTCTCAGCTCTTCCTGGCTGTTAGCATTTGGGATGTAGACAGCTGAGCATGTGAAGAGAAGAGTCCCAGGATGGGAAAGAGTTGGATGAATTTCTGGGGCAGAACCACAAGATGGCTGAATCCAGAGCCCAAGGCAACTACAGGCCAGGATCTTCTAGAAATAAGACTGAAGGGGCATGCTCTTGAATAAGGATAGGATAGAATAGGAAGAATAATGGGCACACACCTCTGAAGGTGAGCCAGAGGGCGGTGATGAGAGTACAGGCCTTTTCTGTAGTAGCTCACTATCTACTGAATGCTCTCCCCAGGGAAGCCCACCTAGCCCCAATTTTGTTATCCTTTTGGTGCCAAGCAATGAAGTCCCCTGCCCCCTGAGCATTTGGGCAACACAACTGATTGAACATTAGAATTTTGATTATACTTTTAATATGTTGATGCTTTACTCGCTTTTTAATACTACTTGTAAATCACATTGGGACTTTGTTTATTTAATAAATCTAAACCTAAGCAAGGAGACAGGCAAGTGGGCAGGCAAGCAGAGAAATCCCAATCAAATATTAAAGATAGGTTAAGAGTATCAATGTGAGGTGTTTACTTATGGCTATAAATAATGGTTAAAAGCAACTTGCGGAAGTCTTAAGCTCTTTTTAAAAAATGAAGCCCATGATAATTTATTAAATGTCTGCTCTTGTATTGACCATTTCTCAACCTCTTATAAATCAAACTGCAATCGTTGGCCACAAATGTATTGGAAAACCTCAAGCCACAGAGTTTGAAAAAGAGAGCTTTCTGGCTAGCCAATCAGTCTTTAAGAAGGCTGCCCACTCTTTCCCCTTGGAAATACTCACGAAAGCCCATAATCCTTCCCCACTTGCCTGCATTGCACTCATCAGCAGGCCACTGAAAGCAGGCAAACATATTTCATGGGGAGAAGGCTGGACCCCCTAATGAGGAGAATGGGAGAATTGGAGTGAAGGGGGTGATTCAGAGGATTGGATTTCACCATTAGGAGATGGCTCAGTGATAGAGTTCATGCTTTGATGCAGAAGGTCCAAGGATCAATCACTGTGGCAGGGAAAGATTTCCTCAGCCTTGGACCCTGGAGAGTCATTGCCAGGCAGGATATTGAGCTGCGTGAGCAAATAGTCTAACCTGGTGTCAGGCAGCATTCACCCGCCAATCCCACCTGTGCCATTTCAGGGCGGTTCTACATGTACATTTGCTGCCTGCCTGGATCTACAGTGTGGCTGGATGTCGGAAGACTCAGGAGCAACAAAAGAAAGTATTTCTTCTTATCATATTGCGTAGTTGCACTATGGAATTTGCTCACACAATAGGGAGCGATGGCCACCAACACAGATGACTTTAAATGGAGGGCAAGGCTATCAGTGGCTACTAGAGATGATGGCTATGTTCTACCTCCACTGTCAGAGGCAGCATATGCCTCTAATACCACCTCTGGGAAACTGCAAGAGGGGAAAGTGTCCTTATGCTCAGGTCCTGTTTCCTGGAGGCATCTGGTTGGTCACTCTGAAAGCAGGATGCTGGACTAGGAGGGCTACTGGGGCCTGATCCAGCAGGTTCTTCCTATGTTCTTGTACTCTGAATTTAGATATTCCCTGTAAAATCTGGAGTCTTTTTTCTCTTTCCAACTCCCTCCCTCCCACAGGAACCACCACAGCGTTTTAAAAATATGTGGGATTATGAAATAAGAAATCAGCACCCCCAAATATCAACATTTCTGTTGTAAACATACTAAACTAGTGGAACACCTAAGTAATGCTCAGCTTGCACTAAGAGACCCCTGTGTTCCCTGGGGAACGTATGCATAGCCCACTGTGAACCTGTGCCATAACTTGTCAGCCATTTAGATAGGCAGGAACCAATTGTGAGCTATAAATACTCCATAGGTTTTCACTGCAGTCTTTTTAAGTTCCATGGCAGCACTTCTTATCTCTGCAGAGAGAACGCTCCAGAAACACTCTTACGGGCTCAAAAACGTTATACTGTATGTGCTGAAAGAAAATTCAGTTGCCTCTGGGGCTGCTTGTTCTCTGAAATGGCATGCAGAATGCTGAAACTGTGCAATCACTATTAGGCAACACTCCTTACTTTGCCTTAGGGTTTGGGATAGGCAGCCAGATAAGGAAGGGACTTAGGAAGCTGCTTTTTACATTGAGTCTGACCATTCGTCCATCAGACTTAATATTTTCTACTCTTGACTAGCAGCTGTTCTCTAGGGTTTTACAAAAGGACTTTTCCCACCTTACTTAGTATTCCCAGGGACTGACTCTTGGCACCTTCTGCATGTAAAGCATTTGCACTCCCATAGCGCTGTGGAGCCTTTTCATCAACTCAAATGCAATGGACACACTGGAGACCTTAAGGAGAGGAAAATCACTCCTTTGCCCACCACCCTCTAGTGGAAGCCTTGACACACAATGAAACACCATCAAGCTAAATTGTCAAGTGGGATTGCTGTTCCACCTCTCTTAACAAATGAATACAGCTCTCTGCAAACATTTGTTTATTGCAAAAGGGGGGAAATCTGTGTTGTTTGTCATTATGGTTTCATTTAAACCCCATTTAGAACATTAAGGCCTTGTTGTTTACTCAGTAACATATGATTATATGATTGCTCAGATGAAAGGTAGGCGGAGGGAGCAAGAGCGCAGTGAGGAGAGAGAGAAAGGAGGTGGAACGGCATTTATTTTCCTGATGCCTCTTGGACAGAAACTCATTAAGGTTTAACTCGCATCCCTTGAAGCAACCCTAAAGCATAAACATAATGCAATATATATACTACAAAAGAAAGTTCTCGAGAGGAAAATAGCCTGGATGTGGTCCAGGGAAGGTTCTTCACTGTCTCAGCTGCAGGAGATGATTGACCTTCAGAAACTTTGGCCACTCCACCAGTATGGTGCATGCTGGTATCCTTGGGTCATGATGCCAGCTGGTGTCAGTCACCAGTCTCCCTAAACAATCTAGCTCAAAATAGGCAGCAGATTGCAACTCCTTCCTGCAAAGAAATTACAGGTACTCTCACAGGTTCTGTGTTGTGTCCCCTTTCCTTAGGAGAATGAGTTTCTGGTCACCCAACCACTCAACTTCAGTGGCCTCTCTATCAACTTTGGGCTACTCTTGGGAATAATTCTGAACTATACCTGGGGATTGGGATTCGTTCCAGGACACTACTGTTTGCAGGTAAAATATCTGCAAGAACGCCTCCTTCCCTATCCACCTGCATTTACTTTAAGATAAACACATGAGGCTCTCTTGGTGGTCCCTACATAGGCTGCAGTATTTGATGGAGCCTCCAGTGAAGCATCTTTTCAGTGGCATCTCTCACATCCAGAACTTTCTCCCTGCTGAGCTGCGTCTGACCCCATCTCTTAATAGTTTTAAGGCGGTTGGTTACAAGACATATTTTGGGGGGATGGATGTTTAAAGGAGGCAAGACAACAGATTAGTTGCTGGTGCTATTAGTAACTGTCATTTAGTGAACTGTTTCAAGTTATTGTGATAGTAATTTTTAAGGGTTGTGTTGTTTTATTCATTCTTTTCTTTTAAGAATAATTTTTTATTAACCGACCAATCACATCAAATCAAACCAAATTACATAAATTCCAAATTACACAGCTGAATTTTAAATTTTTGTTGGGGGTACCCATATTTCAAGTTCCGAAGGGATCCAATCAACTTCTTGCTTCTTACTGCTGTTTTAATGTCCACAAATCTAACCTTATGATGTCCACAGTACTATCCAGTCCTTTCTTATTATTTTTCCACATCTCTTGTTATTATTTTCATATATTTTTCCTTTCTCTTTGTGACCTCTGATAGTCTCCGCAAGCTGGTTAGAACAGTTTGTAATCCTGCGTGGATATTATTATTTTTATCCAGAAGCCATATCCAGACGTTTTCCATATAACATCACTTCCATACATCAAAACAGTCTTAGCGTCATTAATCTTCACCAATCTGCCTCCTTTCTCAAAACCTCTGAGGTGATTCACTAGGAATGCAGTCTGAAAACAAATCCGTTCTTCCTCCCGGCTATAAATCCTTTGGCAAGATGGCGACTCCGAATTAACTGCTGCGCCATTCCCAAAAGCTCTTATTGCTTCTCGGTCTCCATAAAGCATACTTTTGGTTAAAGTTTATCTCCACACAGACCTTAATCATCCTGCTTGGGTCAGTTCAACCGACGGTTCTAATGAGGAGGGGTTCTTGTAAATCACATAGAAGGAAAGTAAAAAAGGTCCCCCCCCCCATTCAGCCCCATTGTCAACATACCCCGCCTTTGGTGTATCTTCATCGTAAAATATTCCTGTTTCTCCAGCCCATCGTCTTCTTTCGCAGAGGTCAGTTAAATTAGCAGACTTCACTCCCCTTCTTCACTTGAAATATGTGCACTTGCTTCTTTTGTAATTAATTATTCCAAATTGCTGCAACTAGTGCGCGATCAGAGACAGCGTCCAGGAGAGCCAAGGTCCACACGGCGGCATTCTGCCTAGGGCCCTCACCCCCTTCTTTTGAATTAGGGGGTGATTTATGGGCACAGCAGGCAAGGGCAGTGTTCCCCATTTCCTTGGGGCAACAAGGGAGGCTGCCTACTCCCATAACAGCCTCTTAATTACCCCGTGTGGGTCGGAGAGATGGTATTGTCAGCCATCTTCCAACGCGCCCCCTAGTGGCCCCCCGTTTTATTCATTCTTTTCATCTGATTTGATTTAGTTGTAAACTGCCTCATGCAAAGGGTGATATATGAATCTAAATAAATAAATAAAAGCTGGCTTTTCATTGACCTTAGGAACATAGAGAGCTGCCTTCTTCCGAACCAGACTCATCGGTTCATCTCACTCAGCATTGTTTACACAGCCCAGTGGTGGCTCTTAAGGGTTTCAGGCAGGAGATTCTCTCAGCCCTACTTGGAGATGGTGGGAATTGAACCTGGGAACCTTCTGCATGCAAAGCAGATATTCTACGACTGAGCCATGGCCCTTTTCCTCAGGTAAAGCTTAGCACCAGGTGGCTACTTGTCTTTTCTTAGATGTTAAGTCTCCGTTCCTTCTAGGTAGGTAGAGGCCGGATTTCTGCTTCCTTTCCTGTCCTGCTCTCTTGACTATCACACTCCATCATCCACCCAGGCTCCTTGTTTGCTCCATTCTGCTTGGGACCCCAAGCGATGCATTTGGCTGCAGTTGCACCTGGACAGCCTTGCAATGGAAAGTGTGAACCAGGCCTGTCTCATTTGCCACATATATGTATGTGCTGACCTTTAAAGCCCTAAACAGCCTTGGTCCAATATACCTGAAGGAGCGTCTCCACCCCCATCCTTCTGCCTGGACACTGAGGTCCAGTGCTGAGGGCCTTCTGGCGGTTCCCTCACTGCGAGAAGCCAAGATACAGGGAACCAGGCAGAGGGCCTTCTCGGTATTGGCACCTGCCCTGTGGAATGCCCTGCCACCAGATGTCAAAGAGAAAAGCAACTGCCAGACTTTTAGAAGACATCTGAAGGCAGCCCTGTTTAGGGAAGCTTTTAATGTTTAATAGACTATTGTATTTTAATATTCTGTTGGAAGCCGCCCAGAGTGGCTGGGGAAACCCAGCCAGATGGGCGTGGTATAAATTAATTATTATTATTATTATTATTATTATTATTATTATTATCTGGAAGGTATGTTCTTAGATAAGCCCTTTCCAGAAGCTCAGATCGTAGAAGCCCATGGTCCAAATTGCCTGCTTTTACTGTATGTTAAATCTGTTTAAAAAGTTACATTCCAACCCCAGGTTTCCTCCTGTGTGGAGGATTTGTTTTGGAAGCTTTTCCATTCAAGCCTAAATGGCTCATTTAAAACTCTCACCTGCAGGCCACTGTTTTAATTAGCTTTTGGCAGGATAAGAGTGATAAATGGCCACTCAGAAATGGGGCTAGATAAGAATGGCACAATTCTATGCAGACTGAGATCCCCAAGCAGAAAGCAGAAAGTAGCTGGTCACGACCAATTCTAGACTCTGCCATTCCATGAGGATCTTTTGTGTTGTTTTGCAGGGTGTCAAGAGACAACTGCCTCCAAAATACTGAACTAATTGAATCAGAAGGCACAGCCCAACTGTGGGCATTCTGCTTACAGAACATCTTCTATATCATTCAGCATCACTCCCGGCTCCACTTTTATTTCTCCCCAGACACTATTTTTCACCATTCAAATCAATTGCTGAATTGGGGAGAGAAAGACAGAGAGACAGACGGACCAATCTCTTCAGCTTGCTGTTAAGCATGCACACATCCTTCCAAAAACATAGCCGTCTTTTACCTTTTCTAATTACTGGTGAAGATTAAGACAGGTAACTTTGAGCTGACTTTGCACTATGCAAAGAGGAAAGGGAGCTCTTATGAATAAGTTATGTCCAAGGCAAAAGAAAGAAAGTTTCAGAGAACGGCGACAACTAAAACTTCAACCAACAGCTTGGGTGTGTTAAGACATTTGCAAGACAATTGGAATTGACTGAAGACAATTTCAACCAACCTGAATGCACTGTAGCCTTCTGAGTGATACTGTGTTATACTGGTTTGTCACATACCAATGGTCAGCCACTTCCATGCATGCTACCATCAACATAAAAACAACAGAATGCCTCTGGTGACATGGGATAAAATACTAGAGGCAGCTGAAATTCTAAGCAAATGTCTTCTTTAGGAGAAGGTCCTGCAGGAGACATTAAGACAGATGGCGGCTGGTGATCAAAGCTGCTCCACCCCACCAGCTGTTACCATGCTCTGCCCATGTTGCCCATCTGGAATGTGGCCCTTGAGGGAATCTGGCCCTTGGGCTGCAAAAGGTTACCTGCTCCTGCTCTATGCTCCAAACCACCATTCATCTGCATTACAGGTTCTCCCACGTGGCCAAGCCTGGAAGTTTCCCAAGGGCATTTGACTGCCTACTGCTGCTGGGGACAGAATGCTAGACTAGATGGACCTTCCTTTACCATTCCAAGCACTAGACGCAAAGTGGAAATGCAAAATGTCCCTGGAGTGTGTGTGTGAGAGAGTGTGTGTGAGAGAGAGAGAGAGAGGGGGAGGGGCTGTAGCTCATTGGTAGAGCATCTGCTTTGCATACACAAGATTCCCAGTTCAATCTCTAGCATCTGCAAGTAGGGATGGGGATGTATCCTGTCTGAAACCCTGGAGGCTTGCTGCCAGTCTGTGTAGAAAATACTGACCTAGATGACTCAATGGTCTGACATGGTTTAAGGCACTTCCTATGTTGCTATGGGACATAGGAACTATGAGAGTAATTGTGAAAAGATCCTGCAAAAGGGGGCGGGGGAATGTCACCATGCAGAGTAACCCATTGGATAGGATCGGCATGTGTTATAAGCAAGCTATCTACAGTGCACTAGGTAGGCTTCTTCCCTGGTGCGAGATGTGCACCCTGTCTGCATAATTCCCATCCTTTCCGAGTGACATCTACTCTGTAACTACCAGAAAATCCAACAATTGATATATGATTAGAATAATGGGGAAAGAACTTGTGCTTGCATAAGTCACAATTCTGTCAACTCGTTTTGACGAAGAAACTGAACAAACATGCGTGGCATGCAATGAAGAGACTGAGCCACTTTCAACCTCTTCAAACAACAGATGAGGTTAACAGCTAAATTAAGTGTAGAAGGAGATGACAGAACGGTCCATGGGCTCTGGCAAAACCTAAATCTCCAGGCACGCATTTTCAGCCTGGAAGCAGTGCACAGGTAACATACGTGGGCACAGTTGTCATTTTGCAACACATTGCTCATTCCAAAAGTACCTGTCAGGGAACTGCCATCAGCTCAGGGGCGAGAGGGGGAAAGCCAGGTGGATTACAAAGAGCCCCCAAAGATTGTGGGAAGCAGCACCTCCTCAGCGGAGGAGAGTATCCACGCCTCCAGTGGAGAGGAGCTTCAGGGCTCGGAGGAGGCAAGGCGGTGCCAGGACACCTTGCCTGGGCAAAGCGGGGAGGAGAGAGGTCCTCCGTTACCCACGCCCTCCCTGCGCAGTAGGCTTCTGCGCCGAGAGGGGAGGTGCAGACTGGGCATCAAGAAACTACTCTGCTGGGGAAGGTTTAAGGACCGCCCACTCTCAGATTCTGCCAGTGAATGAGTGAGCCACAGAATAGTGGTGCTCTGCATGGTGAAGTTTTTTTTTTTTTTTTCACCAATAACAAGGCTTTACAACAGACCAGGGAGGCATTTGCCTGATTGCTCTCAAGCAACCCCCAATACCCTTGTAGTACCGTACCTCAGAATGTAAAAAAAAAAAAAAAATCAGTTCATGCTAGCAATTTGTCGGACCCAGTTCCTAGGATAAAAAATTCTGGACCACCAGAAACAAATGTGTGTCGAGAGGAGAACCAGGGAGGTGTTCTTCAGTACTGGGTACTGTGGAAGAAAATTCCCTTTGTGGGCTCACCCCTTATTCAGTACAGTGGTACCTCTGGTTACAAACTTAATTCGTTTTGGAGGTCCATTCTTAACCTGAAACTGTTCTTAACCTGGGGTGCCACTTTAGCTAATGGGGCCTCCCGCTGCACCACCAGTGCGCAATTTCTGTTCTCATCTTGAGGTAAAGTTCTTAACCCGAGGTACTACTTCCGGGTTAGCGGAGTTTGTAACCCGAAGTGTTTGTAACCCAAGGTACCACTGTAATGCATTACTGGACAAAGTTCAAAAGAGCCCTTGAGAACAATTTCTCAGTCCCCCCCCCTCTTTTTTTACTGTATATGCAGAGCCCTCCTTTTACCTTATCTGGAGATGTTTTTCACTCTAATAGTCAGAGTTGGGTTCCTCTGAAACTGCTTCTTACCAGTTTTGTGGTATGGCCACACACTTAAATAGTGACACTGGCTTTACTGATTAAGGGATTTTACAGAATTTCTGCCTTGGCTTATCTTGAAGACGGAAAGCCTGTAAACATCCCGGGACATGGGAATGACCCTTTCATATATGCAAGGGCATAGACTGGGTGTAGACACAAAAACCTTTTTCAGGTCACAGGAAAGGAAAATAAAAATAAATGAAAAATAAATGCAAAGGAAAATAAAAATAAATGAGAAAGGAGGTTTCCCTATGACACGCCTTCCTTTCGCATAGTATCTCCTCAGTGTGAATACAGTTCACATATGTACATTGATATATGGCACTCTGTCCTAACGAACTTAAGAATTGTAGTTCTACAAGAGGCTGAAGGATCTCCCGCAGGGAATTCTTGGTACACCACTGGCTAACCAAGGCCTAGATCTCTGCATATGATAATTTGGTAATTTACCAGCTTCTGGGTGGGGTTGCACTCCTTCTCTGAAGGAAAAGGAATGGAGCTTGGATGTGCTATTGAATCCATCCTAGTCACCGGAGGCATTAAGTTACCTTAGGGGCAAGGTACACCTATTGCTAGCCTTGGCAGATGCATCTGCTACAACCAATCCTGGATAGCCTAGCCACTGCACTGGCAAACTCACCATTGGATTGCCAACCATAATGCACTCCATGTGAGAATCATAGAGTTGCAGAGCTAAAGGGACTCCGTGGATCATAGAGTCCACCCCCTTGAAATGCAGGAATCTCAACTAAGGATGCCCTTAGGGTTGGTTTGGAAGCTACAGCCGGCACAGAAAGCAATAGCAGCAATGGCTGGCCTGTGGGATTTTCTACTGTGCACACGTAACACTTGTGATAAAGAGCTGCACTGTCTACAGATTCAAATTCAACCCTAACTTGTTCTCACTTTGACAATTTGGAAGAGGTTTTTTGGGGGGGCAGGGGGCTTCCTGCTTTAGGATATTTATAGGTGATTTGCCTGGTTTTTTTGGAGGGGGAGGTATTCTGAGCATCGCCAGTTTTTTTTTCTGTGAAATGGATATTTTGCAGTACCCATAACCATTTCTTAGATTTCCAAATATGCCCATTTCTTAGATTTCCAAAGGTTGGGGAGCCCTGCTCTACATGAGTAAGTTGTGAATAGGAATATTCTGTTTGTGCAAAGTGATTGAAACCTAAGGAATTTGTAGACACTAGCTTTCATTTATGAGCTGAGCTGCATCTGAAGTTCCTTAGTTATATAATATAACAGAATGCAATTTTTTTTTGATTTTTTTTTTTAAAAAAACATAACTTGTTTGCATTCCTTTGTGCACAACACCATTAAAGCCACCTGCTTGTTCCTTTGCCAAACTTCAGAAATAAGGGATAATATTGGATTCCAGACTGCATCTGGTATTCATTAGTACTTAGCTTACTTACTCGCTAATCTAAATTGCATCAGTTTCCTTCCTGGTCCATTTTTCTCCCGCTACCTTTGCTCAGGGCTTTTACGCCATCTGCTGAAGCCTACAGTCTATGCAAGCAATGCTCTCAGACTGGATCAGCTGTGAACACAAGAGCCTCTAGGAAATTGTGTAAGTGGGGGGAGATGAAACACCGTCATGCAGAGAGACTGCTGCAGCAAAAATCACCAGTGCAGACTTTCCCCAAGAAAGGCTTGTGTAGAAAATCCACCCTGGCTTGTATCAATCTAGTGATAAGCATAAGCACAATAACACACCCTACCTGATTAGGGCTGTGGAGGTTAACCCAGAGTTTCGGCCTGGTTTTTGAAGATCATTAAAGACAGAAATTCAGAGATAAGGGATGTGGTGCCCTCAGTGCTCTGTGGACTAAAACTCTTATAATCTCTGACCGATGGCCATGCTAGTTTTGGTTCAAAGTAGCTGTAGGGTACCACTTGGGCTACCTCAGCATTCAGCAGCTGAGCTAAAGTAGATAATTTATTCCTGTGCATTTAACAGCAGCCTAAGACAGGGATATGGAGTTGCTGAAGCCTGCAATCCACACAAGCAAGGTTTCTCAAGCTGGATCAGTTGCAAACAGTACCGGCCTCTAGAAATCAAGCACCATCCACCTTATCTCTGTGCCAAAGGTAAAGATGCCAAAATCCATCATCGCCTGAGCTCTGCGAGTGCAGCTTTCTCCCGATTGAAGTGCAGAGTGTTTGAGGGCCAGGACATTCACAGGGAAAGCAAAATGCTTGGGGACGTGTGGGTCCAGAATTGGCCTCCACAGTCACTTACGAACTCAAATATCAAATGGGAGTTATTATCATTCTCTTTCTTTCCCTCTCTCTCTTTCTGCCACTCCTTTTGCCCTCTCTGCACCCCTCTTTCCCGCTTCTTTGCAACCCACCTGACAATAGGCCAGGGTCCACATACAGACTGAGGACTATAGATTGCCCAATGCTTTGCAGCCCTTGTCCTACATGAGCCTGAGCATTAACACCTTCCTCTGAGGTCCTTCTTTGGGTCCCCAGATGGGGGAGCGGGTAGAGAGCCTTCTTCATTGTGGCGCCCCCACCTCTAGAACACTCTCTCCTAGGAGGCTTATCTAGCACTAAGCACAATGGTTTGTTTGGCTTTTTGGTGTCATGTGGAGAACTTTTAATTTCCTCTGGCTTCTCTAGAGCAATGCCTCCTTATTTTGAACCTCTGCTGTTTGTTTACTGCTGCTGTTCTTGTTTTATTTATCGTCATATCGCTCATTGCATAATGTTTATCTAAACTGCTTGGGGAGACTAAAGAGTGGCATGCCAAATATTGGAAATAAATAAACAGACTTGAATTTAAAAAAGAAGAAACCAACCTCTGCTGCTGGTGCTAATTCTCTATGCTAGACGTTTAGTTTTCTCCAGCAGTGTTTAGTTATTAGCTGCTGCATTCTGGTACCATAGTCCCTCAGAGTACAGGTCACTCTTAAGAATATATTCCCTTTATTGCATTGGGGGGGGGGGCATGTATAGAAGATGCCAGAAGATGGGCAAAGGGACAACCTTCTGTTGCAAATGTGACTATAAGATCCATGTGGGCTCCTATTTTTGTTCTGGCTAGGCTTCTGGACATTTTACTGATATTTGACAAGCATGAGATTTCCCACTATGCAGAAAAAAGAAATGGGAAAAGCTTCATTTGGCAGGCATCACTATTCAAGAGAGCCAGTGTGGTGTAGTGGTTAAGAGTGGTAGTCTCGTAATCTGGGGAACTGGGTTCGTGTCTCCGCTCCTCCACATGCAGCTGCTGGGTGACCTTGGGCCAGTCACATATCTTTGAAGTCTCTCAGCCCCACTCACCTCACAGAGTGTTTGTTGTGGGGGAGGAAGGGAAAGGAGCCGCTTTGAGACTCCTTAGGGTAGTGATAAAGCGGGATATCAAATCCAAACTCTTCTTCTTCTTCTTCTTCAATGTGTCAAACAGAGGCGAGCAACCTTTTTCAGGTTGAGGCCACATTCCCCTCTGAGAAACCTTCTGAGAGCCACATGACAGTGGTACACGAGGACAGAGGCAAAAGTGGAAGGCGGGGGATTGTGCCTTCCTGCAATAGATTAGTTTTTGCACAAACTCTATCCTGCATCCAGGTAAGCAAAAGGCATTATCAGAGTTCAAGGAAACATCCCAGTGAATCACAAACGCTAGAGGAGGACCAAGGAAGGTGCGTGGCTGGAGAAAGGTTTTGTCATGGGGAGAGTCCGAAGGGCCAGGCAGAGGTCTAGACTGAGAGCCACATTCGCCCCACCCCCGCCTGAGATTCACCATCCTGGCGAAGGAGCTTTGTCTTCTACTCCATCACTCCAAATGGCTCACCACATAGTGCTGTTAAATTCTTGAGAATAATCTTTTGGAGAATATTCTTGAGAATATTCTTGATTAATGAGAATATTAGAGAATTTTCATTTAAAATAGAAGAATATTCATTTTAAAGCATTGAAAATGAAATAATTTTAATGCATTGAAATTAATATAATTAGTTAATATACATGTTTATTCATGGGTAAACTTGTTCAGATGGCAACCAAAAACTGTACAGATACTTTTATTCAATGGGGCAATGCAGTGAATTCCCATTCTTTCATTTTTTGCACCAAACTTGAAATTGAAAATTCAACATGAATGACTCATGTTAATCACTAATCCTGCCACTAACCATATATTTACCATCAACTTTGAATTCTAATTATGTTGTGTATGTATGAAATGTAGCTTTTAAAGTAAAAGGAATATATAAAAAACCTCAGGTCCGCTACATGAATACGTTCTTTAATAAGAATGTATTTATAATAAGCATGGTACAGTATTTTCACTGCAACACTAATAAAATAAAAAATATAGAAATGTCAACTGTTTAAATCAAGGCCACCTCACATGCTGTTATACCTAATTGTATAGGCCTAGGTACTTTTAGTGTATAAAGCATTAAAGCTACTTTTTTCTTTTTTTAAATCACACTGTATGGCCAAGGGTATAGAATTGCTAAGAATAAGGTCACACCAAAATAGAAAAAAGGCTATTAAATATAGTTGAAATACATACACATTCAGATGTTCATTAAATTAAATGAATAGCATTTTTAAAAGAAAAATGTTTTCTGTAGCTCACATTTCAGAACTGCCAATGGTGAATGACACAATGCCCAGTAATGTAACTGGATCAAAAAAATCACAATTCATTACTTACACTGGCAGTATCACAGCTTGACTGATTATTTACTAGATTTTTAAAATGTGGGGTGTAAAACTGGTTCTTACATGAGAATTTACAGTTCGTGGAGAATATTCTCTGGAGAGCATTCTCACCTCACACCACTAGATTCACATCACAAAGAGGCATTGTATTGTGCTCAGTCGTTGTAAAGAGCTAGGCAAAGCTAATTCTTTTTAAAAAGAGGTCTAAAAATATTTTAAATAAAATAGCACACATCTGGTGCTCAGACATTTCCAGTTTTTAAAAGACATGCCAATTTGATCACTTTGTAATCACACATTTTCTGAAATGCAATTTTAAAATGCAGGCAGGAAAACACACACAAACTCTCTCTCGCACATACTGATGTCAAAGCAACTATAATATGCAATGAACACAGAGGATATTTTCACCCTCAGGACACTCTGGCTGAGCAATGCAAAACTATTTCCATCCTTCACTGATGATTCATAGAAGACAACCAATCAGCTTCTTTCATCCTCCTCCACTGAAAGCCCTTCCATTTCACCATATCTGCAGCTTGCAATTGGGAATGGAACAAACCACCCATAAGGAGGGGTGCTTAGCAATCAGGTTACTTTTGATTTCCTCCCTCCCTCTCCTTTCTTAAAATGAATATTAGCCACGATAATCTCCACCCTCCAGCACTGGATTCTCCCATTGATTGGCAGGCATTATTTAAGTAATGCATTTCCTTTACAGCATCTCCAGATGGCCTCTTGTGACAAAATACAGGTGTCCTTTTTGTCTCCCACCCCCTCCTCCATCCCCTACGTGACTGGCACTTCCAGAGTAAAGTTCACAGCCATTCAGTCATCACACTGTTTGTGCTGAAAAGATTTGTAATCTGGCAAGCAAGACGTTCAAGAGGCTTAAGAGGAGCAAAAAGCTGCTGACAGGGAGGCATGCAAAGAGTCGCTCATGAACGGTGTCTTAAAAAGGCCTCTAATCAACAAGATGCACATGGCACCAGCAGTCAGATTAAACAAGGATGCTTTTCTAAAGCGATCTGAAGTGCCGCAACGCAGGCATAAAAATAAGGCGGGCAAATAAAAAGCCAGCTCAACAGAGAGGGGGAGAGGAAGGAGGAATGGGAGAACTCGTATTAGGATCTGATTCAAGTCACCTATCATGATGAATGCACCTATAATGAATGTTTCAGCAAATCAAGCTGATAATTTCGGGAACTTTCACATCCTTTAATTGGATGTGTCTCAAATTCTCCCCTCCCATTCCCCGCTTTTCTTGGGCTGCAAATAAATTCACAAAAAGTTAAGCCACTCACAAAAGTATTCTCACTAGGTTACATGTGCTTTTGTTAGCCGTTTATGGCATAGTAACTAAAAGGTGGCGGGGAGGGGGAGAGAAAACCAATAACCTTCCACTTTCAAAATGCCATCCTGCTTAAGTCTCCTGTGGTTGGTTCTTAAATGGTCAGAGGCAACTAGGTAAGAAGTTAGTTTTGACCCCAAGGGTGACCCTCACCCCCAACATGGGTGAACCCATTGAAGTATCAAAAAATGTGACCATGGTTGGAAAAAGGATAATGGGGATTTTGGGGATGAGTAGGGATTTATGCTGAAAAATGAAACTTTTGGGGGGCCAGTAGGCACATGTAGAATTTTGTGGCAGTCTTGAGTGCGCAAGACACAAAATGGCTGCCTTGGGGGTGTGACATAACACAAAATGGCTGCCACCTCTGAAAAAGCAGCAGAAGAGATAGGGCCACAAAATGGTGCAGGCAGCCCCCCACCCCCATCAGTGGGACAGGCTTTTAATGCATAAGCATCCTCTCCTCCTATAAAGGGAGAGTAACTCAATAGTATTAACATATGGATTGCATTGTAGGATGTCCCCAGGTTCAATCCTGATATCTGTGGTTAAGAAGGTCTCTGTTACCTCACTTGGGAAAGAACTTTCTGAGATCCTGGAGAGCCACTGCCTATTAGAGTAGTCGATCATGGGCTTAAGAAACAGCCTGTCTCAGTATAACACAGGTGCATACGTAAGAGAAAAAGATCTGCCTCTGTGGCCTATTGTTCTCTGGGGACTAGTTAATCTGAAGGTAGGTTTCCTGGCTTCTAGAATTACAGTCTGCTGAAATCTTGTTATGTCCATTGTCATAACAGTACAGTCATACCTCGGGTTAAATATGCTTCAGGTTGAGCATTTTCAGGTTACACTCCGTGGTGACCCAGAAGTAACGGAACGTGTTAGCTGCTTGTGCATGCACACTCAAAATGATGTCACACGCATGCGTGGAAGTGGCAAAACGTGACCCACACATGCACAGATGTGCAGTTGCGTGTTACGTTCTACTCAGGATGCAAACTGGGCTCCGGAACAGATCCCGTTCGCATCCAGAGGTACCACTGTAGTGGTCTCAACAGGGGAGGTGGCACTGGTCACCTCTCATAATGGGCAAGCATCAAGGAAATAGGAGCTTAGCCAAACCCATCAGGCTGCAACAACTGCAGCACATCCCAGAAAGTCAGACCAAGCAGTGTTCTCTGAACACATCCACAGAGATTTCCCTAACCCAGCATCCACATCAAATGTGAGCTATTTGACTCTTTGAAGTGTTCAGAAAGTTCTCTGTTCAAATAAAGTGTCAACTAATAAGTTAAAATGCATGTTTTGAGGGATAAATAATGTGTGTTCAAATGCAAATTTTGGTGCAGATGTGTGTGTACACACACACACACACACAGAGAGAGAGAGAGAGAGAGAGAGAGAGAGAGAGAGAGAGAGCAATGCAGAAATGAGAAGAAATAAATTTATAAATGAAAGCCTGTGAAAGTGACTTGGACCAGACGTAGATTGATTTACTCCTATGTGCATGGTCTGAAAGCATACGATGCAATCATTTCACAAGAAGGTCTCCTGCAGTTTTAGTGTGTTCAATTCTGAAGTGCAAGACTCCCTGGAAAACTTATGTATGCCACCTTGAGTTCCACAGAAGAAAGGCAGGATATAAATGTGATAAGTAATCAAAAAGCTCCTCTTTGCACATAGCCATGCATGCTAAATTAATGCAAATTTCCAGCAGGCTATAAAAGGTACATGCTGTGTTTATAAAAGTAGTGGGGGGTTGTGTGATTTTTTAAACCCACAATTCTTACAGTATTTAATGTAAACATTTAAATTTATAATTTAAAAGTAGAAATAAAGGTTCAGGGTTTAAAACGCTCCATATTTTCATTCTGGTCACTCTCAAAAGTCCACACATGTTGAGGTCAAAGCAACACCTTGTCTACTGCTGTCACTCCTTCTAGAAATAACTTTACAGATCAATACCCCCAAGAAAAACAGAGTGACTTCTAACACACCATGCAAAATGTTAGCCTTGTCTGCCTGCCTGCATCAAAAACATCTTAACCTGACAAACACAATGTCTATCAGACCTGGCCCTCCACAACGAAGCCAGATTTAGTTCAACTGCCTTTGAAATAATCTTTTTGTTTCACTATGAATCTGAAATGAAAATGAAAACGCCAGTGCTTGTAGCGGTGTTCATCCAAGGATCAAAAAATTAATTACTTGCATCCTGGGAAGAAACACAACATTACCCACATTTTATAGCTAGGGGAATCGAGGTTAAGTAAGCTCACAGAGAGCACATCAGCAGCAAAAAGAGAAGCCAGGCATTCAGAAGTAATTCTCTGCTTGAGCCACAAGCTTCTTGGCAAACTTTCTGTGTTCATATTCTGCTGGAAAAGACATTAGGGATTTGCAGTGACCCTAGGTTGTCCTTTCACATGCCACAACACAGTTCAAGCGATTCCCCAAAGCTGTGAAGCAAAGTAGTAAGTGCTAATGTGAGGATTCCATGCAATAAGTCAAAGAGGGGACACAGTGTCTAATTTAATTTAGAACTCTTGCATCCAACAGAAAACGCCTAAGTGTTGCTTGCTGGGTCTTGAGCATGAATAACCGTTAAATGAACTGCACATGTTTTGAGACAAAATCCATTAGAATGCAGTTAGGGACTGGGAAATTCCTAGGAAATTCCTAATGCTCTCCCAGTTTGTCCCAGAAAGGCTCAGAGAGGAGCAATCTATACTTGAAAATAATCCAAATTGCACTGTCTGACATTGTACCTTATTTTGTGGAGCAGTGGCTCACTGGTAGACATCATGCTTTGCAAACAGAAATTCCAGATACTATGCATCCAGTTCAAAGGATTGGCACAGGGCTATGAAAAAACTCTGGGATCCGCCCCCCCCAGGCTGATGGTAAGGCCGAACTTTATACAGGCTTGGGCCTGTTGATGAGACCCTGTAGTAGAGCTTCTTCGAAGTATGCTGTCAAGGCAGCGTCATCTGCAAACAACATCTCTCAGATAAGGGCGCTTTGTTTCCCTGCTTGAAGTTTGAGCAAAACAGGGAAGGGGAAGAATGACATATGAGCATTCAGCTTGCTGGTATGCTAGAGACAGACGTTAATCCAGAAAGAGAGCTGGTGGTGCATCTGCAGCTGTTTTGATTTATGGCTTTCAAAATTTCTGGGACTGGCAGCATCAAGGCACTGTTCGAGGCAGGATAATGCTTCTAAGCAGCTATTCTTTCAAACTCCTGCCAGTCAAGGGGAAGTCAGATGGTGAGCAGCTAATGTTTATTCCTCCTGGACGATGAATTAGAATTAAGCAGAGCTGGCTTCTCATAGCGTGGCAATCAGTATAGTCAAGGCTCAACACTCTGGATGGGAGGCATCAAAATTCACCTGTTACATGGGAACACAGGAAGCTTCCATTGACTGAGTCAAGCCACTGGTCCACATTGAATGGCAGCAGTTTTTCAGAGTTTCAGAAGAGGAACCTTCCTGGACCTACCTTCAGTTGCCATGGACTGAACCTGGGACCTTTTGCAAGCAAAGCAGATGCTCTGTCACTGAGCCAAGACCTCTTCCTGTAGCTGCTGGCTTGGTTTTGCTGAGACAGGGAGCTGTCAGACCTGTTCTTTGCAAAGAGCCATGTACACAGAGCTGCAATCCTATTCTCACTTACTTAAGAGCAAGTCACATGGAACTCAACGGGGCATACCTCTGTACTGAGTAGCGACACCAATCACTACAGTAAGAATAGATTTTGGCCTCAGAATAATCAGCTCTATGGAATTCTGTATCCACCCTCCTGCCAGGAAAAGAAAAGGAGGAAAAACCCTGCCAGGAATAATTCTGGCTGGTGTTAAAAATGGGCCAGACCTTCAGTGGTGTCACTATAGATTATAAGCTTGTTAACATAAAATGTAAGCGTCCCTCTGGGGTTCAATCACAATGAATTAAATCATCAGTCCTAAAAACAGACACAGGAAATCCACACCTTGGCATAGCTAATTCATCCGTCACCCTGAAGATGACTCTGAAGCCAGATAAATCTGTTCTTTTGCCACTGCAGCACATTTGATAGCGGAGACCACAGAGGTCTCCCAGCTTTGGTATCCAACCTGCGAGGCCACAGCTTATTTTGCTGGTACATCATGTTTCCTGTTTCATTCATCACCTGCTAATGATTACTAAGGAATGCTTTTGACAATAGAATCCATATTGCAGGGAACTTGGAAAGCTCTATACTGCCCCCGTAACTGAAAAGAGAAGGGTTCACTACTTGTGAGCAGAATATGCATTCTAGGACACCTTGGTTTCAATTACAACTCAGCTAACATGGAATGCAGGGATGCGGGTGGCGCTGTGGTCTAAACCACAGAGCCTAGGACTTACCGATCAGAAGGTTGGCGGTTTGAATCCCTGCGACGGGGTGAGCTCCCATTGCTCAGTCCCTGCTCCTGCCAACCTAGCAGTTCGAAAGCACATCAAAGTGCAAGTAGATAAATAGGTACCGCTCCAGCGGGAAGGTAAACGGCGCTTCCGTGTGCTGCTCTGGTTCGCCAGAAGCGGCTTAGTCATGCTGGCCACATGACCCGGAAGCTGTACGCCGGCTCCTCAGCCAATAAAGCAAGATGAGCACCACAACCCCAGAGTCGGTCACCACTGGAAATGGTTGGGGGTCCCTTTACCTTTACCTTTTACAGGGAATGCAGCCTGAGAGTCAGATAAGGTTTTCCACCCCAGTCTTATCCTACTGCACACTTCTTCATTTCAGAGCACCTTCTCCCTTTTAATGGTGAGTTTATGTCAACTAAAATGTACGCCTAGACACCTTTGTTACTTTTGCTTGCTCCCCTGTTTATTTGAAGGATTTTTACACTCTTCTTCAGCCAAAGAAAGGCCCCTGCAGCATATTGTATAAGGTCAAGAAGAATAAGAAGGGTATGCCCAATATAAGTAGGAGGTAGAAGTTAAATTTACCCATCTCATAGTCCCAAACATCTGGAGAGCACCATATTGCCTAATTCTTCCCCAAAGCTTTAGAGGACTGTTCCGCCATCAAAAAGTTCTTATCATTTGAACTTTCTCAAAAAGTTTAGCCAAAAATTTGCTTCCCTGCAATTTCAAGCCATTACTTTTAGTTCTAACCTTTTGAGCAACAGAGAGCAAGTCTATTCACATCTTCTCTGTGACAACCCTTCAGGTATTTGAAGACAGCTATTATGTGTTCCATTAAACTTCTTCACACTAACCATACGCTGGCTATGCCAACCATTATTCAGAATCCTGGTCACTCTCCTCTGGGCATTTTCTACTTTGTCTGCAACCTTGTTAAAATAGTGATGCCCAGAACAGGACACAGTATTCCAGAGATATCCTGACCTCTGTAGAAGAGGTTGGAACAATTACTTCTCATGCTCTGGATACTATGCTTCTATTAATGTAACCCAGGACTTTGTTAACAGTACTCGTTGCCCCCAGTTCCCTTATCTGCAAAATGGGAGTAATAAAGACCCATGTCTTATGATATTGGATGAACATACACAACTACTGAAGTCTCAGTTAAGTGGGTCCTGCTTGCCAGCACCCCTTCACAGCCCACTCCACCATGCAGCTGTGCAGTTCTTTTCTTCCTTGTTAGTCTTCTCTTGTCATGGTGGTCATAGCTCATCAGAGTTGGAAACAAAATGCTAGATTGGTACTGGCTACAGTCTGATCAAGCAAGGAAATTTCTGTGTTCTTAGGGTCTAATTAAGCACCAAAATAAAAAAAGGACACGAAGAGGAATTTTCCTCTAAATCTATTCTCAAGGAACAATTGCTTGTACCATGTGGATTTGTTTAAGAAAACATATTCCATGTCTGGCATAGTGGCCTCCCTTGCTCTCTGTGGGATTCTATAATCTGGATAATCATCGCCTATGTGTTTCTTTATCATAAAACTAAGACTTGTGTTCAGAATGAATCGAGGGCTTCCTAATATCTTTCACCCAGGGCTGTTGTGCTTCTAAAGCTTCCTGTTTAAACTAGATAACATTGTCTGACACCCCAGTACTATAATTAAAAATAGGCATCCAAACACTTCGCTTCAGAGTAACAGAACAACAAAGCATTTTTCAGCACATGAAATTTGCTCTCTAATAGTATTTGAGATAACCCCATCTGTATCATCCTGCGGTCCCTGGGGGGAAGGGTTGGGCAGGCATGAATAGATAGATAGATTAATTAATTAAAGGGAAAAGCAACAATCATCTCTTAAAATACACCTTAGAGCACTGTTCTTACAAACCCACATAGAAGAGACTGTAGCCCATTCATTCCATATTATAACAGAAACACCTCAACAGGTCAAACCACAATATCTGAGGTGGGTGGGTGGATTCAGTAGTTTCAGCTGCACAGACAAAATCAGATATAATTCCCTAACTTCCACAACTCCCTAACTTCCACTCAAATTTGCCCAGCACAGCATCTTATTTAAGAAATGCTAGGAAGGTTGTGTGTGATTCAGCTTTTGGTCAATCTACAGATCTGAGCATTTGTGGGTTCTGTCTGCTTCCTCCATTAGTCAGAGATTATTTAGCCTGGACTGTGATGATTTGTAGAAGCAGGCTGTATATTTATTTGGATGAAGCCTTTTAATCTGCCAGAAATGAAATATTCTCTCGCAGAGGCTAAAGAGGAAAATGCCTTGCTTCGCTATGCAATGGGAAGCTTTGCTTGCAATACTGCAGATATGTACAGGCACTGGACTCCACTGTAATCCAAGAACTACAAGGCAAGTTTCTTTATGTTGTAGACATAGGAAATATTCAAACTTTAAAATCATTCTGAAGAACGTCAACAGTGGTTGGTCACATGGATACCAGAGACCAATGGTTGGGATTCTGCAGTCTGCATCCTGGCTTCCTAAAGTGAATTCAGGATGTCACCAAGAAAATAATACCACTTGTGCACAATACCACCCGACTGAAACACACATGATGGAAGCATTTAAATTCAGCCCCAAGAAGATGTGTCTGAATACACAAGTCACAATTCATGGCAATACTTACAGTAAAGCTAACTGGACACAAAATGAAAAGCTTCCTGTTCCTCTTTTTAATCTATCTGGCACAGTCTCTTCACAAACACACCAACAAAATGCAGAATAATGTATTATTATTTTCACTCTGTGGGACTGGTAGACAATGCAAAACATCACTGTGTGCCTAATCAGCAACTTAAGGGGAAATCCTTAATCCATCATTTTTTATTGCCATGGGTTTCCTATACAAAAAACAGCCAACTGAGCTAAATAAAGGGGTATTCTTCAAATTGTAGGTGCATCACCATATGGCTCAAGAGAGTGAGCATTACACAGTGGGGGTAAAACAAAACAAAAAAAAACCAAGAAGATGGTTCAAGGTTCAATCTGTATCACTCCCTGTTAGTTATGGAATAGCCAATATGATGCCCTCCAGCTGGACTACAACTAGAGATGAAAGAAGATAGTCATTTCTGTTCCAACCTGCATTCATCACAATCAGCACTGTTTCCATTTGGCTGCAGTTCGGTTTCTGCCCAGTTCTACGCCATTTGTCTTGCTGTCTGCTACTTAATGTAAGTTATACACTTTACATAACTATTTCTGTAATTTATATTCATTTTGTGCTGGTCCCGGGGGTAAGGTACCGTGGGCGTAAGCAGAGTCCACACGAAGAGGGGCGAGGTCCGAGGCGGTGAGCTGGGCGGGGAACAGGAACGCTGGAACAGGAGACTGAGCAGGGAACAGGAACACCGGATGATCAGGAACAGGAGGCCAGGCAGGGAACAGGAGTACCGGATGGTCAGGAACAGGAGGCCGAGCAGGGGTCAGGAACACAGGAAGGTCCGAAGCCAACAACGACGTTGCTCCCGCAACCTGGGACCGGGCTGACTAGGCTTTTATCCTCTTCTAAGGCCGGGGGCGGTCCCGGCCCCCAGGAGCCCCGCCTCCTCTGGCCTTAAGACGAGCACTCCTCCTGGGAGCAACCAGTTCCCTTCGCCTCTCTGCCCTGAGCCTCTGCAGATCAGGAGAAGCCGAAGGGTTACTGGGCCCTGGAGGAGGCTCACCTGACGCCACTGAGTCCTCAAGCACCTCTGGGGCCAGAAGGGTTTCACCTGGGGCCAGCTCCTGGTGCTCTGCCACAGGTGCAGGCTCTTCAGCATCTAGGCCTTGCCCCAGTTCAGCCGGCCCTGGAGGCGGGGACTCCTGTGCAGGCTGGGATTCCTCTGGTTCATCCTCTGAATCGGAATCCCAGGCCATCACACATTTCAATATAAAGAAAACTTAACTGGTCTGACGTGGCAAGAGGTAGCTTCATGGTTCCCACTTTAGCACATTCCCAACCATATTATAGGAAATTTGGATGCTCATCGAAGTCTTTGACACAGAGAAGGGGCCACATGGTCTTCAGTCAACTGATTCCCCCTCAGAAGAATGACTAAATGAGTTGAGCTGTTTCAGGCCAATGGTCAAGAGACAACACACCACAGTTCTCAAACCTCATTTCTGATGAGAAGGGTGACCCTTGGTGTTATATAACACAACCGGATGAGAAGGCAAGTATGGGGGCGAGAGACATCATTCAGTGCTTCAGCTCCTTTGGCTCTTCAGCACAGGAGTCAAAGCAATTACTTCCACTGCTTCAGAAACCTTTGTGTCCCTCCATTTATGTGTCAGATGCTATTACTTTAATTGTACCTTACTTTGCCCTTGGAAACAGAGAGCACTTCCCATGGAAGATAAACAATTCACTATTGTTTCCTTGATTCCCTCTGTTTAAGCTCTTATCATCCACAAATTGTTTGATGATGAAAAGACTCCCAAAATGACATGCTTCAGCACAGCCACCCCATATCAACAAGCCAACTTAAGCAAATCCAATAATGATTTCATCAGAAAGCCAAGAGGAGGGGGACTTTAATTATTCCATCTTAAAATAAAAATAAAAAATGCAAAACTATGAAGAAGGTGCACTTAATCCCAATATTCAGCAGCATAGCCTGTCCCTTTAACTCTATGCTAAGCAATAGGCTTTGTTGTTGTTGCTAGTCAGAGGTGGTGAAAATGTTATGGCCTGCCTTGAATCCACAAGATCCCTGTACAGTGGTACCTCGGGTTACATATGCTTCAGGTTACATACGTTTCAGGTTACAGACTCCGCTAACCCAGAAATATTACCTCGGGTTAAGAACTTTGCTTCAGGATGAGAACAGAAATCGTCCTCCGGCGGCACAGCAGCAGCAGGAGGCCCCATTAGCTAAAGTGGTGCTTCAGGTTAAGAACAGTTTCAGGTTAAGAACGGACCTCCGGAACAAATTAAGTACTTAACCCGAGGTACCACTGTATATTTATGAGAGTTGAATGTGGTTGATTTTATTGTCTCACACCACTTGGGTAAATACCTGTGAAAAGCGGTGGGATCTTGGGGATTCAAGGCAGGCCAGAACAATTTCACCACCTTTGGCTAGAAATAAAATTATTTTGTTTCTGCTGAACATGTTTCCTGATATGAGCATTCACAGCTTCTTCTAGCCCTAACCTTTAGGCCAGTCAGCATCTTTCAAAATGTCCGCAAACGTGGCAAGAGTCAGTCATGTTATGTGGCATGTTGAGTAACAGCATGGAGAGCTACTGCCAGTCAGTGTAGACAATATTTAGCTAGATGGACCAACTGTCTGACTTGGTTTAAGGCAGCTTCATATGTTCCTGTGTTCCTTGTGCAAAATAAAAGAGAATAAACATTGAGTGGATCTGTTCTTAGGTGCTTTTACTCCCCACCCCGGCAACTTTTCTCTCAGGCAGCACGCACTGCTGACTTTTGGTCTGTGTTACATTCCGCTGCTGTTCTTGGGAGCTGTTTGAATTGAGTTTCTCAATGAACCTTTGCAACATGATTTATTTCATTTGGGAAGTGTCGCGGATAGTGAACTAAGCTGTCTCGCTCTCGCTGGAACTTCCCTGCCTCTGGTAAGCGGCCTGTGCCAAACAGAGATTATTGAAGCCTGGGTGAAATCGTGAATTTTATATTGGGGAAAGAAGTACAGATTTATTTCAGGGGTTAATCATTAACAAGCTCATCCTTGGGGCCTCAAAGCAGAAAGCAATGCTCTTGGGTCTGCCTCAAATCTCACTATAAAGCCACACTGCTGCATGAATGATAGTCCCACCCACACTCCCCAGTTGGAAATCCTGGCCAAAGTTGCTCTGGGACCATATGCAAGCTCAGTCTGTGGCATCAATTCAATAATACTAAATTCTGCACAGTGAATTCTCCCCCCTTTTCTGCTGCCTTTTTTACGGGCTTCAGGGCCATAAAACAAACAGAGACAGCTTTATGGCACCTCTTTGCCATTCAGCCACCACACAGGCAATTTAAGGCTAGGTTTCTCAGAACTACAGGTGCATTACATTGCCACACACTCTGTCTCCACAGCACCACCCCCACATGTTGTGGCAACTGTGCTTGTTACAGCTACAGAAATGCCCCTGTGAGTGTTTGCACCGTATTAATGCACCCCTACACTTTGGGATGTATTTAGGGACGCGGGTGGCGCTGTGGGTTAAACCACAGAGCCTAGGGCTTGCCAATCAGAAGGTTGGTGGTTCGAATCCCTGCAACAGGGTGAGCTCCAGTTGCTTGGTCCCTGCTCCTGCCAACCTAGCAGTTCGAAAGCACCCCAGAGTTGTCCGAAATATTTGCATGGGTAGTCTAATGTTTGGACTCTCAGAGGGGACAGTTGGAGCTTGCAGAGAAGATGGGCTTTTCACTTGGCCAAATGGCATTTTCAAATCCAAATTATGCAATATTAATGCTTACATGAAGAAGTACATCCAGCTCAAGAGCTGTGTTATTTTAAAAAGGCAAAAGTTTTATCACCCAGAACATTAGAACATTACGTCTATCAGTATTCAAAAATTCCTTTTCAGTTCAGTTCTTCATCTCTTAGCATTGGAAGTAAATAATCACATTTACTGGGGTGGGTGGGTGACTACATTAATCACAGCAGGGGTGCTATCCCTAGCTAATAGCATATTTGGACTGACAGAGATTGGTTGATGCTCCTATATTCATTGGCTTATTTCCAGACCTCTTGTTTTGTAGTGGTCAAAATGAGAAAATGGTGGGAAAATATCTTATTCTCTTTCCTAGGCCTGTTTGTGAGAATAACTGTGAGAATATTCTTATGTGAAATAAGAATATGAGCACATTGTAAAAACAGACCAGCTGGATCAGAACAAAGGTCTGTCATGTGCACCATCCTGTTCTCAAACTGGCCAACCAGAGGCCTATTTTGGCATGCAGGACAACATGTTGCACTGGGGGCATTCTACAGTGGGACAGTCTGCTAAATACACATAGGTTGTCCCCATAAGCTCTAACCTTGAGCACATTCATGGACAGTGATGGGGGAAGGCAAGGGTGGGGCTCATGTAGATATAGCTACGGTACATGGTCCTGAATGCCCAACAGTGGTTTATGGAGAAGAGAGAACTGCAAGAAATCCTACCATTGCAGGACATTATTCTGACAAAAATATTACAGCACCCCCAGCAGCACTCCTTGCACTACCTAGCCCCACCTCTAGATGGCATGCATCCAACTACAGTGGTACCTCTGGTTATGCACTCAATTCGTTCTGGAGGTCCGTTCTTAACCTGAAAGCATTCTTAACCTGAGGTACCACTTTAGCTAATGGGGCCTCCCACTGCCGCCGCGTGATTTCTGTTCTAATCCTGGGGCAAAGTTCTTAACCTGAGGTACTACTTCCGGGTTAGCGGAGTCTGTAATCCAAGGTGTTTGTAACCTGAGGTACCACTGTACTGCCAATTCTTGGCGCCTTCTCTCCCTTCGCCAACAGCACAAGCAGCCAAATCTGTGGGTTGTCTTTTGAATGAAAACAGAGACGTTTGGCCTTTATGATGCATACAGAACACACCTCTGAGAGGATGCCTTTCGAAAAGGCATTTAGTATATTTGAAAGTTTCTTCCTAAGAGAGTCAGAAAAGTGAGTGATGAGTGGTTAAGAGATATTTTGCTCTCCCCCCCCACCAAAAAAAGATGTTCTGCTTGTGATCTCAACTGTCGAGAAGAATCACAGAGCCATGTTTCATTCATGCCATCAGCTGCCATCTCTCTCTATAAACCCAGTGCATGTGAGCAACAGAAGTCTTCCCTCCTGGCAAGTCTTTTCCTGCACACATGGATTTACCACCACATATCTCTTGAGAAGGAGTTTCTAAGGAAAGGCAGAATTCGATACATTATGCAAAAGGAAGAGCGAGAGAAAAGGCGAAAGCAAACAAAACCTGGCAGTTATCAACAACTCTGTTTCACACAAGAGTGTGGATTGGTTTACAAATTATGCACATAATAATTCACTCAAGCTTATGGGTATGGACGTATGTTATAGATAGACAGTTTGCCTGCAAACTCAGTTTTGAATGTAATTTCCAGAGGGGCAGATGTGTGTTTTAAGTCCGTTGCAGCAAAAGCAGCACGGTGTCACAAGAAAACGTCACACATTTTGTGGACAACAGTCCACTTCATCAGATGCATGAAGCATTAATGAGTTTTTCAATGTTCTTTATTTATTTTAAAAATGTGTTTTTTATCACTTGAGTGGAGGAAGCGTGGGGTATCAAATAATGTAATAAACAAGCCAAGAAATCCTGGGTTAGAGGAATATGTGCACATCGGGGGGGGGGCTGTAAATGGCACACAATTCACCATAGCTCTGGTTAGCCAAATCTCAGGGTTAAAGCACAGTGCCAGATTCAATCCTTGGCATTTCCAGTTAAAAGGATCTAAGGCAACAATGCTAGGAAGTGCCTCTGATGCCTTGGACAGCCCCAGTCCATCCAACAGTACTGGACTTGATGGGCCAATGGTCTGACTTTGAACATATGAAGCTGCCTCATTCCACGTGAAGCTGTTGGAGTCTGCCAAGGGTCTGGGTTCAGATGGTGGTGAGCCAGCTGTCTTATCCAATCGGGTCAGAGGCGAGTAGTGTCTGATCCCACTGTGAGCACCAGGCTGGACCTGGCTTAGGAGAAATCATCTCCTCCGTGCCACAGAGCTACTGAGTCCCCAAAATACTACATTTCCCATCTCTCATTACATCTGTCCATAAGCATTTTGGAAATGTGCTATTCCCAAAGTTTCAACACACTGGGATTTTGGATCAATGTGAATTAAGGGGACATGTCTAGCTAAACCCATAACCTTTATGGCCCCAGTTCTTTTGAACATTTCCTATAGGCTGACCAGATCAAGTAGAGGACAGGACTTGTGGGTATCTGATTCTTATAAAGAAGGGAGGCATGGACCAGAGATGCAGTTTTATGCCTCCCCCACTCCCCATTTAGCCCTTCCAATTGTGGAATTAAAGCCTAAGGGCAGCAAAAGACTGCTTGGGTTCACCCACCTCTAATATAAACCCAGTGCACCATGCTCCTCTTGGTATAGCAAACATATTTATTCATAAGGCATTCTGGGCTGTTGCTGATCCAGTAGTACCAACCAGAGTTACAGAGGCGAAAAGATGGACAGATCTCTGTCCCTGAGAATGTACAGCCTAAACCAAAAAAGGAAGAAAGCAAGAGAGGGAGAGAAGGAAGGAAAAGGCTAATGTGGGGAAATGCCACCACATGTGCTTAAAACGTGGTTACAGCTGGGGTTGCCGATTTGGAGAATAAGTCAGCCGCCATGCAAAAAAGAATGGATTTTGGGAAGAGGAAGGGAGAGAGTTGGCATCACATATGTGAGAAAGAGAGAGAAAGAGAGAAAAAGAGGGGGAGCTGATGATAAGACCAAGATCCTCACACTCCCTACTGACGCAAGTAAAATTAAATTTTAGTGGGGTTTGCACTGGCAGAGTGTTTGAAGTTCAGGATGCCTAATGTACAACAGAAGAGAAGAAAGAAAGAAATTCAATCTTGGGGGGAAACAATAGTATCTCTAAACCAGAAATCTCATTAATTAACTTTATCTACACGTCCCTCGAGGGACAGGATTTCATGGAAAGAGTTGGTGTAATGAAATCTAAACATCAAAATATGCAAAACTTACAACTGTATTCCGAACTACACTTCAATTAAAATCTTAAGAAAAATATGCACCAGACACGCAGCTCTGAAGCAGTTTACTGTACAGTGGTGCCTCGCTAGACGAAATTAATCCGTTCCGCGATTCTCTTCGTCTAGCGGTTTTTTCGTCTTGCGAAGCAAGCCCATTGACAGCTTAGCGGATTAGTGCTAGAGCTGTCAAGCGGCTTCCAGCGATCAGCTGTTAAGCGGCTTATCAGCGGAACAGCTGATAAGCGGCTTAGCGGCTTAGGAAAAGGGCAAAAAAAGCAAAAAAACCGCTGGGGGACGCAAGATTTTTTCGTCTTGTGAAGCAACCCCATAGGGAAATTCGTTTTGCGAAGCGCCTCCAAAACAGAAAAACCCTTTCGTCTAGCGGGTTTTTCGTCTTGCGAGGCGTTCGTCTTGCGGGGCACCACTGTAGTTCATATCTGCTTGCACTTCAAGGAGAAGCTGCTACAAACTCATTTGTGAGGCGGTAGCAATGTCCCTTTCTTTATCCTGTAAAATGTCCGATAGTGTATAGTCAAGGCTGGAAAATAATTTCAGCATCTTAAAGGCTACCTGTGCCTCCTGCAGCTGAGGGTTCTTGAGCCTTGTTTGAAGTGTATCAAGCCTGATGCATATAAATAACCTGAGAAATGTTTGTTGGTATGGCAGTCCAGATTTACTTATTCTTAAAAAAAAGAATTCCACTCTTCCTCCCTACACCAGACTTACGCTTACCGGGCAAAAATTTTCATACCATCATTGACTCTCTCACCCTGCAGAGTCCCCTCCACCCAGCACAGCTTGGTCCATGGAACCACAAGGGGAGATGAAGGGATGGGAGGTGTTTGGGGGAAGCATGTGACACTTTTGGCAGTTGGGATGAGTGAGGCAACCCAGGCTACCACTACTGCGACCTTCAAAGACCCTCCTGGAAAGCTGGAACAATGAGCAGAAGCAAGTGGGAGACCTCAGGAAGTGCAATGGCCTCTGAGCACTGGCATTCTCTCTCCCCTGCCCAAATGGAACCTTGTCCATCCCACACATTGCATGACACATAATGCTGATAAACCTGGTGGGGTGGGGGAGCTACAACACCTGTTTTTATTATAGTGCTGTAAAAGCATAACAAGCTCTCATAATAAAGAACGGAGCACCCTTACCATGAAACTTTTGCTCCATTCATAATTGACAACGGGGCGTGTTTTGAGTTGATGTCCTGCTTTTGTAGAAAGCAATAATTAGAATGGACTCATAAAGTCAGTAGCCACTGCTGGCAAACAACCAGCACTCACTTAGCCTCTAGTGCTAAACTGTCTTTCCTTCCCTGTAGCTGAATTTCAGTGCAGATTTAGTATTCCCAGGGCTCTCCCTGCATCTTTGAATGTGAGGTTCCTTGCCCTAGTCTAAATTCCACTCTCCACTTCCTGCAATTCCCACTTGCAACCCAAGCTGGGAACCCAGACAGTCTCTTACTGCCATTAGGCCCTACTTCCCCATTGAGAGGACTGAGGGGGGAGGGGAGGAATACAACTGTATCTCTGATACATGCCTCACCTCTTTATAAGAATTTGTTGTGCTCAAGTCCTGTCCTCTACTAGATCTGGTCAGCCAATGGAAAAGGCTGGAATGAACTGGGTTTAGCCAGACACATCCACTTAATTCACATTGACACCATCCCCCAGTGTGTTGAACATTTGGCATAGCACATTTCCAAAATGCTTATGAGAAATGAGAAGAACAAATGTTACGGGAGCTAGAAAACAGTAACATTTCTGGGCCGAGCCAACCTCCTGGCAGCCACTATTTCCAAGCAAAAACAGCACCGTTTAGAGCAGAGAAATGGCAGGCAGGAAAATACGTAATTAAGCACTCCCTTCCCTGTATCCCAGATCACCCTCCCGACGGGGGCTTGGCTTAGAAATAGGGGCTATAGTAAGGGAGATTGTTATGTATGTAGTTTAGGGTAGCCAAGAAAAAAAGATGAGATGCATAATCAAAGAGGACAAAAAAGGACACTGAGTTGCATAAAATCTGCATGTGCTAGTTCATATAACTAAATGCACATTTAGATATAAATACTACAATTTAAATGCATGACATCTCACCATAGTAGGGAAGATAGTGACTAGGTAACCTGTCTCCTTGCTCAGTCTTCTGTCCAAAGTGCAAACTGTTGGTGGGCAACTTCCAGGTCTCCCTTCCTATGGACATTTTATCTTTAATCTGGACCTGGTTGGGAGGGACAATAGCTCAGTGATAAGAACATAGGAAGGGCCTGCTAGAACAGGCTAGTGGCCCATCTAGTCTAGCATCCTGTTCTCACAGTGGTTGATCAGATGCCAGTGGGAAACCAGGAAGCAGGATTCAAGCACAAGAGCACTCTATCCTTCTGTAGTATCCAGCATCTGGAATTCAGAAGCATTGCTGCCTCGAACTGTGGAGGCAGAGCATAGCCATTGTGGCTAGTAGCCATTGATAGTCCTCTCCTGTGTGAATTTGTCTAATCCAGGGGTGGCCAACTCCTAAGACACTGCAATCTACTCACAGAGTTAAAGACCCCCTTTTGGGGGGTTCAGGTCAAACTCTTTTTTTAGGAAGGAAGGCCCTGTTTTGGGGGGGTTCACAACAGGGGAGCCAAGTTTGTTGAGCTTCTTTGGGGGGAGCAGTGTTCTACCAGTGATCTACCACAGACGTCCAGTGATCTACCAGTAGATCATGATCTACCTGTTGGACGTGTCTGGTCTAATCCTATTTTAAAGCCATCCACCCTGGGGGCCATCACTGCTTCCTATGGGAGAATCTGCCTCAGCACAAGGTAGCCTCCTACGTTCCGATTACTTCAAACAGAGAACTGTCCTCTGTAAATGGAGCCCCTCTAATGTAATTAAGCCCTCAGCCAGTACAATGAGATGGTTTACAGACAGAATAAAACAATAAAACTTTCAGGAAAAGTGAAAACAACAACTGCCGCACTAAAGGATCAACTTCTTACAAATGAGGCATCGGCATTATGTGGCACTTGCAACAGTGTCAGTTCTGTAAAAAGAAAGAAAGAAAGAAAGAAAGAAAGAAAGAAAGAAAGAAAGAAAGAAAGAAAGAAAGAAATCAAAATGTTGTTGATGATTATAATGAGACCAGAAGGGGTGGGGTCTTGAGGGCAGCCAGAGCCTAGATTAAGTCAGCAGCGAAAATTTGGATTCGAAAAGAAACAGTAATATTATTCCGTGTTCCTTGCCACTGGGCAGCCTCTGTACACTGCTGGCAAACTTTGGCTCTGAGTCCACAGTAAAACGCCATGTTCTAAGTCAGCGCATGTCAGTGTTATCCCTGGGTCATTGGTTTCTGCCCAATTCAAACAATGACTGAACGGCTGACTCAGCTGCGCCTGCCTCTCCCTCTAACGTGCCTGACTGCAGCTGTACATTGATCCTTCCCTTATTCACTGAAGGATAAGCAAAGCCCTTCCAAACTGTCAAGCCAATGCCGATTGAAATGCGGCAAAAGCCATTTCCCAAGCACAGCTCAGCGCCCATAAATCTGCTTCTCATAAACGTTTGCTCACAGCCTAATCCTAACAGTCAGTCTTGCAGCATTAAGTCAATGTCACCCACTGGCCCCATCAGAAGCTCGGGTGCAATGTGGTCGGTGTAGTTAAAATGGCAACCTTGAAGTCAACAGCATGCTTAAGAGGCATAAATTGACCAAGATCTAGGCAGGGAATTTAGCCATACATCTTAATGCCAGCTCCACTAATGAGAACGGGCAGTTTCAGTATATAATTGTAGTGCAAGAAAAAGCAAAGCACAGTGGGCTGGAACTCTCTGCCTGGTTGGCATCTCAATGAGAGCCTGTGAAATGATTTCACCATTAAATGAATGGAATGAAACGAGGCAGCTCAATATATCTGCACCACACATCAATCTACTCTTTCTGGCAACAAGATCCAAGGTGACCGATTACCATGTTGGTCAGGCCCTCCTCTAATCCAGCCTTCCCCATTGGGCTTGTGTCGTGATCAAAATGAATAGTGTGTTATTATTTAGTGGCCAACAGATAGACACTGCTGATCAGCAGCCCAGCAAATGCCAAACCCACAAGCTGCCTTCTGGGCACAACTCAAAGTGTTGTATAGGGTTAAAACCCTATACAGCTTAGGCCCAGGCTATCTGAAGGATCATATTGCCCCATATGAACCTGCCTCATCTCCGAAATCTTCAAAGGAGGCGCTTCTCTCAGTCCAGCCAACCTCTCAGGCACATTTCATGGGGACGCAGGACAGGGCCTTATTGGTGGCTGCTCCCAGACTTTGAAACTCACTCCCTAGAGAAGGCGGACTGGCTCCTTCCTTGTTATCCTTCCGCCAGCAGATGAAGACTTGTTTATTCTGACAGGCTTTTGGTAACTTCTTGAAGGAAATAATATCTGTATTTTAATAGATTTGTTATCATTTTCTTTTAGGGTTCAATTACTTTTTAACAATTATACATTTTTAAATGTCTGTATCTGATCTGTGCTGTTTTCTTTTGTGTAGGACTCCTTGAGTCCCTGTCTGGGGGAAAGGCGGGACATGCATCATAACTTTCATAATAACGGTAATTGTGTGGAATTACATCCCATTGTTATTTCACAGGTGCTACAGGTCTTGATACTACTCTAAAAACCTGCAAAGCTTGTTTGACTACAGACAACAATGAAACAGAAGCACTCAGAGTGTAAGGAGGAACATGGGGAGCTGCCTTACATTGTCAGAAGGAGTCATTCCAGCTCAGCCTTGTCTCCACCTATTGACAGCCTCTCTATAGCATTTCAGATAGGAGTTTGTTTCAGCCTCACCTGAAGTTGCCATGGCCTTCTTCATGCAGGCTTCTAATATACTACAGGAAATGATGCCTCTGTTACATCATCTTCAGGTCTTTTTAAATCCATTGCTCCCAGCTATGGACAGGCCATCTTTAAAGCAATGGGTGAAATTCCACGTCTTGCTAATGCAGCTGTTCCACCAGTACAAGCATTTCCGCTTGCCGGATAAAACAATCTCCCCTCTCCTTCCCCACTCCACTGTTCTGGGGGTTCCCCCAACCCTCCAGAACAGATATGAGTGAGGCACAGAGGTGTATAGGGGGCACAGAGGGGGAAAGGCCTGTTGCTCTAGTGGGAGCCCTTGTGCTTGGCTTGTGCCCATGCTGTTTGGTGATAAATAACTGGAAAATGAAAAAACTTGCATTAATCCAGACCTTGCAGTATTAAGTATAATTTTAGCAGGGTTCTTTGTCAGAGACGGCTGTTGCAATGACAACACCACTTGCAAATAATGTAATGCAGAGGTGCTGCATGGCCAAACTCAAATACTGTGATTTTTATGCTTTTTTTAAGTAGGAAAATTCATTAGAGACACAGGAGGCTGCCCTATACGAAGCCAGACCATGCATCCATCTAGCCCAGTATTGTCAACATTGGCAGGCAGTGGCTCTCCAGGGTTTCAGACAGGAGGCAATAGCTTGGCAAGATGAGTCATTATTATCCCAATTTTGCAGGAAGGGAATTGATACTGGTAGAAGTTGACTCCTCCAAGGCCACCAAGTATTTTCATGACAGAGATGGGAACTGAAACCAAGCCCCCAAAGCTCAAAGATGTCATTCTGCCCATTAGAAAAATCTGGCTGCCAGAACATAGCCAGATGTTTGATGTGGCTCTTGTCCCTGCCTGCAATATGTGAATAAATATATTGGCCTGATTCAAATCCTGCTAAGAATGAATGGAAAAGTACTCTGAACACTTGAAATGGGCTGCATCAATATTATTATAAATCTGTAATAAACATTCTGAGCAGACATTGCAAGAATGGATTCTCCGGTGGTGCTTAGGAACAATCTGTTCCCTAAAATCCTGCCAGAATGTAAGAATCCTCCTAATATTAACAGATCCAGACTAGCCAGTCATATACTTAGATTGGCACAGAAACTAATGAATAGGATATATACGGTAGCTAGCTAAAATGTCCTATACTGCAAGCCTTAGGTTCATTACCCGGCCTTTGGGGTCCCAGAGTGGGTTACTATGGCACAACCAAAACAATTTAAAACCAAATAAAACCAACCACAAAGACAAAAATCATTAATAATTTTCAGATCAACCACAAAAAAAAAAAATACTTTTAAACTATAGGGCATTATGGATTGTGTAACACAATTTTTAAATGCTCTGTTTCTGGGATCCAATACCTCAGGGCAATGATATATTTTTAAAGAAAACAAGAGGAAATTGTGCCCCCCCCCCCAGCTGCTAAGAGCCCTAGTCAGCATGGCCAATGGTCAGGGAGGAACAACATCTGCAGGGCCAGGGCTACAGGTTCTCTGTTCCTAAGTTAACATGGTACCGCTGGCCTCACTTGTAGAATATGCCCTACACACATTTTTTTTCTTGGGTATTCACACCTCTTTTGCATGCAGAAGAGACAAGGATGTACAGATCTTAAAATGTTAGCAATCTCATTTCTGGGCAGAGCTTTCAACATTTCCCTTTTCCTTGCTTTTGCATTCCTTGCAGCAACAACTTCTGAGCCTTAAAGCCGGTACGGATATAAACACATATATTCAGATTTGATGCTATTACAATGGCAGCGTGAAAGCTTTTATGGCATTAAACCTGCCCTGATGATCTCTTTATGGTTTTATAGACTGCATTCACTCTAATGAAAGGATGCCAAAGCTGTGTTATCAGGGCAATTCACATTTCCCCTCGCTTTCATGGGCACAGCATACAGATCACAAATGCTGATGCTGGGTTTTGGTAGGAGCCGGGTTTTTATTTTAAACTCTCTCTTTTTTCTATTTAAGTGGAGGTGCAACTGCAAATCTGGAACCACAGCATGTACTGGGATGTAAACCTGAACAAAGGGGAGAAGGAAGAAGCAGCTCCCATCACTGAACAAAGGAGGCCAAGCATGGCATCATGGACCTTAGAGTCAGAAGGAAGATCTCTGGTGAATAAATTCTTGCAGCTCTAACAGGTGCACTACAGTGGTACCTATGGTTAAGAACTTAATTCGTTCTGGAGGTCCGTTCTTAACCTGAAACTGTTCTTAACCTGAGGTACCACTTTAGCTAATGGGGCCTCCTGCTGCCGCCGCTGCTCAATTTCTGTTCTCATCCTGAAGCAAAGTTCTTAACCTGAGGTACTATTTCTGGGTTAGCAGAGTCTGTAACCTGAAGCGTCTGTAACCTGAAGTGTCTGTAACCTGAGGTACCACTGTATGTATGTTTGAGAATGCTTTGGCATTAATTTAACTCAGATTTGTTTTATATTTCAATATATACTATGCTTTGCTATATATGCTTTGCTTTTGGAGGATGCATGGCAGCTAACAGATTGAGGTTGAATCCTGACAAGACAGAAGTACTGTTTTGGGGGGACAGGGGGTGGGTAGGTGTGGGGGATTCCCTGGTCCTGAATGGGGTAACTGTGCCCCTGAAGGACCAGGTGCGCAGCCTGGGAGTCATTTTAGCTGTCCATGGAGGCACAGGTTAATTCTGCGTCCAGGATGGCTGTCTACCAGTTCCACCTGGTATGCAGGCTAAGACCCTACCTGCCCACAGACTGTCTCACCAGAATGGTGCATGCTTTAGTTATCTCCCGCTTGGACTACTGCAATGCACTCTACGTGGGGCTACCTTTGAAGGTGACCTGGAAACTGCAATTAATCCAGAATGCAGCAGCTAGACTGGTGACTGGGAGTGGCCACCTGGACCACATAACACCAGTCCTGAGAGATCTGCATTGGCTCCCAGTTCATTTCCGAGCACAATTCAAAGTGTTGGTGCTGACCTTTAAAGCCCTAAATGGCCTGAAGGAGCTTCTCCACCCCCATCGTTCAGCCCGGACACTGAGATCCAGCGCCGAGGGCCTTCTGGTGGTTCCCTCATTGCGAGAAGTGAGGTTACAGGGAACCACTTGGTAGTGGCACCCACCCTGTGGAATACCCTCCCTCCAGATCTGAAGGAAATAAGCACCTATCCTATCTTTAAAAGACATCTGAAGGCTGCCCTGTTTAGGGAAGTTTTAAATATTTAATGCTGTACTGTTTTTAATATTTGATTGGGAGCCGCCCAGAGTGGCTGGGGAAACTCAGCCAGATGGGAGGAGGATAATAATAAAAGTATTATTATTATTATTATTATTATTATTATTATTATTATTATTATTTTGACTGTCTTTCTGATATTTTGTATTAAGTTTTTGTTTCCCATTGTGTTGTTAGAAGTTTTGGCTGTCCCTTGAGAAGGCAGAAAAAAGGAATATAAGCCATAATGAAATGCACTACTTGCCCAAAGAGGATAAGGCCCAGTCATGACCCTGAAGCCCCCCACCACAAAAGGAGCAAGAAAGGCAGACAAGGGAAGGTAGCATCCTCCGTTAATGATAATGGACAATGAGCACTTCCTGACTTTTACTATTTGCAGGTCGGATTCAATCAAATATTGTGTGTGATACACGTTGCACAATTAAAGTTGCTTTGGCAGCCTTCTGCAACAAACCCACTGCCCCCCCCCAAGACATTTTGCAATAAGGAAAGTGGCAGGAAAATGCGGAATAATGCTTGCTTGATGCTGTGCTATCTAGCTTCCCTGAAAACAAATAAAAATTAATGCTTAGTAAACAGGTTATCTGGAAGTGATGAGCATTGCAGGCTCTTCCATTTTCTCCACTGTCTTTGGCCATGAAATGCTTAGCATTCCCTTAGCCTATTCCACTGGACAGCTGTATACATTTGCTTTGTGGAACCGGCGGGCCAACTCGCAGGAGGGGCCAACTGGGAGAATGGGTCTACTGAGAGCAAAGATGGACAAAGAATCAGAATGCTCTTGCAGACATACATATATATATACACACAGTGAAACATATGACCAATGATTTAGCACTTATAGAGGAAATTCCCTCCCTCATCCTGGCAGCCAAATATCTTTCTGGCTGGCAACTGGAGCTTCCGTTTTTGTTCAGTTAAGCCACTTTGGCCCTCGGTTTATTCATGATGGACTTGTTTTTCAAAATGTTAATGCAAGAGAAAGGAACTGGATAATTAGTTTACAAATGAGATTAAGCGGATAGACACATTACATCCAAGTGCATTCAAGCTGC
This sequence comes from Podarcis gaigeae, assembly GCF_964106915.1. Lineage (NCBI taxonomy): Eukaryota > Metazoa > Chordata > Lepidosauria > Squamata > Lacertidae > Podarcis > Podarcis gaigeae. The sequence continues at coordinate 88,976,273 of NC_139679.1, forward strand.
CTGCTTTACGAAAGCTTCCCAATTGTGAAAATCTTTGACTGAAGGGAGATTCAAAATGGAGGCCAGGCTGCCAACTCAGCTGCTGCTCACAAATTTGAAGCACTTATTTTTCTACAGCGTCTTTCTGCCTTCCCAATGTCAAGTGTTGTTGCTCTCCTAAAGCTCAGTATGGTGCAAGTATAGTCATACCATGTCCCCCACCCCTAACCCTGGCAGGCAATGCTCAGCATTGGGAAAGGCAGGTGGACAATCCTGCCCTGCTCCTCTGGCAACTACAACTTTGAGATGATGAGGAAAGGCATTCCCTCTGGTGCAACAGTAGATGCCTTTTCTAAGGGTGCTTCCAGCTGGGTGCTTATTGTGGGACTGGTGGTCCTCATGCATGTAGCTTTTTCGTGGCATTCACACAGTATCATTGCCATCAAAAGGACATGCAGTATCTTCCCCCATTTAATCCAGATTTACCCTTTCTGAACAACAGCACCTCCAGTAAAAAGAAAAGAAAAAAGAACATCTCAACAAACCATTTGCAAATTAAGCCGCTGCCTGGAAGCACTCTATGACTATACCTTCCACCTTCCAGTGTTTATCAGTATTTGCATTAATTTTTATGTATTTTACTTGCAACTTTTATCTACCCTTTTCTCTCACAGAATTAGAAAAATATACAACTTTTCAAAAACATGCAACTTGATTAATCTGGGCTGTATTATTAGTTGGAAAAAGGTTGCTTTAACTAACGACCTGATCAATCAGTTTAAGACTGCAGCATTAAATGTTAAACAGGTAGGTAGATAAACAAACAAACAAACAAACAAACAAACAAACAAACACAAAGAACAAATCTGCCATTCTTTTTTGTTACAGGTGAAATTTCCCTTGAATAGGGTAAGCCCAGTGCCCATCTTCAGGATTAAGGCTGTTTGCACAAATAAATTATAACATCTTCATCAGCCAAAGAAAAATACTAATTTGGTTTGTGGGCCCAGAGAGGCTCCCAGGAGCTCCTCTGCTTTCGCAAGGCTATTCTAGCTAGGATCTTGGAGGCATGCCATCAACAGGTTCTTAGGGTCTTGAATTACTCATTTCTGATTTCCACTGGGAGTGATGTTTATTTCTCACAGCTTGTTCAATCAAAAGTTTTATTTTCTGTGTCACTTCGGTTCAGTAAGCCATGCACATTCTCAAACAACTGATCGATACAGCTGCAGTAGTTGCTTACCGCACAGCCATTTGACATTCAAATGCATCCAGCATACCATGCAAAGGTTTATTCGTCTGGGGGGAAGCGGGCAAGGAAGCCTGTGAAATGGGACATGGACTGTGAAGTTCTTCTTCCTCATTCTCATGAATCCAATGAGCTCACACAGATGCGGCCTCTGGTGCCTCTTGCAAAAAGGTGGCTTTTATATTCCCAAATGTTTTGATTGGTCATCTCAACAGACAAAGATACCAGGCACAGACTATAAAGACCATGAGCCAATGGTCTCTCTTTGCACCAAATTCAACCTCCCTTCATTTTCTTCTTGACCCTTCTACAACCTTCAACTACCAATTATTCCATTCTTCTTGATTAGATTTCGGTAACAATAAACTTCTTCAGATTATTGTCCTACCACTTTAGTTCTTCTTATTTATCTCTGGATCGTCATCACACTTGTTCCGCCTTCATCAGGCTCACAACAGACCACACTCAGTTTCTGACAAAATCCCTCCACATTTTCTCTCCTAAGTGAGTATTTTCTCTCTTATGTGAGAGCTCAGGAGTTAGAGAAAATGGAATTTATCACGTGGGGGGGTATGAGGACAAGTTTATAAATTCTGCACCGCCATCCCCCTTTTAATTGCTTTCCACAAGTTGGAAAGCAACGTTTTGCAGTAGGGTGCCTTTTAGATCTCTGGAGGATCCTCACACATTTTGGAACCCAGGAGGTGAGAGAAAGGACTCTAATCAAAGTCTCCCCCCCCCCTTTAAGAAAAACAATTTGATATACTTCAGAGCATAGTCCTCAAAATGAAAACAGGTTCTGGAGCTACATTCTGGTGATCCTCCCTTGCTTCAAATTAAACCCTGGCCTTGATCCAAATCCTACTGAGATAAAAGGGTTTATTTGGATCAGGCCATGTATTACTTCTACATCTTGGCTTTCCCCACAGGACAGATTAATGCAGGTTTTAAGCTCCCAGTGCCTAGGACTGAAAGGGAACACACTTCAATAACATGGCAAGAATCCCTCTTTTGATGATACTGGAGCCTTAGCTTGTTTTATCTTCATAGCTTATACTATAAATTCTTTACCACGAAAATTAGATTGTGTGTGGCCAAGACCACCAACCTCCAATATGAGCTGCCTACAATGCCACATCAACCCTCACAGGCTTCTAAACAGGGTTTCCAAAGGCTATTAAAACATTGTGCCATTTATCTGTCTGGCTCTCCTTTCTGGGTGAAATGTCTTAGGAGTTTGTAGATCTGATCTGTTGCTGCTGACATATACAGGTGCACTTTCATCCAAGCCAATGTTGGAAATGCCTGAGAAAGTAAGGGATTTGTTGCTAGGCTACTGAACGGAGAGCCCCTTTGCCTGAGGGACAGACAACTGAAAGATCAAGTCAAGGCCTCTGTTAAAAAATTCATTGCCTTTGTTTGTACACTCTGTCCCCCCCCCCCCCCAGGATGCTAATGGTAGTGGCAGGATGTTTCTTCATGCCAGACAGCAGTGTGATCTGATGTTTTATATAGTGTAGGTTTACAATGTCTGTGATGAGCTGAATGAGGGAAAACAAGCAATAATTGGAGCTGAAAATCAAAGCAGTCATAGGTAAAGAAAGTCACAAACCTCACAATAGGCAAAGGCAGGCAACACAAAAAGGTTTTTCCTAATCTCTTAGAATTTTCTCTCCATGCTATTTGGTACTGATAAGGTATAGGACACCTGAGCATGCAACATCATGCAATAAATCCTTCTGTTACATTCCTCAAACATAGATTGGTAGAGTCCTTGCCATTTTCAGAAGGCTCTGTTCTTGTGGGGATGATGATGATGATGATGATGATGATGATGATGTGCTTCCAGTCCCTTGATCATTTCTTGTCTTTAAACAGTCATTCCAAAGAACACTGAGTTTCTTTTGGAGGATTCTATATTGAATTGACAGCGTATTCTGGGATCCAAGCTGAAGCCACAGAAAGAATTGGGAAAGCAGAGCAAAGAATTCAGGCAAAGAAGCAGGACCATGGACAGCTCCCAGTAGAGCTGAGCCACTCAGGCTGGATACAGGCAACCCAAGGGAAAGGGAGATAAGTTTTAAGGAGAGAGTTGCTTTTACCAGAGGAGGTGGCCAAGGTTCTCCAGTTTTTAGACCTGTGAGGCTCTCTCCACAGATTCCTGTCAGCTGCACCACCTAGAATACCTTGGAAGTGATGTGGCTGGCATGAAGTGGCATGGGGCTCTGTCCATACCTTACCGCCAGCTATATTTCCTGCTAAGACTGTAAAGGAAGTGACAACCATCTCTGTAACATTTCAAAGAAATCCCACATCCAAGAAAGCAGCAGAAAATTAGCCCATCATTCTGCAGGGGGAGACTATTTTGGGGAAACAGGACTTCAATTAATTAATCAATATGCATCCATTTGGCACCTGCTTATTAATCGTGTTTAGACACCCTCAAGTCATTCTTAAAAGAGCGCCTCTGCCCATATGAAGCTGTCCATGAACTTTGGTCCTGCTTTGCATCTTACAACCAGCAGAGGTACAGCTGCCTCCTGAATCATCCATGGCTCTCCTGGAATAAGTTTAGGTTCTGCATCTTCCACCTTGGAATGAGACAGTCCTGGTGGCTCCCTTTCTCTGTGTCAATTAAAGGTGTCAATTAAAACCAATATTGTTTCAACATGCTTCTCAGAAAGACTTCCTTGGAAAAAATCGCCTTACCTGTTCTTGATTTATTATCACTGCTGCTCACAGCTGGTCTAAGACATTTTGCTGCCTGAGTTGTGTACAGAAGCCAACTGGTCTGGTTGCTGAATTAATATTTCAACACTGGAGCAGGAGGGTGTCCTGCACTGGTGCAGAGGGTACTAAGCTAGTTATGAGTGCAAGACAGGACACACAGCACACATAGCTCTGTCCTCCCATGGCAAAGCATCTGCTTTGTATGCAGAAGGTCATAGGTTCAATCCTTGGGATCTCAAGGTAAGGAGAGACTAGGAGAGACTCCTGCTGAAATCCTGGAGAGCCACTGCCAGTCAGTGAGGACATTGCTGAGCCAGATGGACCAACTCAGTGGCTTCAGGAGAAACAGCTTGAGATGCTTGCTTTCACTCTGCCTAATGGTGGTGTCAGCCCTGCTACTGCTGCTTTTTATTGGGGTTCATAAAACTAATTATAGCTTTCTAGGAGATGGTGGTTGAAAAGTACATTGAGGTTTCCCTTTGGAGGGATGGACAGAAAGGTGGAACATGGATATTTTAGTAAACAAACAAATAATGAAACCCAGTAGGGCTTGGCCAATATAATGCGTGAGCTGATTGCCACCCTTGCATCATGTTCCAGAATCCAATGACTTCTCCAGCAGATTTCTGAATGTGGAAAGATTCCCTGAAAGAAGACAGGCACCATCCACTACAGCCACAGTTCAAGCAGATGCTGTAGGTAGGATAGTAAATTTCTTGCAGGTCTGTCAAATTCTCGGCATGTCCTTAATAGACAGGCACTTTATATATTTCCTAGGGGGGGAAATGTCCTTTCAATTTCCCCAAAGCACAGTCATCAGCAGAGAACATTTGCTAGGAGATAGCAGACAAGCGCAACATATTGTCCATGCTTCTTTAAAGAATTACCGCTTTCCACGGGGAACCCTAATGTATCTTGCTTGGCCACGATGGCAAGATTACTCCTAAGTAGCAGGGACGGTATTACTAATGTGATTAGTTTTTTAAAAGGCATTAATATTTAAAACATCTGTTAGTGCCGTCAGCCCGGGATGTAAGGCAGATAGTACAGTAAAGACGCGTGAAAGCAAATTTGAAAGGAGATCTAAGACCCGGGGAAGGTTTTTTTAAAAAAAAATGACAGGGGGGAAACCAGCAACGTTTCTGCAGCACAATGGATTTGATGTAGGGAGGCGTCATTCTGCTTTGTGAATTTATGAGCAGGCCCAGATTTCCGCCTTTGATTTCGTCATGGCTCTCATTCTTTAGGAGGATTTCAGGGGAAGGACTTCTGTTAACTTAGGCAGCTATACATATGTACTTATCACAGTTTTTCACAGGCATGGCAATTATGTTAGGCAAACTGCTCTCTCAGCAGCCACTCCCAGTCTGAAACATGGGAAGGATAAAACTGATCTGCCTTAAAAGAGCTGCTCTAAGAAGGACCGCAATATGGTTGTGGGCCACTCTAAACCAGGGGTAAACAGAAGGTAGATTAGTGCCTTTTGGGTGCTGATTTCTGGGTGATGTACAGAATAGACTCTGTTTTGCCTAAAATACACATCTCATTATGATGCTGGTAGCTGCCCAGAGGGGCTGAGGAAACCTAGCCAGATGGGTGGGGTGTAAATATTACTATTACTATTACTACTACTACTACTACTACTACTCAGTTTTGCAGGCAATTCATCCAAATATAATGCATTCTCAACACTATTTTCACTAAAATATGCATTTGCATACACACTCATCCTAATATATGTATTTTTGTACCTATTACTCAACTGGAGAACCGAATTGCAATAATCATATAAGCTGCATCTCGAAGGATGTCTCTGTTTCGGTTTCTGTATTCTTTCAGAAAGTGCAGAATTAGGCAGGTTCGTCTTTAAATAAATAATAATAATTTCTCCCCCAAACCTAGCTACATACAAGCATGCAGTGCAATCCTTAACATGTTTACTTGGAAGTAAGTTGGACAGACTTCATTGGTGCATACTCAGGGAAATGTGCATAGGACCAAAGCCCTCATCTAATAAAAATCAGGCTCTCGTAAACATCATCAAGAGCCTAAATAAGTGCTTAGTTTAAATGTGCTGAGTAGCCAATAGATTCCATTGACTTCAATGGTCACAAATGTGTATTCAGCACTTTCACAAACTTAGCCATTTATTTTCATGCCAAGAATGGATTTAGGGGGCTAGGGTCAGGCAGTAGATATCTATATATTTATCTACAGCTACTGCTATCACGCTCTAGCCATATAATCTTACTACCTTGGATTAAAGTACACAAGTTTACTGACCTCAGTATCCACTCAGGAAAACAGAGATTGTACCCTAGAGCTGTGATGTGTTCCACATTTTTATTAAGGGTTGAAAAATGGAACATACAGACTAATGTTCATCAACATGTACAGAGATCAGTTACAGTGGGAATAAAATCTCCCACCTGTGGAACCTGAGTGCAAAGTGTTGGGCAACTAAGGAATTCATTTCTATTTTCTTCTTGTTTGGGGTATTCAATAGTTTTAGTGGATCAGCTGCTCTGTAACCTGTCAACCAGCTATTAGAGCACCTGCAGATACTTTAGGACCCTAAAGTTAGGGATGGATGGCCAGCCTGTTTCTGTCCATGTTACTTTATGTGTTCCATCATAAGTCTGTTCTGCCCTTTTTCCATCTTCTTTTTTAAAAAAGGAAAGAAAATTCATTATTTTTTTCATTTAAATTGTATACATTTGTACACACTTTAGACCTACTGCACAATTTGGAGAAGTGTATAATTCAATTGTCAGCTGTGCTCTGATATGGCTATAAGTCTGTGAGCTACAAATTAGGTCACTTTCCTTTAAAATGTGAACTGAACAAAATTCCCCTCCATATCTTTCTAAAACAGATTCAGTTGTGTCCCCTCCCAAACCCATTAAAAACTGCAAATGGCTGTCAAATTTGGTAGGTCTATCTAGCTCACGTTGGTTATTTGGAGCTACAGATTGTGACTGAAATTGGTACCCATTTTGTTACATGACAATAGAAGCTGTTCAGCCAGTCTTAGAAGTTAGAGCAAGCTGCAATGTAGCCCCAGTTTAGAAATTAGGAATAACTAAAATAAATTCCCTGCCTTCCCTGTGAGATTTGCTTCCAACTGTGAACTGGAGATACTTTGGCTCCCAAGTGTGTTTGCTGTGCCACATGGAAGTGGGGAGTCAGTGCAGTGATGGGTCCAACTCTTACAAGGATAAATAGACATGGAGGGATTTTCTAAAATTTATTCCATAACAGTGCCCTGCAGAGAGACATTGGGGTGGTTCACACTCTGCGCCATGAGATCATGACCACGCCAGTCCTTCCCTGGTCATTGTGCCACTGCAAACTAATCCATAGTTCAGATAGCCTCTCATCTGAAGCCAGGCTTGTGGATTGTCCATTCCAGACAAATCATGTGATGTGAACCCAAGAACAAACCTTGGTTACCAGATCTGGAGAATACATTGACTAAACAGTGGCTTAGCTTATGTCAGAACAGCAGCACAAGGACCAGAGGAGGGATGTAAGGGCCATAATCTTATCTCCAGGGACCCACATTGCTCATGGTTTGGTATAGTGTGATGTGCAAACCATGCCATAATCAGCAAGTCTGTCTATTACAGCAATTGGGACGTGGGTGGCGCTGTGGGTTAAAGCCTCAGCGCCTCAGACTTGCCGATCGAAAGGTCGGCGGTTCAAATCCCCGCGGCGGGGTGCGCTCCCATCACTCGGTCCCAGCACCTGCCAATCTAGCAGTTCAAAAGCACCCTCGGGTGCAAGTAGATAAATAGGGACCGCTTACCAGCGGGAAGGTAAACGCCGTTTCCGTGTGCTGTGCTGGCTCGCCAGATGCAGCTTGTCACGCTGGCCACGTGACCTGGAAGTGTCTGCGGACAGCGCTGGCTCCCGGCCTATAGAGTGAGATGAGCGCACAACCCCAGAGTCTGTCAAGACTGGCCCGTACGGGCAGGGGTACCTTTTACCACCATCATCTATTTGCATGTCCAGAAACCACCATACCTGATCATCTAAGAAAACATACAAAACACTGCCATTCTTGGCAAGCCTTCAGAAGCAAAGGATCAAGAATGAATATATAGTGCTGAGAAACAGCTAACACAGTTATTCCATAATAATACCCATTTCACTAGTATACCATAATATGAAACAGAAGCAGGAGTATGGTGTCCTAGTACAAAAATAATATTCACCCCCACCTCACCAAATGCATCTATTATTTTAGGGTAAATGCCAAACGTTATGAGTGCCTTCCTTGTGGAATGATTTTCATGCAGAAAGCAGAGCTCCAGGCTACATGGGCTACTGCCTTTATATACATACATATGCATAGTAAGTGAGGTGGCTCCTTTGTGAACACAGAGTATGACTACAAGAGATTTGCATTGCCAAGTGGATAAGAGCAAACTGAACCATGCTCATCAATTCTCCTTGCAGTTCAATGGGGAGGGGAGAAAGCAGATCAGCTCACATACCTCTTCATGTTGTACGTAGACCATTATTTATTTAGCTACAAGGTTATGCTTGATATATTATTTATGTGACATGCATATTTATCAGAAGAGGGAAGAAATAAATTGCCTGCTGTCTGCTTCAGTCCACCTATGCCAAAGCTTCTCCCTTTCTTCTGTGACCCTGAATAAGCTTTCTGGATCAGTGATACCTCTCATGTATTATTCCCACGCTTCCCCTCAAAAACCTGACAGCCAAAACAGGCAGGTAAACCCCTCCAAATGTGGTCATAGGGAGGATGCTGCAGCAAATTGTTGGCTGCATCCTTGTTATTCCACTGCCAAATTTTCACCTTGCAGTTCCTTGCACATTGAGATCAAGCGCTTCCTGTAATTTCTTGTAACCTAATTGTTCACCTGTGTGTACTTTTTGTATCTGCATGTGAAGACAGGCTCCGGCAGATTCAGCAGACAAGAGCAATAGTGGGTCCAATGCTAAAATGGGCAGTTCCTACACATGCTGTAGAGGAAAGTGAAGGACAGGTGGAGCTCCTCAGCCTCAGAAGGTAGGCCATCCAGGAGAAGGAAAACTCTGGTCCCTAAATTCCCACTGCCTTGTGGGATATATTTGGGAGAGGAAAGGGCTAAGGAACAAACCCTACACAAATCCTGAGACAGTTGGATGGTGTCTTGTGTATAGTGGGCAAAATCACACACAAAAATATACTCATTAGGAGAAATGTGCACAGAAAGGATGGTGAACTTTCATGGGACTGATTGTTTTTTGTGTTTTTTAGAAAAGCTTTTTCTTAACTGATGCAGAAATGTGGGGAAGATTGGAGAAACTAGAAATGGAGAGAAACCGAAATTGAAAGGTTCACCCTGTAGAACAGGGGTCGGCAAACTACAGTCCCCGGGCCAGATCAGGCCTACCAGGGTTCTAAATCCGGCCCGCCCAGCCATTTAAGAACCCACCATGAAGCTGAGACTCCCAGAGATGGCAATGGGAGAAAGAGGCCGAGCAGCGGCGGCTCTGCCAATCAAACACCATGCCTGGTTTACCTTAGCGCAGCTTGGGAACATCTCTGCCAATCAAAAGCCACACTGCGCTGAGGTAATCCAGGTGCGGCGGTTGATTGGCAGAGCCGCCACCGCTCGGCCTCTTCCTCCCACCACATTCACCGCCCTGATGCTCCTGTAGCTGCTGCTACTCTGCGTCTATGTGAGGGGGGGCAGCAGCAGCGTTCCTGGAGGAAGACAGCCGGTCTGGGCTAGGGCTCGGCGGAGCCACCACGGTTGCACTCACATTAGCGGTCGACATGATGGTAGAGGACGATGAAGCTGGCGGCAAAGTGGCCCAGGCAGCAGCCTTCACCTCCGGGGAGCAGGAGGATGAAGGAGTGGGGCGGCAGCTGCAGATGAGGCACCAGCTTGTCCTTGTCTCCATCTCTATGCTCCTTGAAGAGGTGCACTGGGCAGTGTGCACTGCTCTCAGCCAGCTCCTGCAGGCTCCTGGCTTCTGAGGCACCCAGCTCCAGTGTGATGGCCTGGGAATCTGATTCAGAGGCTGAACCAGAGGAATCCCAGCCTGCACAGGAGTCCCTGCCTCCAGGGCCAACTGAACTGGGGCAGGGCCTTGATTCTGAAGCGCCTGCACCTGTGCCTGATCCTCAGGAGCAGGCACCAGGTGAATCCACTCTGGCTCCAGAGGTGGTTGAGGACTCAGTGCCTACAGGTGAGTCTCCCCCTGGGCCCAGTAACCCTTCAGCCTCTCCTGAACTGCAGAGGCTCAGGGCAGAGAGGCGAAGGGAACTGGTTTCTCCCAGGAGGAGTGCTCGCCTTAAGGCCAGGAGAGGCGGGTCTTCTGGGGGCTGGGACCGCCCCTGGCCTCAGAGAAGGTAAAGGCCAGTCAGCCCGGTCCCAGGTTGCGGGAGCAACGTCGTTGATAAGCTGTTTCGGCCAGCATCCAGTCCTGTTTTCCCCAGAGTTCCTGTCCTTGCCCGGCTTCCCGCTGGGGACCCCGCTTCGCCCGAGGAGGACTGTCTGCCGACCCTCAACTCAGGTCCTGGACCTCGCCCCACGGTAACCTCCCCCCTGGACCAGCACATCCAGCGAGTGTGCCAGCCCACTCTCCAAAACGTCCTGTCCGGCCCCTGACAGTGTCTGAGGGACAGTGAACCGCCCCCCTGTTTTAAAAGTTTGAGGACCCCTGCTGTAGAACAACTTATGTTTCTACTTTACTGAAACGTTTTTAAACATAAGGCCTAATCAAGTGTTCACCTGAAAACCTGTTGGCTGTTCATGCCAGCCCCACTCCCAATGTTCCTGTCCCTGCTGGCTGCAGTCTCAGACTTTTGCACACTGGCAGAAGGTATGAAGGGGGAATTATTCCTGTATACTTAAGAATCCTTCCAGAGAGGCTGGAATTCCCCCTTCAGATTTTCCCCTTCAATGCAAGAAGCTCAGGGGTGGAGCTGGTGGTGCTGACACACAGAGGAAATTTGGGAGTACGGCCAGCAAGTGCGAACTCATGCATGCTTTATCCCACACACATATATGTTCCCTGAACACCCAAATAGGGCTGTACTTAACTAATTAATCTATATAATTTGTTAGTTTGTTAGTTAGTTATATAGTTATATAGTTTGTTAGCTGTTACAAAAGACTGGCACATTCAATTTATCATGGAACGTAAGGCACCCCAGCCTCCTTAAAACATACAGAACCTTTTGACAACATTCCACCCAAATTGAGTTCTAAACCATTGTTTAAAAAGCTTTATACTTTCCTAATTTAGACGTAACTGCCTGCAGTTCACAGCAGCTAAGCCAGAATATAAATGGTTCTCTGAAGGCAGAAAGTTTGCGAAGCATCCCCCTCAGTGCCTGTTTTTCTGCAGATATGCAATGCTCTTACATTCCCTCTCATGGAGTTCCAGAGGTTAAGATTCATGCTGTTCAAGTTCAGGATTATGATTATTTTTTTACAAAGATGCTTCATGGAATGCAAATCCAGGACAAAAAGAACTTTTCTCTCAGTGATGTTTTGTCAAATAGCACCCATGTAATTTTATCAATTTCCAGGAATGGATTCCATTCACAAAACCAAACTTTCCCCTTCACTGTATCTCATATCACACACTGTTATTGACAGTCCCATCAGCAGCCTCAATACAGCAAGAAAGCAGCCATTCACTGCTTGGAAAATTATCATCATTTTGAAAAGAAGAAAGGAGAAGAGGGGAAAAGAGAGAAGAATGGAGAACATGAAAGAGAAAACAAAGTGATCCTGTCCCTGGGGAGTAATCTTGAAAAAGTCATTATGCTAAATTGCTTCAGTAAAGAAAAGAAAACCACACACCACAACAATCATTTTCATAATAAAAAGGAAAATCAAAGTGATTCTAGTTTTGTGGAGTAAATAATTGATTGAAAGCAACAGGGAGAGTACTGAGCATTCAGAAATCCATTCCTTTCCTGGGCCAAATAGGAGAAAGCAATTTCTTCTGAATAAGGCTCAAACAGCATGTCACATGGAGTTCTGAGATTCTTTCTTAATCTACATCATCTGCAAAATTTAGTGGCAGCTTAACATTTCTGCTCAGTTGCCCACTCAGAAGCTGGCTGTTCCAACTTCAGGTGAGGAGAGAGAGGTGGAATTTCCACAACTTTCCTGAGTGTTTCTCTCTAAAGGTGAAAAAGGAGCGTGAGGATGGTGATTTGGGACAGAAAAATAGCCAAGGGTTGGTAGCAAAGTAGAGCTGACTTCTAAGGGACAAAGTTCCTTAGACTACTTAGCTACCTTTGTGAGGAAGAGAGGGTAGCTGATGGGTGATTTTAAGATGAGTAAGACTGTGACTAATACCAGCAATATTCACAACCTCACAGTCCGATCCAGTAATGCTTTCTCTTGAGGAGGTTAGAGAGAGTGCATGTAAGTAATGCTAATTTATCTGAGCCTGGAGAATTTAAGCACAAGTTTAACATTTTACAGAATACCATAATTCTGTTTCTCATTACTTTTTCACACCCCCTCCAGGATATGTGTTGTGGCTTTGATCCAGTTTGTTATTTTGTTACTTTGCAGCACTCATGGGTAGCCTGAAGTAGCTCAGCATGGGTAACTCAACATCCACCTTCTGGAAAAAAAAAACCCTCATGTCGGATTGCCACTGCTTTCTCCCTCAACGCATTTCCCTACAGATTGGGAAGCTGATTGTGGCAGGCACTGTTGCCATGTAACAGAGCAGGGGGATGGGTGGCTCTACAGACCAACATCAATATTCCCCAAGAGACTGATGGTCTTACTCACTGTCTCCATCAGTGCTAAACACGGGATGTTCTGAGACACTTTCAAAAGAACATTGTTAGAAGCAGGCTGCATATTTAAATGGACCATGACTAGGAATTAAGGTATCAATATCCAGAGATGCCAGATCCTGACAACAGCAGAGACGACCCACCTGATCTTTTAACAGGTCCGGCTAGTGAGTCTGAGAATAATATTTCCCTAGACTCCTAAACTCAGGGCATTCTAATTCTGTGGAGGGCGGGGTGAATCCTGCCTGTTATTTGATTTTAAGGGGAGGGAGGAAAGGGAATGAACCTTGCTAAAATTATCAGTTCTATTACATTTATAATTGTTCACACACACACATACACACTCCTGTCCTCCCACCATCTAATACTTTTAGGGACATTCAGAGTGTAAGGTGACATCACCTGCCCACCTCTCCCTCACAACTTTGCCTTTATCTCTTCTTAAACCCTGCTCGGTTATTAATCCTCCCTCAGTTTCAACAGCAATTAGCGCCACAGCATGTGAAAAAGATTAAAAAAAAAATGAAATGAAATATCTCACATTGCCAATTTCTTGGGATTATGCTTTAATATTGTGAAAAAAGTAAAATAATAGTTTCATACTCAACTCTCTCAGTGTCTTGAGTCCTAAGCTGTTTATTGCTTCCTCTCCCCCTGCCCCCACCCGCCCTCCTCTCCCCCTTGGTCTCTTCATTCTTAGCTTGTCTTTACATTCTTAGCTCCTCCAAGCGTGGAAATAATACCACACGCCCAATCATTTTTTCTGTGCTGCTTCCATCTTCTCCTAACCATTTGGAGCTGAAGCGATCAGAGTAGAACACTGCGATTGTGACCTGCTTGCTTACAGGGTCACTTCACATACCACTCAGGACCTTGCAGTGGATTTCTCCTGAATTAATCCTGTCCATAACTTCTGAAGCCTCCACAGACACTGCCCCAAACATCCAGATCCAAAGGCACAAATATCACACAAAACACCTTCCTTGCCTCACGTTTCCAGTTTTTGCATCCTCAAAAGTTAATGTTTCTCTCATCAGCCTTGAATCTATCACTTTTTAGAAAAACAAACAAGCAAGCAAGCAAAGATAATTCTCGATTGTGTGGAGGAAGCCCTCTGTATGTATATTGTACAACACCCCCCCCCCCCGATATACTGAAAACATGGAGACTGAGCATGAGCAATGGATCCCACACAAATACACATATTCAGATAATGCCTCTTCTCTCTTCAATAAGGATTTAACTGGCTGTTCTCTAGAATCCCTAACACCCAACTTCATTTGAGGGCCAAATGCAGCCCTTGGCATACCCTCTCACCTTTGAGTTATTGCTGTTGTTGTTTTCCTTGTCTGGAATGTGTCCTTGAAGTTTTACAATATTTCTTGCTTATCTGGATGGAGGAACGAGAGGGATGTGTAGAAACTTGCTTGCTCTACACAGGTGAAATGTACACCCACTGCTATGCCTGTTTTTGTTTCTGGACCCACTACTGGCATGTGACCTTTGGAAGGTGGCCCAGGAGACAATGCAGCCGTTGGGCTGAAACAGGTTCCCCACTGCCCCTCTGGCTCCTGTACAAACTCCCGGCTTCAGTTGCTCCATTGCTGAAGCAATATCTCTCCCCTGAGCTCCAGTCTTCCTAATCTAGGGAAATGGAGCAAAAAGCTCCCTGGAGACAGAAATTTTTAAAAGGAACTGGCTTAAGCTATTCACCTTTTCACAATGAAACCAGTGCCTTAAGGTTGATATTCAGTTCTGGTAACTGCTCTGGCATTTAGCTATTTCCCCCCTCCCAAGATGGCCATTGACTCAATAGCACCTGATCATCTCCCGTTATTGGCTTGATGGCAACATCACCCCTAAATGTCAGGGAAGCACCAGCTAGAAATTAATTGAGAAATTAAACAGCATGTCAAAAGGTTCTCCAGAGAGCTTACTAGAGCTTGAAATCAAATCCAGGTCTCCCACGCAACAAGCTGCTCCACTCACCTACAAGAGGCACCTATTAACAAAAGTGTGATGACCAATAATGGTTTGGTTCTCAATAATGAGCACTCGTTTCCCTGACTGAAGGAATAGCTTGCCGTGTAACATTGCCCACAATAGATATCAGCATCATGCTTGATTGCTTTTAAAACAAGACAAAAATAGAACAAAAGCTGAGGAACAACTGTCAGATACCAATCTGTTAGACACACACACTCTCTCCAGATAGGAAAAAAGGATTCAGGAAAAATATGGAGGAAAAAAACAACAACTAGCAAAGAAACTGCCATGGGATCACCAGGGAAAGAGAGGTGCATTCCCTGTGTGTGCAATTGGAAGAGCCCTTGGCCAGGGGTGGTTAAACACTGGCCAGGTGCTGGATTAAACCCTGCAGAGGCCCCTAGAAAGTCAAAGTCTCGGGGGGGGGGGGAGCCCTCACAAATTATCTCCTAATACATTTTTTTTAAATCAACCAACCATTTTACTGAACCAATTTTATTTCAAGATCAAATCAATATTATTTTGTTTTTTATTATTATTATTTATTAGGTTTTATTTAACAATAAAAAGCACATAATAACATAACATTTTCAAATATCCACATTTCATACACTTCCTTGGACTTCCTCGCACCTCTTGCTCCTGCTTTCTAAACACATGAATTTTGACAGCAAATTATTAACTTAATTTAGTTTATATAATAAAATTTCCCAGTGTTAAACTCTCAAATTTAAAAATTTAACAACTCTTTTGTTAAACCTTAATTGTAAAATGTTGTTTATCCGAAATTTATCTTTTCTTTCAATTACATTCAAATTTGTCTTTCTTATTACTGATTTATTGGGGCCCTGTTACTACCAATCTTACATCTTTCTTAGCATTCATACAATTTACAATGTTTTTGTAAATAATCCTTAAATTTCTTCCAGTCCTCCTCCACCAGTTCTTCTCCCAGGTCTCGGATTCTGCCAGTCATCTCGGCCAGTTCCATATAGTCCATCAGTTGCATCTGCCACTCTTCCAGTGTGGGCAAGTCTTGGGTTTTCCAGCATTTGGCAATGAGTATCCTTGTTGCTGTTGTAGCATACGTAAAAAAGCTTCGATCCTTCTTTTGCACACTCTGGCCGACAATGCCTAAAAGAAAGGCTTCTGGTTTCTTAGGGAAGGTATACTTAAATACCTTTTTCAGCTCATTATATATCATTTCCCAGAAAGCCTTCACTCTAGAACAAGTCCACCAGAGGTGAAAGAATGTTCCTTCAGCTTCTTTACACTTCCAACATTTATTGTCAGACAAATGGTATATCTTTGCAAGCTTGACTGGAGTTATGTACCACCTATATATCATTTTCATAATATTTTCTTTCAAGGCATTACATGCCGTAAATTTCAAACCTGTGGTCCATAACTTTTCCCAGTCAGCAAACATGATGTTGTACCCAGTGTCCTGTGCCCATTTTATCATAGCTGATTTGACCGTTTCATCCTGTGTATTCCACTTTAGCAGCAAGTTATACATTATTATATATTATTTTGATCCATTGTCGCGTGACCCCTAAAAGGTGTGGGGCCCATAGGCTGGTGCCCACTCTGCCTATTTGATAATCTGGCCCTGTTTGGACTACAATTCCCATCCTCCCTGGATACTGGCAGTGCTGGCTGGGGCCAAATGCAGCTGGAGGCCAACAACATCTGGAGACCTACTCGTTTGCCATCCCACTTCCATTCCAAACCATAACTGGTCCATTATAGTGATGCAGCAAAAACAACCAGCCTAATAATTCACAACGTTTGAAATGCCTTTCTTCAGATATCACATTTTAATAATACGCTTGACACCTCTGGAATGCATTGCTTGAAGGGGACAGTCATCATTCCTAATCACTAAGCATGGAGGAGGGCCTGAAAATCCCATGTGGTTTTGCTGGCTTTGGCTTGAAGTTGTTGTGTTTTTTTGGTGGTTGTTTTATTACAGGGGCAGGGAACTGGATCCAGAAGGAAGGCCAAGATCCAGAACTGGCCCACCTGCTGAGAGCCATTTTGGGCAGAGCCCAATTGTATCAGCCAACCTGTATCAGCCACCAAATGTCATATGATGTCAAGTGATTCGAACCTAAGCTAGAATACAACTTTTGCCCACTGAGCTACTTACTGCGCTCAGAAAGCTCAATAGAAACTTCCATGAGAACAGGGATGCTTAATCACACTGTCATTGTCTGCTCATTTCTGTGCCCCTGCCTAATTCTACAGGTTGTTTGTCTGCAGTTTGCTCCTGCCAGATTCATGAAACTCCGTCACCACAACCAGGCAAATTCTGAGATGTTTTAAGAATACATACACACCCTCATGCATACACACCTTCACATGTCTTTCCTAAACAGGGTAGTTGATTATTAACAATTTGAAGAAGACCTGGCTAATCAGAAGCAAGGATCAAGATTACTTTGAGGCAAATGCTCTGTATTGCCTTGCATTACCCAAAGCTCTATTGGTGATAATATAAAATGAATAATAAAAGCAGAGTGCCACATTTCCTCAATGATTAATTTTCCATGCTGGGAATTCGTTCATTACTTATTGAGATGCAATGAGATCTGACCCGTCATGATTGCAAACTTCAGTCTGAATGATTGGTCAAAGACTGGATCCAGGAACCTCTTAACAGTGAGATTTCAATGAGATCCCTTGTAAATGCACATAGGACTGTGGCCCAAATCAGCACACTTGCATACCAATCTGCTTCAGTTGACTTGTGGTCTCACAAACAAGTAGGAACCCAGCAAACAGTAACTGAGATTACCAGAAGACACAGTTCAAAGTGATTAGATGCTACCAAAGATTCCCTTCTAGGTTAGGGGGCCCAATGAGGGTGCCATAACAGAGAGAGCCCTCCCAAATAATCTCCTTAAATTTTCACTGGACTTTTGCTTCCACTAAGAATGCACCAGCATTGCAAACTGCTGCTCTTTAGCACACATCAAGGCCAGTGTTAACTATGACAGGAGCTGTGAACTAGCAACCACAGTGATTTGCAATACCACAAACTGAGGGATCGTAAAGGCCCACTATGTGCAAAATTGTTTACATAAGGTGACCACATTTGTTGGCTGCCAGAACAGTATAGTATCAATCATGTGTCTTTCGAGCAACAGTGACATCTAGTGGGTCAGAGTTAAACCTCCACTTTCTAAGAACTGGTCTGCACACAAGCTTGCTAACGTTTAAAATATCTACCATATATCTATATCAAAAATAAAACATGCCCACAAACTTCTTCTACCAAAAATTAAGTCAGCTCTAAGAAAATTACTCAAAAGTGCACACACTTCATCCACCTGTGAATTACCTCGCAGATCAGCTTCTCCTCCATATGCCTTTCCCATTCTTTGAGAACCTCTCCAGAAGACCTGGTGCCCACATCAAAGGACATGAGGAAGGTGACTATTAAAGAGAGGGAGCTTTGTGAGTGGAGTTCTAGCTGTGCAGTAGGACTTTTGCGTCCTCTTCTCCTCCCATGCTCCACCCGCCCCCAAATCTGCTTCAGAGGGTCTTCAATCCTTTGGAGCAGATTTTGAGCATATGCAGGGCGCTGCCAGAAGGGGTGAAGGGAAGGAAGAGGAAGTTCCATTGTGCAAGCTGCAGTAAGTCATGAAAGTGAAACTGCGGTGTCTTATACAGTGCTATTTTTCTAGAAAAAGTGGAGCTGGAACTCACCATGAATGCTTCCCTTGTTCTCTTATAACGGCAATGGTGCTCACCTGAGAGGTGCTGGAACCCAGTTCTAGTGAGTTCTAGCTGGAAAAAGTCCTGGTCGTATACCTTCTTTGTGGTGCCTTCTTTGTGGTGGCCCCTTGACCACCACAGCTTACTCAGTTCAGTTTGTCCTGTCTATAGACTTTTGCTGCCAGGTGAACACATTCTTTTTGCTCAATAAAGTCATGCAAACCACAGCAACAAAAAGCAATCTAGGCTTCAAACTACTGTTTGACTCTTATTGCATATCCACATCTAATAATGGTTGTATTTCTTCCTTTACCAGCAATTCTATACAGCTTTCTATTGTTCTGATATTGTATTTTTACTACCTAGCAGCTGCTGCATACTTAATGCAACATACAGTGCCTACTATCTGCACTTTCCAGATACAATTGGAGTCATTTTTGTTGACAAGCTTTTCCAGCTGGATGAATAGGTCTCTGCCATGGGTGTCTACTTTTTTCTGTTTATCCACTGCTATTTTCTGTGTTGTTTTTAAATGCACTTTAGCTATGCTTGTTGTATTTTGTACATTGCCTTGAGACGTGTGTGTGTGTGGAAAGAGATACATAGATAGATAATAGATAGATAGAAAGAACAGTGGTTATTTTGCTTTTTACGGATTGGATATTGTATTTTGTTCATTTAATCTCCTGTGTGCCACTCAGAGAGCATATGTTGTTACTGGACAGCATATAAATATACCACCTTGAGCATCTTGGAGGAAAGCTGGGTAAACAAACAAATGCAGCTAGAGATGGGCAGACAATATGGCTGGTGGAAGGAGAAACCATCAATGCCACAATAGCAAATTTTGGCCTTCAGCTGATAGACCTTTACTTCAGTTACGATGAGTCACTCCTGAAGTTCAGTTTTCCCACTCTTCAAATGATATTATGAAGGAAGATTTGAAAACACTTCCTAAACAAATAATAGCCTCATGCACTTGCACCTAGATTGATTTCATTTACAGTTGTGACTCCAGTCTTGCCAGATCCAAAATCTCTACAGGCTGCTGCCCTACAATCTGCTAGGCAAGTAAGGAACAGGTGGCTATTAACTTGCAGCTCTTTAACCGTGCTTCCCTTCAAGAACTGTATTCCAATGGATCAGCACAGACGATCCCTGGCCTGTCATGATGAAACGCCTACCAGTGCACAAAAATCCAATAATTAATTTCCAAGTTACTGAAACATCTTTTCATAAATTTCATCCAACGCGATACTCAATATTGCTTTCCATTAAATTTCCTGAGTGGTCAGGAAGTACCACACAACCCATCTGCCCTCCTTTAATAATAATTTAAAAAGTAAGTAAAGAGTTCTCCTCCTCTGCCAGTTCAATAGGCTGTTTCTCTCTCTCCAGCCAGTGAGTTTTAGGAGGGTGAAACTCCTGTCCAAAACTATGCTTTGCTGTTTTCTGCTCCTTGGTACACCACTGTGCTTGGCTTGATTTATCTTAGTGAGGAACCTGGGGCCTCTTAGATGTTGTTGGACTCCAGGTCCCATCAGCCCCAGTCAGTGTGGCCAATGGTCAGGGATGATGGGAGTTGAAGTATATCAAAACCCACAGGGCAACAGGCCCCCCACCTGTCATCTTAGAGCCTTTGGTGAACATGACTTTGGAGTTGTTCCACTACAGCTGAAGGGTAGGAAGAGGAGAGGCTGGGGTAGGAAGAGGAGAGGATGGGCAGGATGGGTAGACATGTCTGAATATTAAGCTGATCTCATGAAGCATTGGCTGAAATCAAAGTACCATGAAAGATCAATGGTAGGCCTATAATTTATTTCAAGAATGTGGAACCTCATTCCCCCGCCCCCAAACTCTTTGAATCCTGCTTTGCACCCTGAGTAAATTTGCCTGGCCGTTCAGCCGTTAGGGTGAACTGAGAAAATCCAGGCCCTGAGAGAAATTCAAACAAAATGCAGCGACACCTCTTTTTCCTGCTCACACTAGCTCTGCTGTGCTTGCAAATATGATGAGGGGGGGAATGGCTTGAGGAGCCACATCTATGCCTTGCTAAATAAGCAAAGCTGTGACGTGAGGTTTTGGAGCAGTCAGTGAGTGTAGGCAGGCACCATTATCGGACATGCCGCCACAGCAATCGTGTCTGTAGACTTCTTATGTGTGCTGGATGCAAATTTAAAAGCACATCCTGCTTAGCCCCTTGGCTGAAGGACCAAGTGGTAACCACCACATTGACTGCTAGGATCATATCCACACTTAAGATGTTTAAACTGGTTCAGCGGTCTCACCCTCTTCCCAGAAAACCTTGGGCCCTGCCATTTTGCAAGCGTGGCTCAGGGCTCCCTAAGAAGAGAACTCACAGAATGTTCACCAAACCATAGAACTGGGTTTCTTGGACAGGGAGGGGGCAAGCCATGATGGTTATACTGGTGTATAAAGCTTGCAGTGTTTGACTGAAAGCATCACCCAATGTAGTAATAAACATTTGATTCAGTGGGACCATGTGAGGAAGGGCCACAAATCATTGGTTGAGCTAGTGCTGCACAGAAGTGCCCACCAGGTACTTTTGCAAAATGGGCAAATGATGAACTTCATTATGGGGGAAGGGGGTTGTTTCTGAGGGCAGGAAGCTTATGTTTATGAGAGGAGGTGGCAGAGGATTCCACTTCCTTTTCTTAGGGGTGGTGGTGAAGTTTGCTGCTTCAAATCAGCAGCCCGGGATGGCCCAAGGTCTTTTAGATTCTTCACCACCCTTCACAGAGCAGTGGCTGTATTTTTACCCGTGGAATTTCCTTAAGATGTTGACACTTGTGTTACTGGCAAGCTATTCCAATTTTCATTGGGGCCAAGCAGGAATCACAGTGCTAAATCTTATCAAATGCCCTTGCTGCCAAGAATGTACAATATAATCCTCTAGTTCATTAAGAGATAAGATCACAGGCCGTATTTCTTGAGATCCACCAGGACTGCTGGAATAGCAGTGCCAATTTTCTTCGGTTCCGTATACTTTTACTTCCTCTTCCCTCCCGCCCCTTCTACTTCCCTGGCTTTCCCATCAAACAACCATGTTTGGAGAATTATCTATTTTTTGGCATGAGCAGAGTGATTATGCTTGTGGGTGTTGTGATGAGAAATGTATTTGTTTGTTTTTTAAAAAATATTTTTTTATTAATTTTCTTTTCTCATAACAAATATTTAATATCATCATTTAACATCCATTTTCTAGTCTTCCCCCTCCCTGTTGACTTCCCCCAACTTCCATTTCTGGTTTGTTACACCAAATGTTACATTCTGCTGTTTATACATAATGTTCTGTTATCACTGTTATATTTCTTATTCTCTGTAAATAAAGTTGTAAATGTTTATTTAAATCCTGCCAACGAGTCCATTTTTTTTGTTTCTGCAAATAAGTTGTAAAAGGTTCCCTTTCTTTTTCAAAATCACTATTGTCCTTTTCATGCAGTTTTTCCATTAACTCTGCCAAATCTGCATAGTTCATCGTTTTTTCTTGCCATTGTTCTTTAGACAGTATTTCTCCAGTGTTCCAGTTTTGTGCTATTAGGATTCTTGCCGCTATAGTAGCGTACATAAATAATGTCGGGTTTTTCTTTGGCAATTCTTGTCCCAAAATACCTAACGAGAAAGCTTCTGTTTTTTTCACAAAAGTTATTTTAAACATTTTTTTCAATTCATTATATATCATTTCCCAATTTTTAAAAATAATCTTGCAATCCCACCACATATGATAAAATGTACCCTCCCCTTCTTTACATCTCCAACAATTCTTTTCTTCTGTTTTGTACGTTTTGGCCAGTTTTAATGGTGTAATGTACCACCTATACATCATTTTCATATACCGTAATTCTCTTTCAACAGTATACAATCCGTAAATTTCAAGTTCACTTTCCAATGTATTTGTACAGTATTGGAATTGTTCCTGGAAAAGGTGCTTTTCAGTAATAGGATGGGCCATAAATGCATTCAAGTAAGGTTGTTCAGGGCCTAAGCATCATTTGATACAAACTTGTAATTTGGGACCTCTCAAACTTGATAAAAAGGTAAAGGTAAAGGTACCCCTGCCCGTACGGGCCAGTCTTGCCAGACTCTGGGGTTGTGCGCCCATCTCACTCAAGAGGCCAGGGGCCAGCGCTGTCCGGAGACACTTCCGGGTCACGTGGCCAGCGTGACATCGCTGCTCTGGCGAGCCAGAGCCGCACACGGAAACGCCGTTTACCTTCCCGCTGGTAAGCGGTCCCTATTTATCTACTTGCACCCGAGGGTGCTTTCAAACTGCTAGGTTGGCAGGCGCTGGGACCGAGCAGCGGGAGCGCACCCCGCCGCAGGGATTCGAACCGCCGACCTTTCGATCGGCAAGTCCTAGGCGCTGAGGCTTTAACCCACAGCGCCACCTGCGGATACACATCACTTGAATGGTTGCCTTGCCTTACATCCCTAAGTGAAGGATCAGCTTTATTTGAAGGATCACATTACCCCATATATGCCCACTCAGCCACTTTGGTCTGCGGAACTGCCACCATTACAGGTGCCACATTATATTGAGGCTGCTTTGGAACTCCCTGCCTATTGACATCAGCCTGGCACCTGAACACTTTTCAGTGGGGATACTGAAAACATTTTTGTTCAGGCAAGAATATGCAGACATGTAGCAGCTGGCATATATTTTACCCTGTTTTTATCTTACTGTTGATTTAAATTATATTTTGATTTTTTGATTTTATTTTTAAATGCCTGTTTTAATTTTGTCGTTCTTTGACAGGTTTAATGTCTGTTCTGGTTTTTTGTTTTGTTTTTTGTAATCCAGAGATTCTTTTTACATGCAAGCGGTATATAAATTTAGTAGTAGTAATAATAATAATAATAATAATAATAATAATAATAATAACCCCATCCCATACATTCAGTTTCATGAGCCATGAGCAAGTTTCTGTCTTAATTCTGAAATTGCAATTTCCATATTGGGGCTTTTCTACAATGCCCAGCTTCTCTTTACAGTGGTACCTTGGTAGTCAAATGGCTCATCTCCCGAACAAATCCGCTCCCAAATGCCATAAACCCAGAAGTGAGTGTTCCGGTTTGAGAATGTTTTTCAGAAGCCGAACATCCAATGTGGCTTCCAATTGAGTGCAGAAAGTTCCTGCAGCCTTGGTTTTTGAACAGTTTCAGGAGTCGAACAGGATTGTTTATGCTCTTTTTGTTCAGCATGAAGATGAAGCAGTTGGAATGATTAAGCAGGATTCTACCAACGAGTATTGCTGACGGAAACCAGTGCAAGTGCTCCTGCTAGCCTAATGAGACTTTCCTCCCTCTGTGTGCCATCCACGTACCCGGAAATTTGCTCTTGGAAGGGTCAGGAGATCCACCAGCACCTACAGAGAGAGAACGGGGATAGTTCCACCTGGCAAAACAGATGGAATGATTACCATAGTGCTACACTGAATTCCTCCTCAAGAACCAGGAGTGGCTCATCCAGTTGGGCAGTTGTAACAAAAGATTAGCTGCTTATGCATCACCATCCCTATCCCTACAAACAAAAGGACAAAGGAGGATCCGAATTTGCACAAAACATGCATGTGCTAATTTATATGTGTAGCCAGAAATTTAGAAACGAAGACTATAATTTAAAAGGAAATGCAAGATTCACCTCACCGTAGTGTGAAATGCTGTGACCAGGTGATGTGTGGTTGATGGGCGACCTCAAGGCCTCTGCTCTCCCTTCCTGTGGTTTATTTATCTTTAAACAGGACTTGGACTGAGCAACCCTTCAAATAAGGGATGCCTCGAAAAAGAGGGCTTTCCTCTGTAAAACAGGACACATGGCCACCCAGCCTCATCCATGAAAAGGAAGCTCCTTCTAAAGCAAGGAGAGGGACGGACCTTATTTCAGCTCACTGTGTGTCTAGAGCAGTAGCATCCGCCAAGCTTCCTAGTTCATTTTGACAATATTCTAAGGCAAACATTACCTTCAAATAACCAGTACCTTCAAAGGCTTCAAGGGAGGAACAACATGAGGAGCCTTCTGGGTTTAATGCCAGATGATTTGCCTCTTTACATTAATTTTGCTTGGCCAAGAATAAAAGCAGCGGAGGAGGGAGGAGGTCTTATACTGTCAGCAGAGGATTCCAACCAAATCTCTGCAGAGCAATTTCGTGGTTGCTTACTGTACCAAGTCAAAACACGCAGCAGTGGAGCCTCTGGCGAAAACTAGGAAAAGCTCATCCTGATTTCCAAATGTCATCAGCAAGAGGAGTGTGTGCATTTATGTTTTGGGCTGAAACCAGATAAAGGGTTTTCTTTAAAATAAAATAAAATAAAAAAACCAGGGGATGAAGGTTTCCCACTCGTTTACAATGAACTATAACAAAATGGCAAGCTTTGCTATGTGCTTATTCCCCAGGGAGGCTGATCTCTAACATGCGTGTGTATGCTCCTCATGCAGGAAACAACCATGTTTCACATGTTAAGCTATGCACTTCCTGCACAGATTAACAACTCAGCCTGTTTTGTGGTGAGGAGTCCAAAGACAGGGCTGCCTGTCCCAGTGCACTCCAGAAATAATTTGGGGGAAAAGGATTATTTCATTTCATTTTCATTTCACTTTTAATTTGTGTGCCGCCTTTCTATATTACTATACACAAGCTGAAGAAACAACACAGCAGACAGTAAAGATCACACAGATAATAACAATCTGATCTAATACAAAAAGTCACAAAAACTTTAAAATAAACAGCTTATATCAACTACCATCTGCTGGATATTCCAAATATTAATATGAACTTCCAACTGGGTCTACAGCAGGTCGAGTCTTTAGGACATGCAACAGTAGCAGCATCCTGGCTGCCCAGGAGGACTCCCCTGAGTGAGTGCTTGAGGGCCCTGCTCTTGCCACTTACCATCTGGCCTGGGGCGGGGCCTGAAGCCTCACAAGGACTGCTTGGTGCTTGCTGCCTGCTGCCCAGGAGGACTCCCCTGAGTGAGTGCTTGAGGGCCCTGCTCTTGCCACTTACCATCTGGCCTGGGGCGGGGCCTGAAGCCTCATAAGGACTGCGTGCTGCTTGCTGCTTGCTGCCTGCTGCCCAGGAGGACTCCCCTGAGTGAGTGCTTGAGGGCCCTGCTCTTGCCACTTACCATCTGGCCTGGGGCGGGGCCTGAAGCCTCATAAGGACTGCGTGCTGCTTGCTGCTTGCTGCCTGCTGCCCAGGAGGACTCCCCTGAGTGAGTGCTTGAGGGCCCTGCTCTTGCCACTTACCATCTGGCCTGGGGCGGGGCCTGAAGCCTCACAAGGACTGCTTGGTGCTTGCTGCCTGCTGCCCAGGAGGACTTCCCTGAGTGAGTGCTTGAGGGCCCTGCTCTTGCCACTTACCATCTGGCCTGGGGCGGGGCCTGAAGCCTCACAAGGACTGCTTGGTGCTTGCTGCCTGCTGCCCAGGAGGACTTCCCTGAGTGAGTGCTTGAGGGCCCTGCTCTTGCCACTTACCATCTGGCCTGGGGCGGGGCCTGAAGCCTCACAAGGACTGCTTGGTGCTTGCTGCCTGCTGCCCAGGAGGACTTCCCTGAGTGAGTGCTTGAGGGCCCTGCTCTTGCCACTTACCATCTGGCCTGGGGCGGGGCCTGACAGGCCTCACTAGGACAGTGTTACTGCAGGAGGGGCACAGAGTGTTTTTAAAATGTTTTTAAAAAATTTCTTTTGGATTTTTTGTATGTGGGGGGTGGGGGTGGGATGGATGTTTGGTTGGGTTTGGGGAATTTTTTTTTTTAATTATTATTATTTTGATATTTTTGTAATTTTAACATTTTTTTGTTTGTATTTTTTTATTGGTTTTGTTTGTTTGTATAAGTTGTTATTTTGTTCTTAGGGGGAGGGGTCAGGGCTGCCGGGGAGTGGGCCCCAGCCCACAAAATGGCTGGGGCATGTTCCACAGGGGGGAATGCACTGGGACAACCGATCTCAGTGATCACGGGTAGGAGGAGGAGTTACGCTAAGACCAGACCATGTCATTACAGAGGAGGCAGGTTTAGTCGTTGTCTGAGGACTATTCCTGCCTCCGGGTCTGGTCCTGACCGGATGGATACTAGAATCAGCAAGGGATACCCACATGACCTGAAGGTGCTGCTGTGCAATGCCAGGTCAATGATTCATAAGACCACTGCCATCCATGACTTGATCGTGGATGGAGGACTTGACCTGGCATGTGTAACAGAGACTTGGTTGGATGAAGCAGATGGGCCTGTCCTTGCCGCTGCTTCTCCACCAGGTTTCTCTTACGCACAGCAACCCAGGTCATGTGGGTGGGGAGGCGGGGTTGCAGTGATTTTTAGAAAGTCATTAGTTTGCACCAGGCTCCTATTGGGAAGACCCAGTTTTCTGAGTGCATGTTCTGGAAGTTGGGCAATAGGGGCAGTACAGGATTCCTTTTGGTGTACCGACCTCCCCGCTGCACCAAGGATTCCCTGCCCGAGCTGCTTCAGGTCGTGGCGGATGTTCTCCTGGAGACACCTAGCTTGGTCGTCCTAGGGGATTTTAACATCCATGCCAACACGACCTTACAAGGGGCAGCTCGGGACTTTGTGGAAAGCATGGCCTCCATGGGGCTGTCCCTGAATAAGTCTGGCCCAACCCATAGCCGCGGACATGCCTTGGACCTGGTGTTTACCTCTATGGATGTTGGTGATCTGACACTAAGTAAAAGTGAAACAAAAGAAGTGCCATGGTCAGATCACTTCCTGGTGCAACTGGACTTCTCGGCGACCCATCCCCTCTGCAGGGAGGTGGGACCAATTCGGATGGTCCGTCCCCGCCACTTAATGGATATAAATGGTTTCCAGAGAGTGGTAGGGGATGCTTTATCCCATGTTGATGGCCTTTCAGCTGATTCCCTGGTGACCCGCTGGAATGCGGAGTTAACCAGGGCTATTGACTGTTTGGCTCCGAAGCGCCCTCTCTGATTGCATGGAGCCCGGAGAGCCCCGTGGTTTTCCACGGATCTGAGGGCAATGAAACAATCGTTGAGACGGCTAGAGCGCCGGTGGCGGATAACTCATTCCGAATCTGACCGGACACAGGTTAGAGCTCAACGTCGAGCCTACCAAGTGGCGATAGCGACAGCGAAGAAGAATTTCTTCACCGCCTCTATTGCATCTGCAGAAAACAGCAGCAGGAGACTTTTTCAGGTGGTTCACAATTTAGCGGAACCACCTGTAACATCGGGGCCCAGTACGGGCCACATATTCTCCTGCAATGATTTTGCAAAGTTTTTTGCAGATAAAATCGCTCAGATTCGGGAAGAAGTAGACTCCACCGTGGGAGCAGGGCCGGGGCGGGAGAGTGCTAGAGTTCTGTCTAGTCAAGTTGAGTGGGATCAATTCCAATCTGTTACCTCCAAGGATGTGGACAGGCTGCTTGGACGAGTGAAACCAACCACCTGTCTCCCGGATCCTTGCCCATCCTGGCTTATAAAAGCTAGCCGGGAAGGACTGGGCGATGGGCTTTGTGGGGTGGTGAGTGCTTCCCTCCGTGAGGGAGCCTTCCCAGACCCACTGAAAGAGGCGGTTATTAAACCGCTTCTTAAAAAACCATCTTTAGATACGGCCACGATGGCCAATTATTGCCCAGTCTCAAATCTTCCATTCTTGGGCAAGGTGATAGAGCGAGCAGTTGCCGAACAACTCCAGGCACGCCTGGAAGAAGCGGACCATTTGGATCCCTTCCAGTCGGGATTCAGGCCTCATCATGGGACGGAAACTGCCTTGGTCGCACTGGTTGATGATCTCCGGCGGGCTAGGGACAAAGGTGAGAGCTGTTTCCTAGTTCTGCTGGATCTCTCAGCGGCGTTTGATACCATCGACCATAACATCCTTCTGGACCGTCTTGAGGGGCTGGGAGCTGGGGGCACTGTCCTACAGTGGTTCCGTTCCTTCCTCCTGGGCCGTGTTCAGAAAGTGGTGGGGGGGGGATGAGTGTTCAGACCCCTGGGCTCTCACTTGTGGGGTGCCTCAGGGTTCTGTCCTCTCCCCCATGCTTTTCAACATTTACATGCAGCCGCTGGGAGAGATCATCAGGAGGTTTGGGCTGGGTGTTCATCAGTATGCGGATGATACCCAGCTCTACCTCTCTTTTAAATCAGAACCAGTGAGGGCAGTGAAGGTCCTGTGAGTGTCTGGAGGCAGTTGGAGGATGGATGGCGGCTAACAGATTAACATGTGATATTTTACTGTATTTTTGGTTTTTATGGAAGCCGCCCAGAGTGGCTGGGGAGGCCCAGCCAGATGGGCGGGGTATAAATAATAAATTATTATTATTATTATTATTATTATTATTATTATTATTATTATCCAGAGATGCCATAAACTAAGAGTAGTAAAGCCCAGGGTGTGAAGTCCAACTCCAGAAAATGCCTTGGACCCCTTATGACCTCATATGTTTGAGGAAAGGCCTCATGGGAGCACTCATGGAAACTACTGCTGTTGCACCAAAGCCCAGTGATATCATCAACCAAAGATCCTCCTCTCCTGAGCCAAGTCACCTAATCATTCCATGGTGGAGTTGCTAGGAAGTGACTTCCCCCCACTCAATTTCCAATGGAGAAAAGCCATCCGCCGTAAAGTGGTAGTGTATCTCCTGTGACCTGAGAGGGGTTGGGCATCAAGGATGCAACAAAGGATGGTTCGATTGGGGTGGGGGGAGGCGGAGGGGGATGAAATGAAGAATTGGGAGTAGGTGTGTGATAGTGGAGTCAGGGAGACTGCATCAGATGGCATCAGTGCCATCATTTGCATAAGCTTTTGTGAATTAAGTGGAGGCATGGGCCATGTCGGAACAGCCAAGTGGCAACTCATGACTCCTTCTGTGTTTCTGGCTTGATGCACAGGGCCTAATGCCATTTATTCATTTTACAATTTATAAGAAGTGTCGTGTGTTTAGCTTTTATATATATATAGAAATAGAAAGTTTAGAAGTAGCAGGTATTTTATGCATTCAGGAAGAACATTTTCATACTGTCCCAAGGCAGATTGCAAGTGTATTTCAATAAAAGTACAACTACTATCAACATGAAAGAGTATCTTACTAAAATCCCAGGTGTTTCTTGACTCCAGCTCCTATGTACACCCACCAGCATGACCAATGGTCAGAGGGTGATGGGCATTATAGCCCAGCTACATTTGAAGGGACAAAGGGTTACCCCACCCCTGACTTAAACCTTCTAAGAGAAGTTTCCCATTTCTGGGCTATCCCAAGATATTACTTTTGTTGCTGCTCAGAAGTGATAAGATTTATGTGATGCCCAAAGTCTGTTTTCTTTATTGCCGAGCATCAGTGTCTAGAGGGGTTATTCCACCCAGTTCCATCATAATCAATCATAACAGTAGGCTATTTAGCACAGCCAAGAACACCAGATTGCCTCCTCTACAACAGGCACACATTTCTCTTGTTTTGTTACACTTGAAGAAGAAAGTCACTGAACTCATCTTAAGGAACACTGTGCAAAGAGGGAAAGTAATTAATTAAACTGTAAACAGAAAAGCTGCAGCTGACTTATAAGTCAGATCACGATAGGTTTTTTTTCCCCCTTCCTTTTTTTTGTTTGGCTTTTAGAGAGGGTGCTGTTTCTGCTGTGATTTATCCATCACATCCAACGGAGGCGGAATAAAAGTTTATGGGGGGGTTCTATCTGAAGTGCGTTCTTGCATGCCTCTGTGAAGTTTGTCCAGGAAAAAAGGAAGGCAAGGATGCTGATGACCCTTTTGCAGTCAATCAGGAGAAGGAATTTTAGCAGGGGAAGCTTTTCCCACCCCTCAACACAAACTGCACCTGAACAATGCCTCTGGCTACCTGCTCATGTCCCATCAATTTTCCTGCTCAGCACAGATAGCAGGGCCAGCGAACCTGCAGCTTTCCAGATGTTATTGGATACGAACTCCCATCAAATCTGACCATTGGCTATGCTGGCTGGGGCTTATGGGAGCTGCAGTAGAAGGCAGCATGTTGCCCATGGAAATAAGCACTTCCCCGTCATATGAATCTTGCATTGAAGAGATGCTGAAAGATGCAAAATCCCGATTTAATATTCTGGATAGTAAATCTACACTGAATCAGAGTTCCCAGTTTCATGCTCTGTGTTAAACAAGTCAGGATTTGCACACTGAAGCTAGTGCACAAGCGCACAGAGGCCCAGGGCTCATTGCCAGCATCATAAACCATGGGTTTATGAAGCCAAGAACATTACAACTGAGCCAGCCCAATGGTTCTTATTTCTAAGGAAGAGTCCTTAGAATCAAAACTTTTTTCTTCTTTCCTGCATGTTTCAGAACCCGTTTTCTTTACTGACATGAACAGGCCAGGTCTACTTCCTATTACTAATGCAAGAAAACCCCCACAAAACAAAACATGACATTTCAAAATATCCAACATTCCCTCTGACTTTTCCTGAGGGTGTGTGGGTCTTCGTTATTTATCTAATCTTTTTTTACACAATTATTTATCAGACATTGAAAGTGCAATGGGGTGAAAACAAAACATAATACCCTTTACCAGGCATCTCTTCTTAATAACTAACTGTTTCAAAATTCATATAGGCTTGAAATGAGAGAAATAACATTTTCTTATGTCAGTCAGATGACTGTAAGCCATTATTCCTATTTGACAGGCAGCAAGCATGCAACGTAAGGGCATGCAATGAAGTCCATCAAAGAGATTTGAATCTGTGCCTCCCCCATTGGCAGAGGAAGAGGAGTAGGGGGGGAGTGCACTGTCCCCAGCAGCACAATCCTGGTGGGGTGCCATCACGGCTGCCCCCCGTCCGCGCTGGGAGCCCCACCCCCACAGGCGGTGTGCCACCCCCCCGGGACATGCACCAGCCCCCACCTGCTCTCTGCTGCCACTGCCCTCCCCACAACAGGGCCAACACGTTTACACCTTCAGCCCAGAAAGAGCAAGCTCTGAAAAGTCAGGTGACTCTGTAATAAATTATAACGTATCCAGATATTGAATGAATGTGATTGAGTTTCTGAATCGGAGCTCTGATCAGCCAAAACTCACAGAGATAGGGTACTGACCTTTCAGTCAATTTCTGCTAGCACAAACAGACTAAGCTGCAAACACAAAAATGGGCGATATCCAGCATTAGTCATACTCAGAATAGATCAGCTTAATACCTTCCATTATGAATAAAGTTTACTGACTATTAAGCATTAATATGTTCCTTGTTTTCAGTGGAGCTGCATGCACACCCTACATTTAAAGCACATTTTAATGCCAAAGAATCCTGGTAATTGTAGTTTACCCCTCATAGAGCTCTATTTCCTAACACCCTTAACATGTTCATGTCCAGCTTGAAGGCTTTCCACAAGCATCTAGTCACCACTGTGAGAACAGGATGTTGGACTGAATGGGACACTGGTCTAATCCAATGGGTTTATCTTTATGTTCTTAAGATGGGAAAGCAATGAAGTTATGTTCTTAAGATGGACTTTGTCCCATATTTCATCTTGTGAACTGTCCTGAGATATTTCAAGAAAGGACAGTATATAAATCTAATTATTATTATTAATAATAATAATAATAATAATAATAATAATAATAATACCATTTGGAGCAGCTCCTCAATATCTACAGACTCTGAGAATTATGCAAAATGATGGTAGTCTGAAAAACAGGTTTAATCCTAGAGGTTTCTCTTTTTTAGAATATTTTATTAATTTCATAGTAAGGTAACTTTGATCAGTTCCTACAAAACCTACACACATATATCGATCACATATGAAAAGACTAATTGAGCAGGGACACTGTCAAATAATAGAATCATTGACTGCATTGCCAAGGCTTCCGTTACCCGTGACATAGCCTCACTATATGGAAGCATGAGTAGCTGGAGGTATAACATTAACATGGCTTCTATTTACATTGCTATTATATGGGGACCATATCTCGTCAAAATGACTGTGTTTAGTTTGGCCTCTAACTAACGTCCTCCCAAACTTTCCCTGGCCATCCCATCAGAGATGGACTTTTGGGGTCTTTCCAATGGGAGGCTACCTCTAAATGGGCAGAAGGAAGCAGCATGGCAGTGAGGGCCTTAGGTATAAGAGTTTTTTAAAAAAACAATTATTAAACACTGTTCTTTGTAGCTGTGAAATAGAATTATTTAGTTTGCGTTTTCTGAACATCAACAATCAATTATCCCTGTGTGTGTGTAAGCTTAAAAGCTTTGAGCTGATGCAGAAACACAGAATTCCTATTTGCTGCAACCAAACATTGTGAATCCCATGTATCCCTTGACGCAATAAAAGCCATACGGACTGATCTCCAAGGGCCAATTCACACATTAGAGAAAAGATAGATCCTCATACCTTCCACCATAATTGAATGGTTCAATATTCTTCAATAATGTTTAGAGAGCATTTGCATATCTGAAAATACTTGATGGCGGCTACAATTGGCAGGGGTATTTCAAGATAGATTTTTAAGATCCAATGTTATTTTTTTCATAAATCTACAGTAGCTTTTATGGGATTCCAACTCTAGAACTAACCAGGTCCAAAACCACCTGGTTTTACTGGGTATTCATAGTGGAAAGAAGGCCACCCACCCTTAAGCTATTTCCCAAGAAAGCCCATGTAAACTTGTAAGTCCAAGCTGCTGTTTGGAAAAGACAGAGACAGAAAGGAAGAGTGTGACCTTAAGGGACATAGGCTTGCCTTAAATTATATTTTATATGTTTATAGACCAGGAAATGTGAGAAATTCTTTGTACAAAGAGCAACCCTCTCCATTCCTGTTTGCTTTCTTTTTGCCCTTTGCAGGAATGCTACAAGATCAAAACTTATTTCCCAAGGGATGCAGCAAAAGTCTGAACCAGAGCTCTACTACTGCAGAGCAAGAGACAATGAAACAATGAGATTTTTACAACCCAGAGGCATAGGGAGGAGGTAGGCTTTGGGCAAGGATCTCAGAGCCAAAGTAGACCATCTTGGCTGTGATGCATGTATGTGTCACAGCAGCAGCCAACATCTAAGAAGATGGAGGAGGAGGAGAGGACAGATGGTGAAGAAAGAGCTTTGAGTGGAAGGAGGCCTTTCCCCATTTCTGGACCCCCTGGGAAACTCAACAAATCTGCTGTGCTTGGAACTGAGTGTGGAGAGTGCGGCTGAATGGGGCACAGCCATGACAGCATCTAGGCTTCAGCTGCCTGAAGTGTCCTCTTCTGACTAGGATGCCTGGTGGCACAGGAGGCAGGGATCCAGAATCTAACCCACAAGAGTCTTACATTGAACCCTATTAAATGCACACTTAAAACTAGCACACGAAGCAGCATTTCTTAATTATGAACAGAAGAGAGGGCTATACACTGGGGTAATAATGTTGATGATGGTGGTGGTGAGTGGAATGATAGGTTTTCAAGGAAGAACCCATGGCAGCAAATCTTTCCCCTCTGGGAAGAAGGCACTCCTATCTGAGAGTACACATCAGCACATGACATCATGGGCTATCCTTGGAGTTCGCTAGATGACATCAAGGGAGACCGTTGCCTCAGGAGAGCGAGGAAAATTCTTAGGGACGACTCACACCCTGGCCAGCACTTCTTTAATCTCCTACCTTCAGGCAGGAGATACATAAGTATAGTCAGCCGCACCAACAGGTTAAAGAACAGTTTGGGCTGCTGAATGGAAAAAAATAGTGGTGTAATTGATGTGCAAACAAGACTGAGTGTATGGGAGGGGGCTCGTTTAATTTCACTGCACACAGGTGGTGTAGTGACAATAAATGTTATTATTATTATTATTATTATTATTATTATTATTTAGACTGAAATGGATGAAAAGGAACTTGTGAGTGCACACACTAAACCACAGAATGTTGTCCTTCATAATAACAGGTGTTGTGGAAGGCTTGGGGGACACAGTAGTCAGGAAGCTACACAAAAACTTTATGGTCTTTCTCTCTCTCTCAGACAAGAACGGACCAGTGCCAGAAAATGCCTGACTCCACCCAGCTATAATTACAACCAGTGCCATCCAGCAACCAAACTATATGATGACACTGTAAACACAATACGTGGAACAAGTACAAAAAAACTTTCCCCCCATAATGCCCAGCCTTAAATCTACTCTGCTGCAACTTAAAACACATTTTGTATTGCCCTTCACACAAGAGCAGAATGGAACTATTCCCCAGAGAAGAGTATCTCTTAAGAGCAACTTTTCAAATATTTTTAAGACTCCAGTTGCCTTCCTTCTCTCAACTGTTACTTCTCTCTAGATTCTAGATGAGGCATAGACAAACTCGGCCCTCCAGATATTTTGGGCCTACAACTCCCATCATCCCTAGCTAACAGGACCAGTGGTCAGGGATGATGGGAGTTGTAGTCCCAAAACATCTGGAGGGCCGTGTTTGCCTATGCCTGTTCTAGACAATTTATTCTGGAGTGTAGAATAAACACATTCAGTTTGTCCAGCATCACCTCATGGGTTTACATTGCATGCAACAGCCATTGATTTTGACAGTGAGATTTCATGCAGGCTTTTAAAGCATGTGCAAATATGTGTGTGTGTATCTGAAAATAAATAAAAACACATGGCATTTGATAGACAGCTTGGAAAATCTGCTGGCCATCTGATATCTGCTGTGCAAAAAAAGGGATCAAATCAGAGCTAAAATTATACAGTAATTATATTGCTCATTTTCAGCCAGACAGCATTCATTCTTTTCAGAATGAGTGGATGTGATTGAAGCTTAAGAACTAAGGATGTTAAGCAGAGAGAGGGCAGGTCAAGAGGGCAGGGTGAATGCAAGTATACATATTTGACAAACATGGGGTATGGGGGAGAATAAGTCTCAGAAAAGAGTTGTTTGCTCTCAACATTGATCAAAGTTATGGAAGAAAGATGAAAAGCTGAGGCTACCAAGAGAGAGCCACAATGTCAACAGAGTCAGTTCCAACCATCTGCTGTGTGTGTGTGTGTGTGTGACAGTGTGTGTGACACTTGTGCTTAAAAGTAAGGACATAAGAAGAGCCTGCTGGATCAGGCCAATGGCCCATCTAGTCCAGCATCCCATTTTCACAGATGCCTGTGGGAAATCGGCAATCAGGATTAAAGCAGAAGCAACTGTATGAGCATTTAACTTGTGTGCAGTCAACTTTATGCGCTTGGCAATAAAAGAAATAAGCAAATTAGAAAGGGGTAGGAAGAGGGCAGGTTGCACCCAATGTATTTTAACTATGTGTGATTTTGGCTTTAGGCGTGATCCCTGAAACACAATTCCTGAGCAAGTCGTGGGGTTACTACTACTTGTTGTTGTTGTTTAGTTGTTTAGTCGTGTCCGACTCTTCGTGACCCCATGGACCAGAGAACGCCAGGCACTCCTGTCTTCCACTGCGTCCCACAGTTTGGTCAGACTCATGTTTGTAGCTTCGAGAACACTATCCAACCATCTTGTCCTCTGTTGTCCCCTTCTCCTTGTGCCCTCCATCTTTCCCAACATCAGGATCTTTCCCAGGGAGTCTTCTCTTCTCATGAGGTGGCCAAAGTACTGCAGCCTCAGCTTCACAATCTTTCCTTCCAGTGAGCACTCAGGGCTGATTTCCTTAAGAATGGATAGGTTTGTTCTTCTTGCAGTCCATGGGACTCTCAAGAGTCTCCTCCAGCACCATAATTCAAAAGCATCAATTCTTCGGCGATCAGCCCTTCTTTATGGTCCAGCTCTCACTTCCTACTAATCCCAAATTCCAGTCCCAACCCCCTAATACTAGTGTGTGGAGAGTCCAAGAAACTGTGTCCTTTCCATGTCTTATCAAAGCTAAATAACACAAGGGCAACTTGGTGCTTTTGGTTAAGCGAGAGATAGAAGTTAAGCAGCAAGCCGACAAGCACCATTTATTCAAATGAATATAAACTTGATTTTATGTATTATATTGTGTCAGGATGATGTATGGGATGTCAAAGTGATCAGAAAGTTTTGTAACTATGATTCATTGCAACTCAATGGCCTTTTTCCAATTTGTTTTTCCTTTCAAGGTGATGAATTCCTAAACACAAAAGTAGCAAATCCCAACAAAGTGGAGAGGGAAGCGACTAGATATTTTGTTGTTTCCTGCCAGGGCTCTTCAGATCCTCTTCCTAAAGCTGCTTGCTGACAATCAAGTGCAAAGGAACTAAAATGCGAATAATATGCAACACAGTTTTATCCTGCCTTTCAAACAGAAGAAAACCTCCCAAGCAGAAAACACAAACTGTAAAAATAACACAAGCTATAAAAGCAACAATAAGAGCAATCAGCAGCAATAAAATAGCAAAGGCAGAGTTACAACATCATCCATTAAAAAGCTCGCAGGAATAAAATGGTCTCCCACTGGTGAATAAAAGCTCACAAAGTAGGCAATTGTTGTATCCCACAAATGTGGTACAGCCACCAAAACGGCCCAATCCCAGGCTGCCAACTACCTAACCTCCAAAGGCAGAGGCAAATGGTAAAGGACAGACAGCTTTATACAGATTCTCTCATCCCAAATAGCTGAGGAACTTTAGATCAAAACCAGCACCTTGATGTGTGCCTGGAAACAAAGTGGAACACAGTGGAGATGCTTTATTAGCGGCAAAATATATTCCTACCGGTCAGATCCAGCCACTAGCCTGGTCACCATATTTCCAAGAGGTTTGAGAAGTCCTTGAAAGGCAACCCCATCTGCAAAGCATTGCAGACTTGGAAGTCTGGATGTTACCAGGTCATGGATAGCTCTGGCAAGGCTTAACCAGTATGATCCTTCCTTATAGAATATATTAAAATCCCAACATTTTAGAAATGTAGTATGTGATAAGATATGCAGGTGAATGAGGGCAGCTGACCTTTTACTGAGTCATCGGTTACAATGGGGTGCCCATGATCATTTGGCAGTCTGGTCAATTGAATTGCCCCACCCAGAGGCAACCAACCTTTTAAAGCACACTTTTACAGCTAATCAGAAATCTAAAGAAGCAGAGAAATGGCTGGATGTTTCCCCGTGAAAAAATAATAATCGATGCACATGCAAAATTAATACATCAGTTTGGCTACAGGTCTTCAGTCTGACATTTCATTTTACATGAGTGATGCTATTTAATATGGAGGACTGATCTTCCTTTGCTATTATTTCCCATAGTAGCTGGTGGTTCTTGCTCCTTTAAAGTCCATCTGTATATGATACCTTAATTACCTCTTCCAATTGTCATGTTTGTGTATTCCTTTGCAGAAACTTCTGGTGTGTGACCTTTATGGTAGGCATAGGCTTAATACACCCTTGTGGTTTTGAGTATCATCTCTTTCATGCAGACAGTGGCTTTTTAAGTATGTTCATTTAAAAAACTGCTAAGTCAGACATTGAAGTGTTTAATTTTGAATATGGTCTTAAATAACAGTCAGCTCTGCTACATTAACTATTTGCTTGAATGGTGCAGGGAGTGGGAAGAATCTTACATACCAAAACCAAAAAGGATCCCCCCTCCACACAAAAGTAAACAACCAGTATTACCATACTTTACCATAATATAATATGCCTTTTTGCATATCAAGGTTTGTGAGTTTTTTAATGCACACTTTGTCCTAATATATGCATTTTTGAACACATTACCTGGCTGGAGAACTGTGAATTTTGAAGGAAAGTTCACCTTTCAGTGCAAATGGAACCGAATCTCTCCCCCATCCCTGATTCCTCATTAACCTGTCTTTCACTTAACATCTAACTTTTATATTTAAATAGCCAAAGCACACTGTTAATTGGGTGTATACAAATGATTCAGGTAAATAAACAAATAAACCAAATAGGGTTGCCAGGATGAAGACTTGTTCTTCTGTTGCTCCGGAGGGTAAAGGCTACAATCAATTGATGAAAATGGAAAAGAGTAAGATTTCCTCTAAATATGTGGGAGAAACTTTGCAACACTAGGAGCTGCTAAACCATGGAACAAACCACCTTTGGAAGTAGTGGTCTCTCCTATGCTGGATGTGCTTAAGCAGAGGCTGGATGGCCATCCACCAGGAGTGCTATAAAGTTGCGTACTGAGCAGCAGATTGGACTACACGACCTCCGAGGCCTATTCTGATACAAAAATTGTTTGATTTGATATTCACTGAGCTGGAAAAAGTCATGTGCTCCTCATAAAACCCTAGACTGCAATCAGGTCTACGCAAATGACATAAAGACCAATTGAGAAAACAATTTGTTCCATCATATGGTGTGGAGGTAGTGTTTGGTCACAGAATTTGAGCATTTTAGTGCAGAACTCTAGAGCAGGCAGCCTTGAAGAACCAACTGTAGTGTATACACACACACACACACACACACACACACACACACACACATTATTCTTGCACTGCTTTTAGGGCACGGTGCAGAGAATTCTGCACAATATAACCCTGATGCAGGCACACAACATCTGTAATAAGCGTAAAAGCTTCCTTAAGGAACATGGCATCTCCAAAGCACAGTTGTCGAGCGAAAGGGAAAGCTTCCCATCTAGTAAATGCAGATTGCAATGAATGGAGCTGATGGCAATTGACTGAAAGGGAGGCAGCTCCTTCATAGCCCATGAAATTGCAGACGGCTATCAAAAGCTATTTCCTCCAATTCACAGTATTCCCTCCCTTTAACAATAGGCCTAGAAAAAGACTGAGGCATCTGTCATACCCAGATGGCTCTTGCAGAAAATTGTTGCATGTATATGGATGTTTGTAAAGAAAGACAGATACAAGTTGGGAATCAGAGGGGGTTCCCACCCCCCAGAATGAATGAGAAATGCTCAAAGCACTGATGAGATGAACTGGCTTCAGATTCAGTCAAGCGGGGGGGGGGGGGGGGGAGGACACATAATGACTAAAGTTGTTGCTTGCCCCCTCCTGCTTCCCACAAAATTAAGGTAGGATTTATGAGTGTTCAAAATAAACACTCCCACTGTAGCCTTTAGCTGCAAGGTCCCAAGATGTCCCAAAGATTTACCATGGACATCCCAAGATGCTTTGCTCCTGAGGCAAAGGACAGGGTGGCACTCCCCTATACCCAAGCCAACTGGATTGGCAGACAAATCTTATTTCAGTAGTAGAACAGGAGAGTGCCCTCCACCTGAGGACAGTAAGATTGTTATGGGAGTGCAGGAGAGGAAACATCACACATAGAGATGTCTTCCAATGCAGCCAGGGAGTACAGAAGAAGTCAGGGGGATGCCACTGCCGCCCCCACAGCATCTGCCACCCGAGTCTGTCATCTTACTATGCCTAATGGTAGCGTTGGCCCTAATCATGCAGAAAAGGGAACGTGGGAGGGGGTAGCTGGCAGGAGGGAAGTTGGAGAACTCCAACGAAAACAGAAATGGGAGCAGAAATTCACAATGCTTGCTTATTCGCCCCAAGTCTGGAATGGAAATCAAACCAGCAAATATTGGTATCTGCTGTTGCTGTTGTTTTCAGTCTGCAACTGATATGTAATTGAGGTTTCCTGCCCCCATTTGCACAGAAAGGAAGGGGAATGAAAGGAATAATGTTATGACAATGTAACATATGTAATGAATTAAATATGTTACATAATTACACCACAGTGGACAGCAAAGTGAACAATGTAGTTTTTGGCAGAACTGCTGTGGAATGGAAACAGTGATGCATGCAATGAATGCAAGGTGGAATGGAAAACACCAGCTACTTACATTGCAGTGAAAGATCTCTCCATGGTGGCAATGAGCCATATATTTTTTCTGCTGGAGATCATGGCACTTCTGGCTGAGCTAACTGAGGATTCACAATAATCTCTCAAATAGTCACCCAACCCCATCTGAGCAAGAAGGATCAAAGCATGCTGGCTATGGGAGAGATGCCTGAAGAGGAGTTTCGAATTAGGGGTTGTTATAGATGGGATGTGCCAGCGTCTTTTTGGAAGGCAGGTAAGTGGGATGAACCTGGGGGGGCAGAGAAAATGTATATTAATCTGACACTCCAGAAATGCAAAAAAAATCAGTGACAGGAAAAGGATGCGGACCAAGTTGAAAGTCAACTTAAGCAACACAAAATTTGGAGGGAGTTACCTGGTGGCAATTGGAAAGGACTGAAGAGATGAGGAGTGGAAGCAAAAGACTGTCTCGTGCCCAAGACCTGGATTACTACTGACACTTATTGATTCATCTGGTA
Source organism: Podarcis gaigeae (assembly GCF_964106915.1). NCBI lineage: Eukaryota > Metazoa > Chordata > Lepidosauria > Squamata > Lacertidae > Podarcis > Podarcis gaigeae. Next base: position 89,016,895 of record NC_139679.1, read on the forward strand.
TTGCCCAACTGGGCGATACCAGATAACATTTTGGTAGCATTTTTGGACCATTTTTGAGAATAAAACTTGCCTTCTACAGCATGTTTCCCTCTTTTATTCTTTTTGGGGAGGAGGTTGTATCCAGAAAAAAACATCACATAGTCATTACCCGAGAAAGAGCTGTGCCCTTCTCTGTGTATCTCTTTCCTGCCATTTTATGGGTTGGATGAGCTGTTGTTTTCTCCCCACACCCCACAATCTGCTCCTGAGGGTCTTCCATCCCTCTGGAGCAGATTTTGAGGGGGCACAGGAGTCTGTAGGAGACAGAAGATGGAAATCCCATTGTGCAATTGGAAGTCTGCTGCGCAAGCAGAACAGCAGCATTGGATGCCATCCAGTGTTTTCATAGTAGTAGTAGAAATGTGTTTCCCACTTCTCTGGTGTATAAAAGGAGCAAATGTTCAGAAGCTGTTTCCTCTTCCATTCAAAACATGAAGTACCAAGAAACACACCAAGAGGAGAGAAAAAACACCTTTTCACAGCAGCAACCTTGATCACAGGATTTACGAGAACGGATAGCCTTTCACCGAATGCACATTTACAGACTGATCCTTGAATTCAGCAACTATTTATTGGTTGGCTTTGTGTGAGGTGTAATTGAATAACATTGAAGCCGGGTTTCTAGACACTTGAAAAAATGAAGAGGACATTGTCACTGTGTCTGTACAGCGGAGAAAAAGGAAACAGATCACAGGTTCATCTGTAAAACAACACACCACTCTGCCTTAAAAGGTATATACATAAAAACCCCTGGAAGCCTTACTCTGTTCAGGGGAAGGAAGAATTTAATTTCCCTAAGCTACACATTCTCGAGATCTCTTCAAGACATTTTCCTCACTATACTCACTGAAGCACTGCAAACCATTATCTTACTCACAAGGGCATTGACAACTAAGAAGGCAAAGCTCAGATAGGAGTATCAGTTCCTAATCTCACCAGCCTGCTACAGCCTGCTAGATTAAACTGCATTCACAAAACGCCCTCAAGTGTAGAAGAAGGGCTTGGGCACCATAAAGATCATTGGAGAGCATGAATGCAGTGAGTCTTTGTGGGTCCTCACCACCACATACATTGAAGCACTACTCCCATACCCCAAGGAATCCCATAAATTAAGGCTGGGCCACTTAGTGTCAAAGGGTTTCAAAATTGGTGCTGCCCACCCCACAACTGTGTTCTCGAGAACCATGTGTTATGTTTCTTCATGGAAGTGTGAAATTAAAAGGTTTGCAGTGAGGGACGCTGCTGGATTAAGAGAAAAGTCTGCTCCTTGCTTCTGTGGAACCAGTTAGGGGACCACACCTTCCATTTCTGCCCAAGCCAGTGCTAGATTTTGATCCTTAGCAACCTTAGAGAGTGATAGGATGTTGGGGGTGTTAGCAAAGGTACCTAAATTACACAAACTGAGAGAAAAATCCCAAGGATTCTGCCAAATGCCACCCTGATCTCCGCCAAGAGGTGAGTGAGACTTCAGAGATTCCAGGAGCTCACCCAGGGTTTGTTCCCTTTGGAAAATCAGGCACAGAGGAGACTGCAGTATCTTCATGATATATGGTTTATTTACACATATCTACAACCTGGAGTCTACAATGGAGGAAATTAGCAGCAGCAGCCCCCCCCCAAAAAACCCACAGGCTTATTCCATAGTAGCAGAATCAGCATCTTTTCTCTGCAGCTTCTCTTGCTCTACAGAGCACACCCAAGTGTCACTGTTTCCCCCCTGCTTCCTGACTACATCACCCCTGCACTAAACTCTAACCTAACTCCCCTTCTAAAACTAACCCTGAAAAACACTGGTTGTAGTCTTTTAATCTCAATCCTCAATTGAGAGGGGGAGGAAACCCACACATTTGCAAATGAGATATGACCTTTCACCCCTTTGTGTCGCCTAAATGGCTTATCCCCAGGCGGTCACCTCACAAGGAAATTACCTGAGTTATTAACTTTTACACTTGTTGATTATATGGGATTAACCATGAGTGGCACCCACTCAGCACACTGGGTCTTCTTTAATTAGTTTTTCACATGCTAATTTCAGGATGTTCAAAGTGTGTCTACAGAATCTATAATACACATATCCTAAGACACAATGGTCTGACATGCCATTTTCACATCCCTGTTCTAATTAAATCCCAACATTATTAAACCCTAGCATTTAGCACCTACAGACCTATAACAATACAGCACTTTACACAAAAACAGTCTATGATTTGAGGAGAAAGGAGCAGAAAGGTTTCATCTTTCTTACTTCAAGCACATAGAAGGGAGGCATGCAACTAAACACACAGAGGAAAACTCCCTCGAACTACACAGCCAATAAGAAAACTCATTAACCTTTTAAGACTTTCAACAAGCTCTAAATGATGAGAAACAGTCTGAACTTGAGCAGGTCAATGTTATGCACCACAGGTGCACATATGCAACTCACAGTACTACCGCATATCTGAAGAAGTGTGCATGCACATGAAAGCTCATACCAATAACAAACTTAGTTGGTCTCTAAGGTGCTACTGGAAGGATTTTTTTTATTTTGTTTCGCAGTACTACTGTTATTATTATTATTATTAAAATTTCTATACTATCCTTCACAGGATGGTTTACAATACAGGCAACTACCCACTCATGCATGTTTGAGGCACGCACATGCCATTTTTAGTGCTTAAAGGTGGTGTAGTGGGGTGGAACAGGGCCACACACACACACACACACACACTTCTGAGCAGATATGTATAGGTTTGTGCTGCATGTCAACACACTAAGAAAAAACCTGCTTAATTTTTTCCTGTGTTGGATTTACTGTGGTTTAAAGCGTAGAAGAGAGGCTGGTTAAAGAGGTTGGGAAGCCTAGCAAAACACTCTCTTCAATCTTTCTGTAAACATGAGGTTTCTAGATTTAATCACAAATCTGTCCCCATCACATTGTTTGCTTTATAAGTAATAAAGAGGCAGCCTCGGTGATTTCCACCGACGGGATGATGCAACAACCCCCTCACAAGTGTTCTGTTCATTTTGAGATTAACGGCAGCCATGAACTATGGGTCATTAGTCAGCACGACAAGCCCCAGCAAGGTTTTGGTAGCCTGCCATCCCTGATAAATCTCTGTGATGTTTCATTGTCTCCCACTGGCACAGTGTGTTACTGAGCTGGTGATGGGTAGCTGGGAGACCTTTCACTCCATCTTGCCATCTTCCTTGCTGATTACAGAAAAGATAATGGCAGAGAGATCATTTTAACTGCTTTGCCATGACTGGTGTTGCTCCAAGGTTTTTTGTTGTTGCTGCAACCAACATAAAATGTGGAGTTGCTTTTGAGTGGACCTGTGCAAAGCTCGCTGGAAAAAAATCATTTTTGCAGTTGCACTTCGTATGCTTTTCTCTCACTTTTTTGCCAGGTCCTAATTATAATTGTGATGGGTTCCATTTGAACATCATTCTTTATCATGCAATTCAAATAGCACTGTATCATGAGATATGTGACTGTGGGCATTTTAAAATTAGACCCATCCTCAGTTTTTACCCATGGACATTTTGGCAGGTAAAAGCAGGATATTTCCTTCCCATACCTAAATGTTGATGTGATGGCACCAGCTACTGCCAGCACCACAAGAGGAAAGGGATGCAAACAAAACAGCTGAACCACCCCTTCCTTCTCATGAACTTCCTTGATTCCACCAACTGGAGATAATTATTTTCTTTGGCTGCCTCCACTAAACAGCCCTTTAACTGCCCAGCCTACTCCCTCTATTGGATAAAGAGGTATGGCACTTAGCCATGGGGTGAATAACAAGGCCTCAGACTATTTCCCCCAAAAACAAACAATACTTTAACTTGCTTTACTAAAACCTTAAGTAAAACAGTTTTTAAGAGACTGGTTTTAGGGAGGGAAGCTAACTTTACGGTTTGTATAGTTATCTTTAAAAGTAAAGTTTTAAAAACAGAGATAAAAGCATCTAGCTATACCTCTTTCTGGCTGTTTCTCTACCCAAACCACTGCTTATCCATTTGCATCCCTCCATTCATCTTATTGTTTCAGTGTTCCAGCACTTCAGCCCTTTGTCTCTCTTGCCACTCTTCTAGTTTCTCACTCCACGTTTTCTTCCGTCTGTTTAACTAACTACTGGATCTTTTAGCCCAGCTAATATACAATGTTTTCAAACCCTTTCCAACTTTTTGGCCATTCAGAAAGAGAACAGACTTCTGGTTAATGGCGGAACTTAAATGGCTGAACATTAGACCTTTGTATGCAAAACACTGTCTTGTACTTTCAACCCTTCTGTGCAGGAGAGTTTCTGAAGGAGGAGGAGCTAATGTTTTGTGACTTGAGGGCTGCATTCACCCTTGGCCAACCCTACAAGGAATGAATACCAGCAGTGGCATAGGCATCCCCCTACTGACACACACACACTTTCTCACTCACACTCAGGAAACATACATCCCCATTCTCCATGCAGATCAGCTCACCTAGTGCCAATGTTGCTTTCTGAGAAGTGCCAGGCACAAACCTTTTAAACAAATCCAAGGTTTTTAAAGTATTTTAGCCATTTCAAAATCTTGCCCATTGTTCTGTTTTTATCTACTGGTTTGTTTTATTATGCCTTCTGCAAAGATTTTACTTTTGTGAGATATTAATTGTGTAAGCCACCCTAGAGCCAACTGCGGTGAATAAATGCTACACATAAATACACACAAGCTTTCCATCTTCCCCTTGATGCCCTCCTTCCTTGAAGGCCCACAAAAAAACCTGGAACCATCCCTGTCTCTACATTTATAGACATTAGCATTCAAACATATGCATGTTAGCACTGGGTGATTTCCTTCCCTTAGGCAGATGGCAGCTCTGCTTGGCTTAAATATCAAGCTGTCGACAAGAGAAAGTTCAACCAAGTAAACAGACGAGTTAGTGAACTGTTGGGAAGAACAAAGGGAAGAGCCATAGCTCAGTGTTAGAGCATATGCTTTGCATGTGAAAGTCCTTGCCATCTCTAGGAAGGACTGGGTAATTCCCGGTCTGAAACCCTAGAGAGTTTGTCAGTGTCAGTGGTACTGAGCCAGATAGACTCAGTAAAGGCAGCTTCCTACATTCAAAGTTCTTAAGCTGCCAAACTTTGAGAATCACCCTTTGGGATGCAGGTGGCTGTCAAAGATATTACAAGACTTCGCAACTTCCCCAATGGCTATGGACAGCAGTACAGGCTGCGGCAGTGATGGCCTTTTAATGATAGCACACTGTCTGCAATCAATCAGGGACAGGGGCATCTCTCCATTTTGCTATATTTTTTAAAGCTGCTATTTTTATCATTCTCACCCTCTTTCCCATTTTCTCACCAAACCCCCCACCTCTGGTGAGCAGGCCACCAGTGCAAAGTTTCTTGCAATGGAATGGTAATCCGATCACATCCTCCACCCCTAGAGAATGCTAACATTTAAGCAAAATAACTTGTCAAGAACGAATCAACCACTTCTCTTAAAATAAGGTTACCCTGAAAGCAAGTGAATCAAAGCAGTCCTTTGATTCTCAGTACCCATTCTCAATTTTCCTACAGACTTTTGTCAAATAAGCAGTAATTTGATGGCATTTGACAAGCAATTACATTCAAGCTATTTCAGATCTGGAGGGGATGGGGAAAGTGCAAGGAATTTCAGCTCCTGACCCAAAGTGGCCTTCTCTTCTTTTTACAGCAGAAATGGCATGAAGATGTTTAGTTGTATAGAAGAGGGGACAGCTGTGTAGAGAAGCTACCCCTGTTGCAATTTCTTCTTCTATACAACTGTTAAAAGGTACAGAAGCCCTGTTCTCTCTTCCATCTGCCCACCCTTAGTAATTAGTTCAGAACACACACGACACTGGTGTACATATTATTTTTCAGCAACTTCATCGTCAAATGAGTCATCGTTCAGAGTTTCCTTTAGGTCAACAATATGTGGTGTTGTACCTAATGCATGATAAATTGGAAGGCAGTAGATAGTAGATTCTCTTTCAGTGGGCTCTCCTTCCTGGAACGTTTTTAAGCAGAGATTGGGTGGCCATCTGTCATGGATGCTTCAGCTGAGATTCCTGCATTGAGGGAGGGGGAATAGATGACCTTTGGGTCCCTTCAAACTCTACGATTCTATGATCTGCTCTTGCAACAATGTCCTCTCATCACTTGAAGAATCTTAGAGAAGCTCTGACCTTGACATACACTTCACTAAATGTGAAGAATAGGCAAGCAGAAAGAGTCCATCCTGATTTAGGAATCACCAAATCGTAAGACTGCCAACTTATCAGAATAAAAATTGCCCTGTTTGTTCATGTGCCTTTAGCAGTGTAATCTGCTGAAAGATTTCTGTGACACTTACATGAGTACATGCAAGAGTCTGCAGAACAAACCAGTTGTAAAAGTACAAGAGGAAGGACTGGTTAAAAAAAGTTGGCAGGGTGGCAGTAAAGGCAAGAGCTAAGAATCCCAACAATAGGTAGAGTCAGATAAGGGAGACCCCAGCACAGTTCCACTAGCTCTATTGTGGGGAGGGGAGCAGTGGGACTACTATATCCAGCAGCTCTCTTGGGACCAAGGGGCACCATTTCAATATGGCAAAAGGGGGGGGGAGCATTCCTACTAAAATGTTCCGTGAGAAAGCTCCCTCAAAGTTCCAGGGCTTTAGTGAAATGCTGTGTATTGTGCTTGGGTTCCATCTGAAACAAGCTGTCATTTCCCCAGCAAATTAATAAGCACTGCACAGAAACCCTCTCAATTGAGAAGTGAAGAATTCTATTAGCTAATCTAATTCAACCTGCTCTTTCTGAATTTCATTAGATGGAACTGCACTGGTGACTCACTAACAAGACTCTGCTGCATTGGGAGCCCCCTCCCCCACTTTCCTGCAGCAGGCAGCTTCAATTGCACTAATTAGTCACCGCACCTGCAAATGAATTTCAGCTGCACTTCTACAAGTGAGGGAACTCAAGTTGCTACTCAGCAATATCCAGTGCAAAAACAAAACGCCACTCTCATGCACCTCCCGCTGTTGTTAGACTCCCAACTCCCTTCATCAATCCTGGCCATTGACCACGCAGGCTGGGGCTGATGGGAGTGGCAGTCCAATGACAATATCTAGACAGCCGCAAATTCACTATCCTTGTTCTAGTGTCAAGGAAGCCTGAAGTTGCAGTGCACATGGTCCAATTCTTCTGTTGTCTACTCCTTCCTGGGGTCTCTCTCCCTTGATACAAGGGGAAGAGACCAACAGCTAGGGAAGGGGAACTCCCAGAATTATCTTTAACCCAGCTCTACAATTTAAGGCAGCTCTCCCAACCTACTACACTCTCTAGATGTCAGACTCCAACTCCCACCAAAAGGGAACTTCTGAGGGTGGTAGAACAGCCAATAGGGTCTGCTTTGCCCATCGCAACACCCGAGGTTGTCTGTAGGGAAGGAAGTGGCCTTTCAGGCATTTGGCAGGGCATTCCTCATTAGTGCACCTCTAAGGGATGCAGGTGGCACTGTGGTATAAACCACTGAGCCTAGGGCTTGCTGGTAGGAAGGCCGACGGTTCAAATCCCCATGACAGGGTGAGCTCCTTTTGCTTGGTCCCAGCTCCTGCCAACCTAGCAGTTCGAAAGCACGTCAAAGTGCAAGTAGATAAATAGGTACTGCTCCGGTGGGAAGGTAAACGGCATTTCTGTGCGCTGCTCTGGTTTTGCCAGAAGCAGCTTAGTCATGCTGACCGCATGACCCAGAAAAACTGTCTGCGGGTGGACAAACGTCAGCTCCCTCGGCCAGTAAAGCGAGATGAGCGCTGCAACCCCAGAGTCATTCGCGACTGGACTTAGCGGTTAGGGTCCTTTACCTTTACCTTTTAAGGTGGGAAATTATGAACCTGTTAAATTTCTGCCAGTCATGCTGCAGCTAAAGGTTCAGAAAACAGGGGGGAAATGTACCAGTCCTACACCAGATCTTGTGTTCCTTCAATCAGAATTCTGAATATGGCAAAATAAAGTAAGAGCAGGAGTTCTCCTTTGTTGCTAGCTAAACAAATAACCACACAATGGATTTCACTGTGCTATATAGTTCAATTAAATCAAGCACCTATTGAACAAATCCACATCATAGCCTAGGATAATTTAACTTCACTGGAACTCTCACTGAGGTCATTGACACATGAATGTAAAACATTAATGCTTCAGGGTTTGGGTCCACAGCAGGACCCCAGTGGAAATGAGAGGTCCATTAATATATACCTGACTGGAGCATGACAAGTTTTAATTTCACTTTTCAGTTACTACAATCTTGAAAGCACCAAGTTTATCTCGATCCTCTAGTAAATTCGGAGAGAGGAACTTTTGACCGGAGAACTACAGCTACTGCTGAGGATAAGCATTACCTCATCCATTTCTGCTTTGCCAAGTTGAAGTGGCTCAGGTCCCTTTTGGAAGCGAGGGTCACCGACAATTATTTTTTTCCTAATCCAATTTTGGTTGTTGACAGTATGTGCATAAATCCCATTTAGCTGGAAACAGATGGCAAAACAAACGCAGAGCTCCACACAGGTAGTTGCACTTGCAAGAACATCCTATGCGCAGAAAGTACCTGATCTGATTAGTCCTTTCTTCTTCTTCTTTTTCTTCCACCCCAAGTGTGCTACCTCTGTCATCTCTCATACCTTTCTTCAGGCTTGCTCAATTTAATAAATGAGCGTGGCTCTATTTGTAGCCTAGCAAGATTTGCTACTTTGCAGTGTGCTAAATTACTCTGATTCTCATACCCGCTGGCCCTAGAATGCTGGTATGAGTTTGTTTAAAAGCACCTGGGCAATTCTCCTTCCCACATCCTATTTTATAAAGCAAAGCAGGGCTCTTGCTGTTCCAACCTTAACCAATGACTATTTCCCAGCATGCCTCCATCCACAATGAATTGAGTGCTAACTCACACAAATACTTTTAATTAACAGCCACTACAGATGGTTTTTTCCCCCATTCATTCCTTGTAGAATCCCCTTCAGATAACAGTCTGGTTTGAACCGTTCTTTTGTGAATACCATACACATTCTTCTGCTCTCTTAATTTAATAATGTATAGCCGGATTTAAGAACAATGGCATGCCTTTCACGTTTACATCCTGAATGCCTAATAAGCTTTTTTACTTTGGTGACAATTCATACAGGACCACATAGTGCAGACCAGGCTGCTGCCAGTTCCTGGTGATGACATTGTAAGACACGGCACAGATTGAGAGAAATATGCCTGGGTGAAAAAGATTTTGACTTGCAAGTTATGCCTTGGGGCTCTAAATTCACAGATGACACATAGGTCGCATGAAGAAGGCTGATCATTGATCAACTCCACTGACTGAAAACCCTCTGAGCACACACCTGACATACAGAAGGCTTTATTCATGGCTAGGCAAACAGGGACCAGATCCGGCCCAATTGCCTTCTAGATCTGGCCTGCGGACGGTCCAGGAATCAGTGTGTTTTTATATGAGTAGAATGTGTCCTTTTATTTAAAATGCATCTCTAGGTTATTTGTGGGGCATAGGAATTCGTTCATTTTTTTCTCTCTCCAAAATATAGTCCAGCCCCCCCCCCAACATCTGAGGGACAGTGGACCAGCCCCCTGCTGAAAAGGTTTGCTGACCCCTGCTCTGTTTATACAACTGGTTTCATGCAATTTTCACATCCATGGCCTCTCCCAAATAATCCTGTGGGCACTGTCAATTAGAGATCCCTAATGCCCACCACAGAACTGCACCCCCACCATTTGCCTCAAGAGAGGGAATGACTGTCAAACTTGTTGCTCACCTATGCACCCTGGATTCAGTAGGACAAACCCCTGGGGAAATGTACATCTTCAGACATACAGTGGTAGGTACCTTGGTCCTGTTTACAAACTATTTGGTATATGAACTCCACAAAACCGGAAGTAGTGTTCTGGTTAGCAAACTTTACTTCGGTCTACGAACGGAAGCCGAACGGTGGAAGGGCACCTTGGTTTAAGAATGGCTTTGGTTTAAGAATGGACTTCCGGAACGGATTAAGTTCATAAACCAAAGTAGTAGTAATAATAATAATAATAATAATAATAATAATAATAATAATAATTTTATTTATATCCCGCCCTCCCCAGCCGAAGCCGGGCTCAGGGCGGCTAACAACACTAAAACAGTGCAACATTATAAAAACATTATAAAAATTAATTACAATCAAAATTGATGGCAACCATAAACTAAAGTTTTGTAAAGATTGCCAAAGGAGGGAGTCAGGCTGTGCCCTGACCAAAGGCCTGGTGGAACAGCTCTGTCTTGCAGGCCCTGCGGAAAGATGTCAAGTCCTGCAGGGCCCTTGTCTCTTGTGACAGAGCGTTCCACCAGGTTGGAGCAGCAGCCAAAAAAGCCCTGGCTCTAGTTGAGGCCAGCCTAACCTCTCTGTGGCCTGGGACCTTCAAGATGTTTTTATTTGAAGACCGTAAGTTCCTCTGTGGGGCATACCAGGAGAGGCAGTCCCGTAGGTACGAGGGTCCTAGGCCGTATAGGGCTTTGAAACTCTGGAGAGCTCAGTTGAGCATGAGACTCTTAATCTCAAGGTTGTGAGTTTGAGCCCAACGTTGGGCAGAAGATTTCTGCATCGCAGGGGGTTGGATGAGATGACCCTCATGGTCCCTTCCAACTCTATGATTCTACATAGAATTGGACTGAATGGCCATAGGGTAAATATGCTAACAGAGTGAGCCTCTTGCAATCAGAACACAAGAAGCCATTACAGAAGGTTGGTGGAATGTATTTCTGCTCTTGATGGAACACAATTTATGCCTGCGCCGAAAGAACCATTATTTTAGCATCCCGCTGAATTCCACCCTACCTAGCTTATCAAATGGTGACAAAATTGTAAACTCAATAAAAGTAGGATAAATTCAGCTATTACTATGACTCTAGACTCCACAGGACAGAATAAAATCAAAATTAACCAGGCACTAAATAAAGAAATGACCCGCACTGCTAATTCTAGTCTTGCTGCCCTTAAGAAGCCACAACAGCCATGGCTTATATATGGTTTGAAGGAGAGAGGTTCATTTCACCGGGATGGATGGTTCACAGCTGAATTCCTCATTTCTCCCCCAGAGGAGGCAGGCAGAAGTAAAAAATGAAAGCACTGGGGTCTGGCATTGATGGCAAGCCTTCTTCCCCAGCCTCTCCAATTTCCCAGCTGCTAATGCTGGTCTTACTGCACTTGAAGGGGTCGTGGAATACAGCTGGATGTCATGGGAGGGTAGAAAATTGCTAGTTATTTAATGTACTGTTATTATTGTGTGTGTGCGTGCGCGCGCACCCAGGCAGCAGGAAAGGCGCTTATGGGATTTTCTGCCTCAAGTGCTGACAGAGCTTGACAAGCCCTTGAGTGCTATGCATCTTGACTTGGAGGGGACATCATTTGCTGCTCTGCCTCAGGCAGCAAGATGTCTTCTTCCATGTTGATTAGAGAGAGGCAAGCCCGCCATCTCTCAAGAACTGCAGGTGCTGCGATGGATCCAGGTTCATGCTCCTATTGTCTCTGCTTACAAGCTGTATAGCACTTCCATAAAGCCTGCCAAGTCTGCTTGAGGAGAGAGAACATTGTGCAAGGAACGTGGGAAGCTGCCTTGTGCTAACTCCAACCTGGTTCCACGTAGACTGGCTGCTGATCTCCAGGGTTTCAGTCGGGGGCCTTTCCCAGCCACGTCTTGATATGGTGGAAAATGAACCTGAGGCCTTCTCAGTGCAAAGCAGTGGTCCTTCCTTCACACAGGGGAAGCCTGTGTACAACTGCATTCAGCTATGGCTCCATCAAACCATTATTAGACTTTCCTAAAAACTACTATCTGCCTCCAGACTTTGGCAAAGGAAAAGGAAAAAGATGCCCAGGGCAATCTGAACATAGAGAACTGCCTAATACTGAGCTAGACCATTGGATAACCTAGCACGGTTTTGACTATGCTGACCAACAACAGGGTTTCAAGCAGGTGACAATTCCTATCCCTACCTGGAAATGTCATGGATTGAACCTGCAACCTTTGGAATGCAAAGTAGATGTTCTTCCACTGAGCTACAGCTCATAAAGCCAAGAGGATAGGGCTGGATACTGTGGAGGAAGACAAGACCCTGTGCAGCAAACAGTGCCCTGTATAACCAGGTAGCTTTCTAATTTCCCTTGGGTTTCTTAATGCTGAGCCAGTCTCTGATTCCAAGCCAAGCATGCTGGAGACTTGATCTTCTTAATGAAAACTGAGGTTCTTAGGATGATCCATGTCGCTAGAAGCCATGTCAGAGAGAACAGTGCTGTGCGGTGCCACCAATATAGCTGGGCACTTTTATGCAGCACAGGAAGCTGAGCAACAGGGTGAAGAAGCAGGATAAAGACTTCCTTTGCTTACTTTGAGGGGAAAGGGATTGTTCAGTTTGGCTGGTGTTCAGCCACCCACTGCTGAGATTGGTGGAAAATAATGATTTCCCACTTCAGAGTGGAATGCATTTAAGTACAAAAAGCACGGATGGCCAAACCTACTTGAATTGTCTGTATGCTGCAGCAAAGTCACATTAGTATTGATTTCAGAATTACCCCTGAATGACAAGGACCTCCAATAAAGTTAACTGCATGAATTTCAAGTGTTATTATGCTTCTCTTGTGATTTCAGTTATTGATCAAGCATCCCACTGGAAGCATTAAACTCTGAGGCCACAACAGCTGTGAGTCTACCACTACCACCGCTGTTGTTCTTTTCTGCACTTCACACACACACACACACACACACACACACATATCTTGCTAGCTTGCTCATGCTGAGCATTCTGGGGGGTGTAGTTGTCCATAAACAATGTCACCTCAAGCAGAGTTCAGCACCCAGGAACATCTAGACTGGTCACAAGTTGAGTTTTCATAGCAACCTAACAACAAACAGTCAGTGACCTGGGAAACTACTTTTGCCCTTTCCAGGAACCGACGTGTTGGGATGGCATTTCTCTGAAGTGGTTACACCATGCCCAGGAGATTTCTGTTTAGAGGAGTTCTCAAGAGATTCTTCCTGGAGATCTAAAAATGATTCTCCAAACATTCACATGCAAAAAAGGAAAAGGAAAAAAAGCACTTGTATGTGAAACTCGCCTGCAGTATTATTACAGCTTTAAATGGAAATTACTTACAGGATAAATTGGTCCTCTTCTTTTCTGAGTTAAAGAAATAATAAGAACAAGTTGCAGGGTTTGGTGTCTGAAATGGCAACATGCAGAGATGGCACACCAAAAATTATTGGGCACATTCATATGCCAGGGGATGTTTGCTTGTTTGTTGTTGAGTCTTGGAAATAGCTCGGCTCTTAAAATTCAACATGTCGCTCCTAAGGGCTTTGTCACTGCTGGGAGTTGATGACAACCTCATCGTTTTCTTCCCTGTTCTCCGAGCACCGCAGAGTTACACATGCCAAATACTAATGTCACTGATAGAAAACTGTTTTATCACATTTTACACCGAGGTGTGGATTCTTGTAGTGAAAGTAGCAGGCCAAGCTGAGGTTTTCAGCCAGACTCTCGTCCAGGCACTGACAAGACTTGGTCCTGCTTAGAAAATTGGTAGCCTTGGGCATCTTCTGACCATGTCATGGAACCACAACTTAAGTGGCTCTGATTTCACAGACTTCAAATGACAATGTGTTTTACAGTTCATATAGTGGTTTTTAACTGCTGCAAGTTGCACATCATGCAAGTGGTATGCAAGGGGCATAAATGTTTAGATCAGGAGTAGCAATCATGTCGCCCTCCTGATGTTTCAGGCGGCAAATACCATCAGCCCCAGCCCAAGCAGTCGATGGTGAAGCATGATGGGAGGTGAAGGCCAACCACATCTGGAGGAGTATCACACTGGCTACCCCTGTTTGGGATAAATAATGTGTTGCCATTATGAGGGAAATTGAGTTTGAAGACCCTTTCAATTTAATCACACAACGGCTCCCTTCAGTACGAGTACCTGCCATGAAAATGAGTTGGCACAAGAAACGAGAATTTTTTTTGCTTCGGTCCTGCCTTGAACTTACACATTAAAGCTTCCATTAGTGAGAGCCAGCAGCACCAGCAGCCTTCAGTTCAAATCCCCCATTGCCTTTCTCCCCCTAATTAATATGGTCTATCTGAAGTTAAGATGGGAAACTATTAATGTCTTGCTCTTTTATCATTCTGGAGCAGGCTAGGAGTTGGTCTTGATTTCTGCCACAGTCTGAGGTGATGTAATTATATTCATTTATCTGGAGTGGCAAACTCACCCATAGTTCTGGAGGCAACAGCAAGGGCTGTCCAAGTCTCATTACGCCACATGCAGATCTTGCAAAGCTCTTCTTAGCATTTCTCCTCCTTTGGAAAAGCTGGCACAAAAAGGTTAGCTCCGCCTGATCTGCCCAGTGGTCTATGCATAAGCTCACCCACTGCTAATACGGGATACCAGCCCGGAAACCTGCCTCTGGGTACTTCATAAAGCACCCACACACATACACAGGACCAAAGCAAGGTATTCCAATGGCTCATCTTAGGACCTTGGTTTGCTTTTCATGTCATTAGTAAGAGCCATTTGCTTTTGTTTTGTTTTTAAATGGGAAGGGCTGCTTCTCTGCTGCCTGAATCCTGGGGGGCTCTCTCTATATTTGCAAAATTACCTTAGCAGGTCATTAGTGCAAATGGCAATACAAATACAAATCAAACTAGCCCTACTCAGGTGTTCGTCCACTGCACTTGCAACTGCATGGCAGGGAAGAGCGGGGCTATACCCACATCAGATCTTTGCCTGTCCTGTCCCTCACAGTCCATTTGTGTGAGGGAGGGCATCTTGTCAGGACTGCCAGAACCACCACTGGCACTGGCTATACCCTTAAGAATTGTAACTTTAAGAACTTGTACTTGGGCATTATTATTTTTCTTCCTCCCTCCCATTCATTTTTCCTCATGTGTTGTGTATCTTTGTTTTTCTTTTTCTTTTTTTAAAGGTTATACCAATTTCTACAAAAGTGTTATCAGACAGGATATGATGGCAATGTACATATTCCATGCGCAATTGTAGATCACTGTTCAACAAAAGCAGACATAAAACAAAAATAAATAAACCACAGGTACGCGAATGCATAGGAGGCAGTGACTGGAAGTATTTATAGCATAGACATAATGGTTAAACAAAAATGGGTTACAAAACACAGAACCTGTTATAACCAGGAGAAGTAATTAAAGTATTCAAATACCCTGACTCACTGCATCAGCCATATTTGTATCTTTTTAGATTGTGTACTGGAGGGCAGGGACCATCTTAAAACTAATTTTAAAGGCCATTATAAGAGCCTTTTTTTTGATAAAGGGGAAAGTATAAATGTTGTAAATAGGTAACTCTGTCAAGGGGAGTCTACAGTATGCACATAGGTTTCTCCTATGATTGGAAGCTAGAATCTTTTTACAAATACGGTGGTACCTCGGGTTACAGATGCTTCAGGTTACAGACACCGCTTACCCAGAAATAGTACCTCGCATTAATAACTTTGCTTCAGGATGAGAACAGAAATGGTGCAGTGCCAGTGGGAGGCCCCATTAGCTAAAGTGGTGCCTCAGGTTAAGAACAGTTTCAGGTTAAGAAAGGCCCTCCAGAACGAATTAAGTTCTTAACCCGAGTGTCAGGGAACTGCCATCAGAGCAAGAAACGGAGGCAGGGCTCCCGAGCGATGCCAGAGAGGGGAATAGCAGGGGGGAAGGATTTCAGCGTAACACCCATAGAGAAGAGAGGGAGATGGAGGAATTGGTGACAGGGCTCCAAGACCCTTCACCCGAAACTAATGGAGAGAGCGCTGGGACGCCCCTGCCTTCCCCTTACTTGTGCAGACGCGTTCCGCGCAGAGAACATAGGAGGAGACTCGGAGTCAAACAGCTTTTATGCTGGAAGAGGTTCAAGAGACGCCCACTCTTGGATTCTGCAAGTGACTAACAGGTCACAGAGGGCGAGCTCTGACCCTAAGCATGGTTGGGCAAGCAAACTAACTAAACTGAAGGCAATTTACGCACAAGTAACCCCTCACAACCATTACACCGAGGTACCACTGTAACCCCCTTCTCAATGCATGGGGGGGAGGCTGAGCTGGCGAGGCTAGAAGGCATGACCCTGCTCTGCCCCTACACATGATCACCGGAAGCATGGAAGCAACAGCTTCAACAGGTTTATGAAAGACAGAAATTCATCAGGCATGGTTTTCTCACGTTGCTGTATTGTCATACCAGTAATAGTCGCACCTGCTCAATTTCATATCTTGCAGCTAAATGTGCCTTTTCCTATCCACTGGAAAATAGAAAGTGCCCGCAGGAAGACAGGAGACTCCATGAAAAACATTGCCTATGTTTAGAAATGGGAAACAGGGCTCCCTAACCTTTGGGGGCCCTAGGACATGTTTGGAAATAACCATTTCACTGTGAAATACCCATTTCACAGAAGAGGCACTGGTGTTGCACAGAAACAAGTAGAACAAGTTAAAAAAAACACCACCCCACCATTATCCTGAGATTTGGAGGACAGGGAACCTTGGTGGGTGCCTACGGGCACTGCGGTGGGGAATTCAAGGCATAGATGGCTTTTTGTCTTGATGGGCTCTATTTTTGTCTTTTAGTTTCTGAGCCTGCTTCTACTGAGCCTATTTTGTTTTCATGTTGTATATTATTATACAATAGTTGCCTTTCCGTTGTCATAGGCCACTCTAAGCAATGCAAATGCATTGGAAAGGCAGGACACAAATCTTCTGAATGAATGAATACTGATAATCGCATCTGGAGATGGATGCTGCCTTAAGGCCGCAGATGGAAAAATACCTGGTAGTTAGCTGGGTCTTTCAGAGTACTAGACTTTAAAAATGTTGAAGCTAGTTTCAATCTGTTGCAGATGCTTTGGGATTTGAAATATTTTTCTGACCCTTCCTCAGACTGCAATGGTAGGTTAGCGTTGGAATATATGCAGTGGGGAACTGCCTTTCCGTTTAAAGAAGTGGATCAGCTCCTGTGGCCATTAGCCATAAATTTCCAGGTTGATGTGAATGGTTGCAAGCTATTTCATTTCTTGCATTTTAGGGACTCCCAAAAGAACTCACCAAGCCAACTTAACCCACCCCCAGCAAGCAAAATAACAACAGCAACCAAACCTAAACACGCTACAACACAATAAGATAATAAACACTGGGAACTGTAGGTGGTATTCAACTACCGTGTCCCATCAGTGCAAGGATTTCCGTTTGTGCAAGGGGACTGCCCCCTTCTCCTCCGTCTGCACACACCCCACACCCTTCCCCAATCTGCTCCAGCAACAGATATGGGGGGGGGGGGTGCAAAGGCAAAAGAAGGAGAATATTCCAGATTGTGAAGCTGAGGCTCCAATACTTTGGCCACCTCATGAGAAGAGAAGACTCCCTGGAAAAGACCCTGATGTTGGGAAAGATGGAGGGCACAAGGAGAAGGGGACGACAGAGGACGAGATGGTTGGACAGTGTTCTCAAAGCTACCAACATGAGTCTGACCAAACTGCAGGAGGCAGTGGAAGACAGTAGTGCCTGGTGTGCTCTGGTCCATGGGGTCACGAAGAGTAGGATACGACTAAATGACTAAACAACAACAAGTTCCATTGTGAGGGGAGAAATGTTTGCATTGCTGGAATGAGAGACTTAACACTGCATTGGATTCCACCCTATATTCCACAGCAGCCAAATAGCAACTTCTTCCAAAAGGCTTACTGAATAGCCATTTTCCCTCCTCAACCAAAGGTGAGCACTTACTGAGCCAGTCAGACCTCATATGGCCACACTAGCTGGGGCTGATGAGATATGGAATCTAGGAACATGTGGAGGATCACAGGTCCCCCAAACCTGTCTTAGATAACCTAGACGTAACATACTGAAAGTGATGGAAGATGGCCCAGTAAGTACTGTCCCAGTAGCACTGGCTGCACAACCTCCTACTGCCAGTCAAGGCACCTTTGATGAGATCAGAGAGGAGAATGGTCAGAATCAAGAGAGAGGGCAAAGCCTAACAGCAGATTACATCTGTTGGTGTTAAGAAGACAGGGGAGGCATAAGAACATTGGATGAAAACATGTGGTATTAAAGGGCTGTTGAGAATTGTAAAGGACTGCATAATTAACCCAGTGCAAACACCGGAATACTGTTTTGGAAAAGGATTTTGAGGAGGGGAAAATAAAGAACGGATGAAAGCAGTGAGGAGTTGCTGCAGCTGTGCCTGTCATTACTTTGCTGAGCCTATTAACTGAATCATCTTGTAGCAGAGCAATTAAAAGCAGTTGTCCTCACAGGATGAAGGCCTACAGACTCTAAACCTTACTACGTTTCCACACCAGATTCTTGATTTGTATTGTCAACTCTACAGACCTTTCTGGAAATTGTTCTGTACATGCGGCTGGCAAATAAATCTCAAAAACAGGAGTTTAACTTTACCCAAGGGCTCAGTGCGTCTTTGACATTGAATTTAAAACCAATTCAAAAACAACAAGTAAGCACTAAAGAAATACTTAAACCACCGATGTCAGAACACCATGGAGGCTGTGGATGCCAGAAAAACTGCAGGACCACAACCTGTTCTCCCCAGCAGTGGTTAGTAAACTCATTCCTCCCAGTGGATCTTGTGTCTCAGTTGCTCCTGACTTGTGCAGTTCTATGCATGTCAATGCAGAAGTAAGACCACTGACATCAATGGAATTTACTCCTGGGTATGTGTATAAATAAAACTGGTGTCTTAAAAACCACAGAGAGATCTGTCAATATAGCCAATGTGCCCAACATAAAAAGCCAATGTACCCAACACATGGCACTTCATCATCTGTGGGAAGTCCATTTCAGAAAGTCAAAATATCCTGGGGGAAAAGTCATAGACATAGCTCAAGGAAGGCTTTACAGATGCAATAAAAACAAGGACAGTAAGACAGAAGTCACTAACAATGCCCCCACCCCAAAAATGCAACAGCCTAGCCCATTGGACAAACAGCCAGATGGAAGAAATGTGCCTTAGAACCTTCCCCAAAGGCCAACAAATGATGCAACTATTAGTATACGGCTAGTTACATAATTTGGTCTGAAAATCCCACCTCACTTTCTGGGTACCTTTCCTCTCATATCCACAACTTGACGCCCCAAAAGACTTTAGCAGATCCTAAACATTTTCCAACCCCCAGAATCCCTATCGGAGTTGCCCCCCAATTTCACTGGCAGCAACATTTTTCTTTGTAAGGTCATGTCTTTGCATTTAAAAAAGACTCCCCCAGCTCCCCCGCCAGGAGAGATACTGTTGAGATAAAATCTCCTTCCTCCTTTGGCCTTAGCTTTGGACAGACAGTGGCGAGGCTGAAGAGATGCAGAGATGGATTAAAACAAGAGTAGGATGCATGTGTTGCTCTCCCTAGCCTTAAAGCTAAGCAGCACTTTTTTTGCCTTCTGTCTTCCCTGCCCATCACCAACCCTCCCAAAGTAATTACGTTCCCCAAGGAGGGAGCGGCAGACACAACTTGATCAGTTCTGCGACCTCTGTGGGGAGTGAAATTAAAAACCAGAGGCATCAACTGTAAAAGGGGGAAGACATCCTTCATAGCTAAGTTTCTGCCTGAAGGTTAAATGGCTGCGCTGGAGATTCTAATTTTGAGCGGGGAAGTCTGCAGCAAGGACTCTCAACCTTTCTGCTCCTAGCCTGCCAGGCCTTGTGTGAGGCAGAAGATGCCCTTTAATGCAAGCGACAGAATGATTACAGCTTCTCGCTTTAGGACATGGAACTCCACACTCCATTACTCTCTGCACACACATGGTCTGTTCCGACCTCTGCATAAGAGACAAATGCATATTTCTCCCAGTAAGGGTCTAGAGATAGGGCTTCAGAGGAAGGAATTGCTGACCAGTGTTATTTCACACATGCAAAATACAAATATCGTTTTCATGACATTTCTATAGCACTTTTCAACTGTTGGGATTCCTTCATGTACATATGGTTGGTTTGCACGTAACTTAGTGTGAATGCACAGGCATTCGGCTTCCTGGAGAAGAGGTTGTAGCCACTTTGTCCCTCCTCTGGTCCTGGTCCTGCTGCTGCTGCTGCAAACTACACTCATGGTTTGTCTTCCACAAACTGTAAACCACAAGAACAAGCTATTATACCCAGCTGTAAACCACGAGCCCAGGTTCAGACAACTCACCAAGCCAAATCATGGCTTAGCTCACAGCAGCACTGTTGCAGAAAGTCCAGAGGAGGAGCAAGGTGACTGTGATGTCATGGTTTAGCTTAGCACTATATGCAAGCTAGGTCGTTATCCCAGCAATGATAGAAGCTCTGTAAGGCAAGCCAACGTTATTATCCCCCTATTGCATGAGTTGGGGGAGAGCCGATGAGCTGCTTGACACCTAAAAGTAGTCATAACTGAGACATAAATCAGGTTTAAATCTACCACATCAAACAAACAATGCAATAAGCCTGAAATGTCACCCTCACACCCCAGAGGCACCATGCATCTTTGTCACCCAGTCACACGAGTGGTGAGAGCCATGATCTACCACAGGCACACTACATCCCACCTCCAGGGATGCCCTCTAATTCCCTTCTCTTCAGCCACATATGACTCCTTTCGACTTGGGACCTCTTCGGGGGGGGGGGGGAATACATCCCTGTAGTTCTCAGTCTTGCCACTCTGGTCTTCTATGCCTCCTATGCTCAGAGACATCAAGGGTAAATAAACTGAGATTAAGGTGGAATCTACATACATATAAAATCCGTTCTGGAATGCTTTGTTTAAAAAGCAGTTTTAAAAATACATCGCCATCTAGTGTCACATTGTATATTTCACTTGAAACAAACTTAAAACCTTTTATTTGCAGCGTTCGCTCCCAGCGCCTGCCAACCTAGCAGTTTGAAAGCACCCCCGGGTGCAAGTAGATAAATAGGGACCGCTTACCAGCAGGAAGGTAAACGGCGTTCCGTGTGCTGCGCTGGCTCACCAGATGCAGCTTGTCACGCTGGCCACATGTCCTGGAAGTGTCTGCAGACAGCGCTGGCTCCCGGCCTATAGAGTGAGATGAGCGCACAACCCTAGAGTCTGGCAAGACTGGCCCGTACGGGCAGGGGTACCTTTACCTTTACCTTTAGCTGAGTCCTAAGCAAGGCAGATTTAAATGTAACTACCAACAAGCACCCACCTTATGTGATGACAGCATGCTTTTTTTTTTTTTTTTTGCAGTGAGATGGAAAATGGAGAGGAATGCATCTGCGTCTGTTTGGTTGATCTCGTGCCACAGTTTGTCACCTGCCTCTACTATCAGTGAGTAGGAAATGTTCAGGAAACTCAGAGAGAGGCTGAATATGCATGAGCTTCACACATCAGGTGCGAGACTTGAGGGTTCTTGAGAAGAGACTACAGTGGTACCTCGGTTTAAGAACAGTCCGATTTAAGAACAATTTGGTTTACAAACTCCGCAAAACTGGAAATAGTGTCTTGGTTTGAGAACTTTACCTCTGTCTAAGAATGGAATCTGAACGGTGGAAGGGCACAGACAGCGGGAGGCCTCATTAGGGAAAGCGCACCTCGGTTTAACAACGGTTTTGGGATAAGAACGGACTTCCGGAACGGATTAAGTTCATAAACCAAGGTACCACTCTATGCCTATAAAATTGGGCTACATCAGATTGTGCAGGTGTCTACCACCTAACCTATTGCCATGGCAACCAGGGAGCACTTTAAATCAAAGCGCTGATGCTTGACTGGTCACTAGCTATTAGTTTTATTGATCATACTTGCACTGTATGGATAACCACACAACACCACTTTGAACAGTCAAAGTCCAGACCCATCATAGACCCTCATTTCTAATGTACCCTAAGAAAGACAGTTAGAACACAAGTCCATCCATACATGCCCAAAGCATGCTGCCCTGGCCAATCACCAGGAGGCAGGCAGCCACACTCTGGCCCCTCACTGGATCACTGCAGGGCCTGTGGCCCGGCCACAAAGCCTCCCACCAGTTAAGGTAAGCGGACTTAAAATAAACTGCAACAAATGAACCAACAGCCAGAAAAACCTAACAGCAAGAAAGCAAAGTTAATTAACTAAACCAAGTAGACCAGTCTAGTGAAAGCAGAGTCAAGCAATATAAACAAATCACCCACCAGTCACTTATGTTAAGAGGACAAATCACTTGCTGCTTTAAAAAAAATAAAAAATAAAGAAGGAACCAGGTAGATCTACCTTGGAAAGAAGGTCCATAATCAGATCACATACACCAATGCCATTCCTCCTTTATGAACCTATGGTAGATAGTTTTTAGCATGCAAAACACCAGGCAAATCAATTATGAAATGGTAATCATGGTGTACAGAGATGTTGGGCACAGAACCCCTTGCTGGCTAGTAACACCCACAAAGTAAATATAGTAGCTGAAAAAGACTGTAACAACAACAGCAGCAGCAGCAACATCACATCTCCTAAAAAATGATTGCATTCAGGAGCATCAAAAATGTGCAAAAGAGAAAAGAGGTATTCATGTTCTGAAAAGAATTAAGATGTTGTCTTTAAGGAGCTTTTATTAGTGGGAGATCAGAGCAATTTTTGTGATCAACGACAGAGCAGTGTGACTAAGTACATTTCATAGTCTACCAAGCATCAAAATAGGAAAATGCCTCCTGCACAGACCTTCTCTAGCTGAGGAATGTAAAGCAGACAGTCTTTACACTTAATGGAATGAAAATTGCATCTAAAACTCAATTGCTTCTGTATGCCTACTTGCTCCTTTACGTATGTGTGTGTGTGTGTGTACACACACTTGTGCATACATTTCCAGCTGATTATCTCCTGCCCAGTTGGAATTCTTTCACGTGGCCTTCCTGATCCTTGAAATCCTGGCAGACACAGAATGCACAGAAACTCTTTTGCCACAGAAAGTACAAACTGAATTCTCTAGGAATATCATTTGTCCCCAGAAGCAACGTCCCTTAACTAGATTGTCTGGAATAGAGATTGCCTTACTCAATTTATGTTAAAAGAAAAAAGATACTGCTAAGACTTCACAAGAAGACACATTATTTAACTTGGAAGCCCTTTTATTTAAGTCCTAGCTGCATATGGTCTCTGGCTTTGGTTACCCAGTGGTTCTGCTTTGCGTCCTGGGCACCTACAGGTAACACACTTTTTCTTTTCTTTTTGTAGACATGTCCTAGACGTAAGTCAAGCTGTTCAAAATAAAAGGCTTGAGCCCTTATGAGCCACGGCACATATGATCTTGGTTACAGGTTCCAAAAGCCTCATATTTGAATTGGACAGAGTTTATTTTACCTCTGCTTCCATCAGACTATATCAACAGCCCTGGAATATTTAACCTGCAGAAATTTGCAGGCTCTAGGAACATTTCCCAGACACACACACATTCTTTCTCATTAAATTTTGCTTGCAGGTTTTTAGATTTCTTTCCCTCTTTCTAGCCATTCTCTATCCAGCTTCAATGAAGTCCATGCATGCCTGGACCAACTCCAGATCTTTCCTCACAGCATACATCTCCCAGCAGCTGCCTTTTCTTTTCTTTTCTACATTGTTCAGCTATCTAGGTTTCTCCTCCACCCCCTGCAGCCTTCAAACATTTGGCTGTTGTGATCAGCTGTTCCAGCCTGACCCTAATTTCCTTCACTAACTCAATCATGCCCTAGAAAAATCTGTTCCTGGCATCTGCCCCTTGTCCTTTTTGATGAACAATACAGGAAATAACCTTTTTATTTCCCCTTATTTCCCCCTCTATACACAATAGTCACTGAGTGCCTATTCTGTGAACCTGGCCTCTTGAAACAGATCTTTCAAAGGCTTATCTGTCTTCCTCCCTGTCTATTTGCCCTGGAGGGATGGACATACTTTAGCATGATACTGTGCATTAGGAGCCACTGTGACCATTCTTCATATGACATCCATTTTCATATATGCACACATATTCCTGGGATTAGCTTGAAGTGCCGGTGGCTCAAAAATTATAATGGTGCCAGCCAAGACAAGGGCCAAGGAGCCCTTGAGGGATGGATCTGAATTACTGCATCTGGACAGTGAAGGGGGGTTGAATCCAGAACTAGTGTGATCCTCTTTGGGAATTAACCTGCAGCAGAAGGTTTGGTAGAGCAGAACTGTGGAGCTGCCCTCCTGTCACTGGCGACTCTACAGCTCACCTAGACTGAGATGGAGGTGGCGTGGCAGTGAGGTCAGGGCTGCACAGATGCAAAAGTGGGAGCACTGGATGGGCTCTGGTACAGCGTCGACCTCCCCTGCCCTATTCTGGTAAGCTACAGCAACCCTACTGATGGAAGATGAGCTCTGTGGCTCTGCTCCACGACACCAGCTGCTACTTAACCAAGCCCTAATGACCTCTCAAATAAGAATGGCTATCCCCCCCCCCCAATTTTATCTAAACATTTTAAAATCTCCAGCTGGGCTGCAAAATGCATTGTAACTGGGCACTGAATGTTATGCTACAACAGAAGCAGAAGCAGCTGCCCATAAAACTGTCCTGCACAAGCCAGTCAAAGACCTCCCTGCTCATGAAGCAAGGTTTGATTAGTCATCAGCTTGCCTGGTTCCAGTTAACAGATATGTACCATGTGTTGTCGAGGTTACCAGCATGAGTTTGACCAAACTGCGGGAGGCAGTGGAGGACAGAGGTGCCTGGCGTTCTCTGGTCCATGGGGTCACGAAGAGTCGGACACGACTAAACGACTAAACGACGACAAACGACCATGTGTTGTGTCAGGCTAGCAGGTTGCAAAGGGCAAAATCTGGATAACAGAGCAGGACCAGGTTCTTCAGAACCATGGAAAGTTCACAGCAAGCACACCTTGCATTGACAAGTCATCTGCACATAACTGATGGCTTATCTACACTTACCCTTTGCCCCATTCTTTCCAGGCACAGGCCTGCACTTAAAAGCTCTCTGTGTGAGTGTTCTTGCTTTTTGCCCCAGAACTTCCCCTACGAAAACCCCCTCTTTAGAGCTCAGAGCAAGCATCAGTTTGGGCTTTCCATGGATTGCAGTTTGTTCCGATTGTGCTTTAAAGAGCAGGTTTTGTAGGGAAAGCTCTGGGGCGGGGGGAGGTGCTCGGAAACAGAGCTTTAAATCATAGACTGTGCCTGGAAAGAGCAGAGGAAAGACAAGTGTGGTAAACCCTGAGTCCCAAAAGTGAAGCAGACCTACGAACGCCCAAAGTCTCAGTTGACAGATAGCAGATACATTCTGGATTCACTGGGCTGCCTCTGAGTGCATTTTCTTTTCTCTGCTGGCAGCCTTCAGAGGAGTAAGTGGATGTGGTGCATTGCTAGTGATGGGGATTCTGGTTCCTTCCTTGAGGCGTCTGAATCACCATCCTCAGGGGTGAGCTATGAACTGGGAGCTTTCTAATTCACAGTTCGCATTTGCAGTCATTAGGATGCACCAGCTCTCCAGGCAGGCATGAACAGCAGGGCAAAATCCCAGACTTGAAGAAATCACAGCTACCGACAGATGAGACAGACACCGACATCAAGTTGCTCCATAAACCTGTGTGCACAATTTCTCAGCTTTAAGTCTTGGGAGTCTGAAATTCATTGCAATACTCCAGGCACGTCCAACTTCCAAGAGACAGCGATCTACTCCCACTATAAATGGGCAGTGATCTACCCATTGGATTGACCAGAGTTGTTGAGCTGTTTTGAGGGAGGGGGAGCCAAAGTTGTTGACTACTGTAAGTGAACTGTCTTACACAAAGTCAAACCACTTTTCCATCTAGCTCAGTATTGCCTGCAGGATAGTCTCGATGCTTACTGGCAGTAGCATTCCTAGCCCTACCTGGATATACCAGAAATTTAACCCAGGACCTTCTGCATGTAAAACATCTGCTCTACTGCTAAGATACAGCCCTTTGGAATGGATCTGTAAGATACATCAGGGCAAAACACTTGAAGGATTCCAATGTACACCAAATATATTTTATCAGAAGGCTCCAGGTTGTCTCTGGCTTCATTTGCCAATTCAAAGTGAACTCAGAGGCTCCTCCTCAATCGAAGCACCTAAACATTTTCTAGGGAAGGAAAAATAAACGTTGTCCTCAGCTGCCACTGATTTTCCTGGCAGCAAAATTAAATGTCTACCTCCAGATTCCTCTTACGCCAAACCTCAAAAAAATTCAAGGAAAGCCGAAGGAGTCTTGATAAGGCTGTCAAAATTTATTGGATGTCAAGGCAGACTCTTTCTCAAAGGAACTCACTATTCCACACACACGTTTATCCTTATAATAACTATGTAAAGTAAGCCACGCTATGAGATAATGATGTTGGGCCAGTCATTTTGCAAGCTTTGTGGAGGAGTGCAGATTTGAACCCAGGACTCCTTGATCTACTTCTAACACTGTAGTCACACTTTTTTCTCCTGCCAAGGTAACATCAAAACAAGTGCAAGCGCTTCTGTAGTGGTGTCCGCTTCCAGCCTACATAGGAACATCAGAAGAGCCCATCTAGTCCACTATCCTCTTCTTGTAGTGGCCAGTTGGAAGCCTATCCCAATGGGAACCCCACAAGCAACAGGACTTGAGGGCAACAGCACTCTCCCCACTTGGGATTCCCAGCAACTGGTAATCAAAGGCATATTGCCTCCAACAGCGGAGGGAGAACATAGTCATTCTAGTCAGTAATCTTATCCTCCATGAATTAGTCTAATCCCCTTTCAAAGTCATCCAAGCTGCTGGCCATTACGGCCTCTTGTGGGAGCAAAATCCACAGTCTAACTATGTGCCACATGTGAAGACGTGTTTTCTTTCTTCTGCTCTAAATCTCCCACTGGATGGCCTCATTCCATGCTGGATCGTCACTGACCACGAGCAGTTCATCATTTCCACTAATGTCTTGATATAAAAGGCATTTCTCTCTCTCCTCTTTGGGTGCCCTTGGGCTCTCGAGAGACCAGCACATGTGGCAAAAGGACACTGGCGTTGATCCCAGAGAGAGGTTTTCATGTTGCATTTCTTTGGCAGCAATTTAGCAGCTCGTCTGCAGATGGCACTCCCCCCCCCCCGAGAAAATATTCCCATAAAAAAAGAAAAACATGAAAGGAACTTGTTAGAAAGAATCCAAACAGAGCGTGAAACTGTCATCAGGGACTATTAATGTATTCTTAATGCAGGTACTGAACTGGAAACATACTGCTGAAGAAAGGAGACATGTAGCTGTTTTCCCTGCCCACCTCTCTGCCCCACAGCCTGTAGGGTTGATGTCTGTACACTTTTCTCCTTCTCTCCCTTCCTCCCCGCTTCAACACCAGGCGAGCAATCCAATGACACGGCAGGAGACAAATCTTCCAGGATAAACCAGCATCTTTTCTTTCTGTCTCAGTAGCTCTTTCATTTACAAAAGTACCTCTGCCAGCAAAGAAAACCTGTTCACATAGAATGAGAGCAGATGCACTGAATTTATACCCCACTCCTCCTCAAATGTTGTGATTCTAGGCCTCCTACCCAGAAAAAGCAGCTACTTACCTGGTCCAGGCACTGCAACACAGCAGTTAGAAACTTGTCAGTACCCACTATGCAAACCAATGTCTTTTTCCAGGTAGGTTTCCAAGACACTTAAAGAACTTTTGGGTCTTCTCTATGTGCTTGTGGCTGTGAGTTAGCAGCTTTGGTGCACATTCAGGGTCTCCAGTGCCCACAGGAAGTTGTGTGAATAGGGGAACTGCTCTGTTTTTAAGACGGGAGTTCTCCATGGATTCAGTGGGAACTCTACAGTGGGTTGAGTACAGTAGAAGAAGGAAGGTATAACCCTTTGCCCATGGAACTCAAATATGCACAGTGACTAGAGCTTTAGAAATATAATATAAACTCAGACCAACTCTAGAGACAGGGGACATCCCCAGCCCTAATTGGAGATGCCAATAATTGATCCTGGAACCTTTGCATGCCAAGCAGCTGCTATACAAATGACTAATAATAATAATAATAATAATAATAATAATTTATGCCCCACCCATATGATTGGGTTGTCCCAGCCACTCTGGGCAGCTTCCAACACATATAAAAACATAATACAACATGAAATATTAAAAACTATGCTCCTTTCTGGATCACACCCATTATATTTAATCTTTGGTTGTTTAACCCTAGCAATTCAAGGAAAGAAAATCAAGAGAGGTAAACAATAGCCCATGGATAGTCATTCTAGTCTGTCTCTAGTATAAAGACAATGTGGGGGTAGATGGCAAACTAAAATACAGTCAATATAGGGGCAAGTGCTGCAGAAACACAATGAGTTGGATCCTAAGATCCTAAGCAGAGTTCTTGGTACCCCCTAATGGAGGGTGGGGAGGGAAGAAAATTTTGACAGGTCATTCTTCCTCCTGGTGCCCCATGAAAACCAGTTCTGAAGAGCTAGGGGACCTCCAGAAGAGCATGGGACTCTTCTTGCACAGCGGGACTGCAAGTGGAGAGGTAACTGTCAAAAAGAGTCTCCTCACCCTTTATGCTGGTGGACAGAGGCCACGTGAGTTCATGGGCACCCTTGGAATCCACCCAATTTATGGGCTGTAGTGGTGCTCTTAACAGGAATGGAAGCAACCTATCACAGGGACCACTGAAACTGCTCCATCTAGGCTCAGTCTAGAAGGAAAAGCATTCATCTGATCGGACAAATGCATGCCCACCTGTGCCCTCCTCATCGCCAACCCAGCTGCCCAAACATGCAAGCTTACAACTCAACCTGCCACTGAAACTGGCATTTGAGGCAAAGGTTGAAAGTTCTGCTCAGGCAAAACAGCTGTGGGAAGATGGAAGGAAGTTCTCCCCCCCCCCAACAGAATTCAGTGAAATTTGCTACGTTTCAGTTTGCATTTAGCAAACAAATAACAACTTGGTTCTCGCTCTTTCAAAATATGTCAGGGGAAATCCCTTCAGAGTGAAGGTGGGCCCTGCAGCAAAAGCAAAACTTGCCAGGGTCAATTATCACTGCAGAGGAAAAGCCCACAGGGACCCCACCAGCAGGCAAGAGCTTACTCTGGAATGGAAGAAAAGGTTAGCAGTCCACTTGCAAAGCACGGCAGTCTACAGTTTTTTGACATAAGTATTTTGCTCCTTGGGAGATAACAGTCCTCATGAGAAATCCTGATCTGTAGCCATTTCTGACTACCAGTAAGTCTGACACACAGCCCAGATCTGCTTTTGCACTAGAATGCGCACTTTGGAGCTCCTGAAGGATGGCAGCATTTGACAGTCAGTCTACATTTTTCACTGTGCTCAGGACACAGAGGGAGACGGTATCCAGGTAAGGCAAGCTGGCAAGCAGCAATGTCAGAACATCAACCTGGCACAACAAGCACATCTCATCTAATTTTGCTCTTTCAGCAACAAAGGCAGCTTTAATGGTCCAATGCGAACAGTGTGAACTTTGTCTTTGGGGGCAATTAATCAGGAACTCACCTGGTGGGTGGAACAGCAGAGCAAGACCTCCCTTCCCTTCTCTCAGTAATGCTTCTGCCAACAGGAGATGACTGCAGCTCCACCCACACCTGGTGATCTGCTCCTGCTGATAATGTAGTATTAAACGCATGAACAGAACTGCGAGCCCATCACTAAAGAATGGAAGGTAGCTTCAAGCAAAATCTGGATAGTCATCTGTTGGGGATGCTGCAGCATTGCAATTCCTGCATCAAACAGGCCTTTGTTCCAGATGGCCTCCAAAGACGTCGCTAACTCTCTGATCCCACTTATTACATATGTATCCCATATTTTCTCCAAGGAGCTTAAAGAAGCCTATGTGGGGTTATTCTGGTCGACCCCCTGTTGCAACTATTATTATTATTATTATTATTATTATTATTATTATTATTATTATTAAGGTAAGAGATAAATGACCCCTGGATGGTTAAGTCCAGTCAAATGGGGTGCAGCACTCATCTCAGAATTTCAGGCTGAGGGAGCTGGCGTTTGTTCAGACAGCTTTCCGGGTCATGTGGCCAGCATGACTAAACCGCTACTGGCGTACAGAAACATTGTTTACCTTCCCACCGCAGTGGTACCTATTTATCTACTTGTACAGGCATGCTTTCAAACTGCTAGATTGGCAGAAGCTGGGACAGAGCAACGGGAGCTCACCCCATCACACGAATTTGAACCGCCGACCTTCTGATCGGCAAAACGCAACATTACTATTAAAACACAATATCAAAAACAGCTTAAAACAACTTACAATCATGGAAATAAAATGGGTTCCAAAAACATACATCTCAAGTGTCAAAAACCAGGGTATGAATGAATGTACCTATGGATAGTTTAGACCAGGGGCGATGAACGTGGTGCCTTCCACATACTGTTGGACTCCATCGGTTCAAGCCAGCAACTCCCAAAACAGGGATGATGGGAATTGTAGTCCAACATCTGGAGGGCACCCCATTTGCTACACCTGGATGAGACTGGACAGTATTGACTGGCTTCACATCACACATGTCCGACCAGGCTTCTGAACCCACAGATCCTCAGCCCATGTCCAACATTCACTGTACTGGATCTTCCAATAAGATCCACTGACTGTGTTCTGTCAAGTCCCTGGCACAGTCCTGAGATTGGGCATCAGTGGCCATTTCACCTGAGCTTCAGGTGAAGGATTGCACTGTAAGGGCAGTAAAGAAACTCCATAGTGTACTGTACAGGATCCTCTAAATGCAAATATAATGAGGAGTAACTAAACGTACTGGAAGAAAGACGTGGTCGTTAGCTTAGATTTACCAGCAATACTCAAACCAATTTACTTTTCCATAGGATAATTTAATTCAGCATAGCTAGCCAGGGAGATTTATAATTGCACATAATATTAAAATGCCACAGAAATGCTCACATAGGATGCTTCTCCTCCATTTAATTATCTTTACAACACATCTTAGATTACATTTGCACCATCATTCCCAAAGAGGGACATAGCTTTCCACTTGTTGGGTTGATGGATAGCATGCGGACACAAACACAGGTGTCCTTCAAAATCTGCACTTCTCCCAATTTGGTGATACAGCTCTCCAACCAAATAATGTGTTACAATAATGTGTATACTAGAGTATAGGGTAAAATAAAAAGCATTCATGAAAATAACATATAAATGCCTTATATTAGGGAGACTGCTTGCAAAAATGATGTGTGCACTTCAGGCAAAAATGCATCCTCCCAAAAATGTGAACATTAGGAGAAATTTGTTCTAAAACTCTGACAATTTTTCATGAGGTCTTTTTAACTTGAAGGCAATTCAGGAGATTCAATTTGTGCAGAATTCGGCTGCCAGAATTGTAACTGGTACAGTCAGTTACAGGTAGGTAGCCATGTTGGTCTGCTGTAGTTGAAACAAAATAAAAAAATTCCTTCCAGTTGGTCCTTAGAGACCAACTAAGTTTGTTATTGGTATGAGCTTTCGTGTGCATGCACACTTCTTCAGATAAACTGAAACAGAATTCACCAGACCCTTATATATAGTGAGAGGGTGGGGAGGGGTATTACTCAGAAGGGTGGTGGAAATGGGTGATTGGCAGATAGATGTGGTAAACCTGTTGACGACTGTTAACAACTGCAATTGGTCTTCCTTACTGGAAGGATTTTTTTTATTTTGGTACAGTCAGGTTTGTTTGCATCATTCCAAAAGTGCCGACATGATAGAAGTTTATAAAAGTATACATGTCATGGAGAAAGTGGATGCAGAAAGGCTCTTCTCCCTCTCTCATAATACTTGCACTCATTGACATCCAATGGAGCTGAATGTTGGAAGAATAAGGACAGATTAAAGGAAGTATTTCTTCATCCAGTGCATAGATAAACTATGGAACTTGCTCCCACAGGAGAAAAGGATGGCCAACAATTTGGATGGCTTTAAAAGAGGATTGGATAAATTTGTGAAAAGTAAGACAACCAGCCATGATAACTCTGCTCTGCTTAATCCCTTGCATTTGCAGTGAAAGTACCCAAGAGGGAGAGAAGGAAAAATGGGCCAAGTCGGCTGGCTTTAGCATTTATGATCACTCTGCTTTTTGTCCTTCTGTTTAACCATGGTTTCCTGGGCCCCACACAGGGACTCAAAGGCATACGGACCCAAGCTGAATCCTGTGCCTTCAAAATGGCACCTGCCAGTTCAGAAGCGTTCCCATTCATGTGACGTCGGCTGCTGAAGCAGTGTTCGGAAGGTAAGACGAGGCCATAGCAGATGACTCGGTTTTCAGGTATTCATCTTGGTGGGAGAAAATCAAGCAGTCTAGACTTGCTCAGCATCTCTCTCTCTCTCTCTCTCTCTCTCTCTCTCTCCCCCTAGAGGAAAAAGTGCTTCATGGTGATCTTCCTCTATCTCATAGCCACCTCTGAGAAAAGTGTGTTACTCTCCCTGACCAGATGAGGTGAGATCGTTTATTTGCTGACAGAACTCAAGGAGCTCAAGCTGAGGTCCTCTGCCTCCAGAGTGGGGTAACAGATTGGCTTAAGAAAGAAAATTACCTCTCCTGTCACTGTCCTGCCTGTCTCCCTGTGCCCCAAGGGAGAACATCTGAATTGTTTCAATAAAGCCTCCCAATTTTGGCTGAAAACTGGTATCCAGCCCTTTCCCCAATTTGACGTTTAAAACCTGCCTTTTTCATGTATGTGCTGTAGTCAAACTTCTTACTTTGTCACATGCAATCAGTTTTTATCTGTGATTTCCCCTTTAAAAAATGCATGCCCAACAAGGTTCGCGGCACAATTGACATTTCTCCTTTTGATCAGTACATTCAGAGTCAACTGGCTCTAGGTCATGATTTCAGAAAGTCATCCTCCGCCACACAGCTGCAGACTGACTGATTCAGGGGTCGGGAGGAGGGGAGAAGCACAGCTGATAGTTTGTGGGGATGATTAAAAGTGCTGTGGTTTGGTGAGCATTAAATAACTTACCTCAAATTAACTTGCAGCTCTGTGTGCATGTTTAATTCTAATTGGGAGTTTTTAGTACTGTCAAATTTTCATGACAATAGGGAACACACACAGTTCCCAGATAAAGAATTGCAATTTTTGCAAGGTGATCTCTTTTCCATTGACTAGCCACTTCTATAGAAGCCATAGATCCAATCTACAACTATCAACCAGGCTTCTCATTTGACATAAATGGTTCAGGTGGAAAAACATGGGGCAGAATTAATCAAAGGAGCCTGTCAGCAGAAGCCTCACACAAGGACTTCCAATTGTGCAGTGGGGATTTCCTCTCCTTATCCTGTGTGCCCCCAGAATTGCCTCTGGGGCAATCAGGAGGACTCCCCCAGAACAGCAAGCAAAGGAAGGAAAAGGGGAATTCTTCTTCCTGGAAAGCTGAAATGTTTGTGTTCACAATACGTTCATAATAGTGCAACATTGAATTATATGCCTGTTTTGCTCCCCTCTCCTGATTGTACCACACCAGGACGGGTGCTCGTATTGCCTGATTCTCAATACAGTACTGAGCACTTTCAACATTTCAGGAGACAGAGGGCTGCGAGCATCCTCCCTCCCCCCCCCCCAAAAAAGGCATCCTGTTGTCACTTCCAAAGATCTATAAATGCTCTGTGTATCATTCAACTCCCCACTTAGTACTTACCTATGTTTCTTATTGAGATTGTCAGGCTGGAATTGATCTGTTTTGTTTTAAATACGCTCCAGTTCTTGGTGAATAAAAAGTGAGCCTGAAGTGGCCCTTGAGAGCAAACACTTTGTCCTTAGAACAGACACATCCCCAAATAAATGTCTGCATTTTCATGCCCACAGACACAGATGCTGCTGATTGATGGCAAATTTAATAATACTTTTTAATATAAACTGTTATAAACTAGCTTTACAATCCCGTGTCTGCCAAGGATGAAGCCAGCTTGATTCCTCTGATCTTACGATGGCTATTAGCATTGCTGAGCTATTATGGGTTGGCTATAAAAGGTGCAGGGGCACCGTTTCTGCTTCCAGAGAGAGCCATCTGTATAGTCCAGCTCAGAGAATATGCTGAAAGGGAGATGGATTCATGATCGGGAGCCATAACCCCAAGAGCCTCCAGCTGGAGAACTCAAATAGCTCACTCACCACTTGGTGGCATTTTAAGTATCTTCATACAGGTATTACACCCTACTGCAGCAAAGGCTAGTCCGAGAATGGGGCACTGCCCCACCAACCTCAGTATGCTCCCAGCTAGCCCCCAAGTGCCTTCCAGTCCAGAGGGTGGCCCTGCGTATCAGCTTAGGGTGCATTCAAGACATGGGGAATACTGCATGAGTTTCTATGCTTATGGTGTCCCATTTTCTAACATTCCTTTCAAACTGCAGTACCTGTTGCATTATGGAGGAGTGGCTTTTTGACCAATATACCAGCATGGCACGCTAAATTTATTTCACACCAGTGGGAGTGATGCTTTATGGGCATCCTGAAACTAAAAAAGAAAAAAGGATGCAGTGAAATGGGTAGCAAAGGATGTTACTGCTAAAAAGGATTTAGCAATTCCAACATTCAGCCCTACCAATGTTATTGCAAATGGATCCTGCCAAGGAATAGGAGGCATCAGTATCACCATGCAAAGAACAGAAATGAGCAGCTAACTGCTCCATCTGGTGTTGTGCATCAGTTCACAGGACAAAAACCTAAAATAAGAGGGTTGACCCTATCGAGCTATAGAAAGGAGTCTGGCTGGTCCAAGCAGAGAGGCCATAAAAATATTGGTCAAAGGCGAGATTCATGTGGGGTTCTATGCTATTTTATGCAGGTTTTCTGTGCTATTTTATGCAGGTTGAAGACTAACATTCACCTTTATCAGTTTTTCTCATTTTGTGGGCTGCTTTAATCTAAATGGTCCAGGAAGAGAAACAGTATTTATAAGGTTGCCACTCTGTATGCATAAAGTGATGGATTAGCATTTATCCTGAATAAAGGATAAAGATCTCCACTTACCTAAGTGCCTTAAAGAGACACGTGTGGCTGCAGATGTCCCAGCCATCTCTTTCATTCCATGAAAATGCTATATTTTGAATGTAAAGTAAGATCTACATCTGCAGCAAAACGAGCTAGCAGAAATCTGAGGCTCATGGAGCACAACTTCAGACTGCAGGTGGGGTGGTTCTATTTTGCCTGCTTCTCAGATTTTATTTTATTTTTAAGCTCCCTGCAAGTAGAAAGCTAGCATACAAAGAAAAATTCTAATGAGATCTCTCACGGATATGCTTGTTCATTCAACTTGCAGCTTTGTGGGTTTTTTTTTTACTTTTCTTTTCATTTTAATGCGAACAAATGAAACTTTACCAGCTAAAGGCTCTACCAACTCATCTTCACTGAGTCATAGATTTGTAGTATTGGAAGGGACCAAAACTCTCTGCAATGCAGGAATCACAGTTGGAGAATCTCTGACAGATAGCCACCCAGCCTCTGCTTAAAAACCTCCAATGAAGGATAGTCCACCACCTTTTGAGGGAGTCCATTCCACTGTTGAATAGCTCTTACTTCCTAATCTAGGAAACACATTGGCTACCACTGGTCTACAATGACTGGTATAGCTTTCCCGGGTTTCATAATACAGAGGGCATGTTCAGCCCTAGCTATAGGTGCTGGGGAATGAACTGGGGATATTCCGCATGAAAAACAGATGCTCTACCATTGAGCAATGGCATTGCCTGAATGAAGTGACATGAAACCTCCGTCTATCCCATTCTTCTGCTCCTCTTTAGCATCTGTTCACACTTTCTAAGTCCATAAGGTTGAAGGAGGTCTCTGTGGTTGTTATTATTATCATTATCAACATCATCACTGAGAATTCCACGCAAGTAGGAAGAGGCTGTAGCCAAAAGCTGACAGTCAGCACATTTGCACTGAGCATTTCTGCCTGCGATGGAAAAAGTAGTAATCATATCTGTAACTTGGTGCTTGCAGCTGCCAAACTGGACTGGGATGTTACTTTCCGAGCCTCCTGAAACTGTGGCTCAGTAAAGGGCAACAATTAATTAAAGGAATAAAAAAGTCAGGGGACATGCAGCAGGTGTGACGTTACCACTTATTGCTGTATTCCAGACCAAGACATATACTCAGTACATTTTAAAAAAGAACACCTCCATCCGTTATCTCAAAAGAATGGGCATGGTCAATTCAGCAGCATAATCAGCAAGTCCATCTTACCACTATTGATTTACCTGTTTACCGCAGCTGTGTCCCACCCTTTCCCTAAGGAGCACAGGGTAGTATATGTGGAACTTTATCCTAATAGTTCACCCCCGTTTGGCAAGAGAGATTGTTACTTGCCCTGTGAACTCCATTCCTCATCCGCTGGTTGACATCCAACACTTTTATCCACTGACTCCCCCGGCTCAACAATACGTCTGAGAAGTGAGGAGAAAAACATTCCACTACAGCTCAGGGGTGAAGCACATGTTTACATGCAGAAGGTCCCGGGTTCACTCAAAGTAAAAGATTTCAAATAGCAGGCAAACATGGCAGGCCTCTGCCTGAGAGCTCAAAGAACAGCTGCAGGCTTTTCTTGCACACAACAGGAACAAAAAGCTCTCTTATGCAGACTCAGGCGAGTCCGTGTTGTCTACAATGACTGACAGCTCTCCAGGGTTTCAGACAGGAGACATTTCCAGTCTGGGATTGAACTTTGAACCTGCTACATGCCAAGCTGATGCTGTAGCACTGAGCTAAGGCCCTTCCCCAAATACTGGGATAGATGAACTCAACTGTGTTTACGACAGCTGTCCATCTCTTAGCTGTACAGGAGCTGGCACAGATTTTGCCATGCTTCCCGTGGACAAATAAAACACGTACCTATCATTTTATTTCTTTATATAAATACTGTAAGCAAATAGATCATGTGACTACATTTTTGTTTTTTGTTTAAATCAAACTGTGAGAGTTATTCTGTTTGATGGTTTTGAGAAATATTTTAGACAGCCATGCTGTCACTAAGCCAACCCTCCTCCCTGAGTCTTGCTTGCCAGCCTATTCACCACCTTTCCTCCTGCCCCTAATGGGTTGGCATCACAACTGCTAGCTCAGGCTGTGCAGATCAATAGGCAGAACTGGTGCTGATCAATTTTTAAAGGGGATAACACTTCTTTTCCCTGCTTCAGTAAACAGCTTCACACATGCTATTTGCATTTGCTGCCAAAATCTAACAGAACCACTGAGAATACCCTAATCAATTTTTATTTCTAATTAAACTGATGCTTGCAGCATATTGGAGGAAAATATGCACAGAAGGTAACACGGTGTAACAGGACCTCTGGAAACAGAGAGGAGAGGGAAGGTTTAAGGAGTGTTGTCAGGCCAATAAATCCAGGCCAGCTGATTTCCTCAAACATATACACTCATTCATTTTCTCTCTACACAACCACACTCCACACAACATGGTGGCATAAATGCCCTACAACAAGACTGGGGAAAGGGAATGGAATGGAAGGAATGACCAAATACAAAATATTAGAATTTGTTTACTTGGATCTGTATGGCCCATAATAAATTTAATGAAATCAGGGAAAGTTTTAATGTTTTTTGTATTGCTTGTATTGACCTTCCTACAACAATGTCAAAGGGTGTCTGAGCTTCACAACAGCCCTGTGAGGCTGAATAAACTGAGAGATGGCTCAGTAAGCTTCACAAAGATGGCCATGCATGCACATTTACTCAGAAGTAAGCCCCACTGTGAACCGAGGGAAGCCTTTGGGAAAAGCTTTCCAACTGCAAATACAGACTCAAATAGTACATAGAGAGGTATTCTTGAAGGTGAGATAGGAATCAGAATAATTATGAATGTAATTAAGGCTGCAATCCTATGTCCACTTATCTGGGACTAAGTCCCACTGAAGTCAGTGGGATTTACTTCTGAGCAGGCATAACAATAAGCAGCAGCATCTCTTTGGGAATTAGCAGTCAGCTGTGGATTTCAAACTGCAGCACGGAAGTGTGGGGAAGGTTGTATCAGCCATAGGCCTGACACATCTGCTTACGCTTTTGTACTTGCCATGAATTTAATACACAGGGAAGCAATAGCAGGGCAACAGGTGGTGCCCACCTGGCCTTGCTACAGGCATGGCTTGCCTTTACGAACTGCATGTGACATCTAACTGGTTCACAGGCAAAGAGGGTCCAATGCACGAAGCCTTGATGATGCATAGCCCAGTGGAGGCTGATCGTTTAGGGCAAATGGGGCACTGTCCCACCAACCTCAAGTTTGCCCTCGGCCAGTCCCCACCTGTCCGCCTTCTTACTTATAGGGGTAGCACTGCATGCCAGCTTCCTCCTCCTGAGTCTCAGTGTTGCCTTTGCATAACTCAACACGGAAAAGGATGGGGATGAAACTAGAATTAGTTGTCTTTGCCTATCATTGGCACAGGCTCTACCTCCTGTCCAACTCCCTGCATTCTGCCTCACCGTGGCCAATGGGCATCAGCCACCACTGGCATGACCATTAGCACTGAAAATCTGGAAATAACAATTCCATACTTTTTGTGAAATTCTGTGAGAATACATACATATATATATATATATATATATATATATATATATATATATATCTGTAGGAAGAACAGTGAAGCCAAAGACAAAATCTATTAGATCTTTAAACTTTATTAGGGAAAGGAAAACTGATGCAGGTAATCGAAACACAAAGGAGGATATTGCCCAAGTTTGAAAAAGATGCTTGAACAGTAATTGTTTGTATTCAAGTGGAATGTACATCTGGTTCAAGGTGGCCCAACTTTTCATAGCAAGAGTATTTTGACATGAAACCTGCAGGCTGCACACTGCCGTGTTGCATGGGGATGGGGAGCCCAAAATTTGACGACCCCCACCCTGCTCTTGTGCTGCTTTCCCAAAGGCAGGTAAAGCAAGGAGTTGGGCTTTGGAAATATAGGCAGGGTTCTATAGCCTTCCCAACTCCTTCCCAAAGATGGGAAAGAGTTAACTAGGCTTTGGGAAGGAAGTGAGAAGACTCTAGGACCCCGTCAGAGCCCTCATGCCTCCTTCACAAAGCCCAGAACCTCATTTACCTGACTTTGGTAAGGCAGTGAGAGGGCTGGGGGGGGGGGGGCTGAGATGTTGCTGAGGGCCACCAAAAAAACACCACAAGGGCCTTGCATTGGATCACCCTGTTCTAGTTGGTCAACATCCTTGGTCAGAAGCATGAAATCAAAAAGCTTGCAATGCATTCTGCTTAGTTGGTGGCAGAAATAATTAGTATTATTTTGCTAGCACCTGGACATCTTTTTCTTTCTGGAAGTAAGGAAAATTTTAAGAGGATTTGTTGTAGAAAATTAAAGCATCTGAT
Organism: Podarcis gaigeae; assembly: GCF_964106915.1. Taxonomy (NCBI): domain Eukaryota; kingdom Metazoa; phylum Chordata; class Lepidosauria; order Squamata; family Lacertidae; genus Podarcis; species Podarcis gaigeae. Next base: position 89,056,225 of record NC_139679.1, read on the forward strand.
ATCAATATCTGAATCTTAGCACAGAGAAGTGCACAGCATGCCTACAATCTCAATAGATACTAACGTGGCAGCAAGTACTGTATTAAAAAATGAGGCTTCTAGTAATTTATAATCTCACTTGTACTTCTAGAGGGCGAGCCAATATTTAAAAAATAACTAAAGCCAAGCAGCTCCACTTTCAGGACTTCATAAAAGCCCTGAATTATAACAATTGTAAATATTTTAAAAACATATATTACAGACCCAAAATGGGATGTTTAGGTCTCCATTTCACTTGGAACAGAAGCTGTAAATTAGAGATGCATACTTCAGAAGACTACCTGCTTGCTGGGCTTCATTTTATGTACCTAGAATAAATAACAGTGTAGACAGGAAATGGGCAGAACTGTTTACTTATTTCAATGGAAAATGGATGCCACAGGATAGATCTATTGGGATAAAATGTATTATTTCCTAACTGGAATTTGTAAAGCGAACACTCTCATGCTGTTATCCAGCAGAGAGTTGTAGAAGTGCCAGAATATTTCTGTAAAATTCTTTCAGAAAGTAAATTCACTTCAGTATAGCTTCCCAAGCCCTGAAAATCCAGTCAATACTTTGCGGCTTCAACTAGCAGAAGGAATGGGTTTATAAAAAAATGGGAAACAGTGAAAAATGTCAGACATTTGTAACCACAAACAGGGAGGGGGGAGACAGGCCATATTCACACCATACATTTAAAGCACTATGATACCACTATGGTTTCCCCAAATAATCCTGGGACCTATAATGTTTAAAAGGTGCTGAGAGTTGTTAAGGAGGCCCCTATTCCTCTCATAGAGCTACAATTTCCAAAGCTCCCTGGGAAGAGGGATTCATTGTCAAACTATTCTGAGATCTGCAGCTCTGTGGGGGGAAATAGGGGCCTCCTAACAACTCTTAGGGACGTGGGTGGTGCTGTGGGTTAAACCACAGAGCCTAGGCCTTGCCGATCAGAAGGTCGGCGGTTCGAATCCCCGCGACGGGGTGAGCTCCTGTTGCTCGGTCCCTGCTCCTGCCAAACTAGCAGTTTGAAAGCACAAAGCGCAAGTAGATAAATAGGTACCACTCCAGCGGGAAGGTAAACAGTGTTTCCGTGCTCTGCTCTAGTTCGCTAGAAGCAGCTTAGTCATGCTGGCCAATAAAGCGAGATGAGCGCTGCAACCCCAGAGTCGTCCGCCACTGGACCTAATGGTCAGGGGTCCCTTTACCTTTATTTTTTTTTAAAAAAAAACATTTTTTTATTGCTTTTTAAAGATACAGAAATACAGAAAAAAGAATAAAGAGTGGTTATAAGAAAGAAGGATATAAATAACAAATTTCCATATTCTTTTTCCATCAAATCTATAGGACTTCCCCACATCCTCCGAACCCTGCGTTCTCTGTCTTATAAAGCATCAGCAATTTGTTAACTTATTTCAAAACTTATTGTAACTTCCATTTTATCATGTTCCCTATTTTCAATTTTACTGTAGCTCAATTCTTATATGTTTTATATTAAACACAATAAAGTTATTTCATTATTTTACCTCTGAATTCTTGTGTCTTAATTTTCATTTCATTAACTTACATTTGCTGAAGCTAGAATTTCCTAAAAGGTGCATTTTTTAACATTCATACAGCTTATAGTGTTTTTTCAAATAGTCCTTAAACTTTTCCCAGTCCTCCTCAGTTGTTTCTTCTCCCACGTCTCGGATTCTGCCAGTCATTTCAGCCAGTTCCATATAGTCCATCAACTGCGATTGCCATTCCTCCAGCGTGGGTAAATCTTGTGTCTTCCAATATTTTGCAATCAGGATCCTTGCTGCTGTGGTAGCATACATGAAAAAGGTTCTGTCCTTCTTAAGCACTCTCTGGTCCACCATGCCCAGAAGGAAGGCCTCTGGTTTTTTAGGTAAGGTAAATCTCAGTACCTTTTTTAGTTCATTATGGATCATTTCCCAGAAGGCCTTCACTTTCGGGCAGGTCCACCAGAGATGAAAGAATGTCCCTTCCGCCTCTCCACATTTCCAACATTTGTTGTCAGACAGATGATATATCTTGGCTAACTTGACTGGGGTCATGTACCACCGGTATACCATTTTCATAATATTTTCCTTCAGGGCAGTGCATGCCGTGAATTTCAAACCGGTGTTCCATAACCTTTCCCAGTCTGCAAACATAATGTTATGCCCCACATCCTGAGCCCATTTTATCATAGCGGATTTGACTGTCTCATCCTGTGTATTCCACTTAAGCAGCAAGTTATACATTCTCGAAAGTAGCTTACTTTTTGGCTCTAACAATTCAGTCTCTAGTTTCGATTTTTCCACCTGGAATCCAACTTTTTTATCTATTTTAAATACCTCTTGAATTTGCGCATAGTGCAGCCAATCTCGTACCTTAGTTTTCAATTTCTCCAAACTTAGCAGCCTCCAATTGTCTCCAGTTTTTTCAATTATTTCCCAATATTTAGGCCAATGGGCCTCCATGTTGGGTCTCTTACGTGCCTTGGCCTCCACCGGTGAGAGCCACCTCGGAGTTTTACTCTCCAATAAGTCTTTGTATTTTATCCAGACCCTCCAAATTGCTCTTCTGACAATATGGTTTTTAATTTGTGCACTTTAGCCTTGTCATACCACAAATATGCATGCCACCCAAACGCATTGTCAAACCCTTCCAGATCCAGGACGTCAGTGTTCTCCAATAAAATCCAATCTTTCAACCAGCAGAAGGCTGCAGATTCATAATATAGCCTCAAGTCTGGCAGGGCAAATCCCCCTCTTTCTTTCGCATCAGTTAATATTTTAAACTTTATTCGGGGCTTTTTGCCCTGCCAAACAAACTTAGAAATATCCTTCTGCCACTTTCCAAAACATTCCACCTTGTCCACGATCTGTAGGGCCTGAAACAAAAATAGCATTTTCGGCAATACATTCATCTTTACAGCAGCTATTCGGCCTAACAAGGAAAGTTTCAATCTTGACCATATTTCCAAGTCTCTTTTGATTTCTGACCAACATTTCTCATAGTTATCTTTAAACAAATTCAAATTTTTGGAGGTCAAGTACACCCCTAGGTATTTTACTTTTTTAACCACATTCAGCTCCGTTTTTTTGGAGAACTCATCTGTTTCTGTAACTGTCAAATTTTTTGCTAAAACCTTGGTTTTTTGCTTATTTAACTTAAACCCCGCCACCCGACCAAAATCAGAAATTAATTCTAACACTCTTTTAGTGCTGGAGACTGGTTCCTGAAGTGTTAATACCAAGTCATCTGCAAATGCTTTCAATTTGTATTGTTTCACTCCGACCTCGATTCCCTGAACCAACTGGTCCTTTCTAATCATATTTAGCAACACCTCCAGAACTGAAATGAACAATAGGGGGGATAGAGGGCACCCCTGGCGTGTCCCTTTTTCAATTTTAAACTCCTCTGTCACCACATTGTTTACTATCAATTTAGCTTTTTGTTCTGTATAGATTGCTTCTATACCATTTTCGAACCCCCGCCCCACTCCCATCCCTTCCAAATTTTTCTTCATAAACATCCAAGAAATATTATCAAAGGCCTTCTCTGCATCAACAAAAATCAAAACCGCTCTGGTGTTCAGATTTGTTTGTAGAAGTTCCAAAATGTCAATAATATTTCTTGTGTTATCAAACAAATGCCTACCAGGGAGAAAGCCAGCCTGGTCCTTGTGAATCACTTCATTTAGTACTTTTTTAAGTCTATTTGCCAAAATATCAGCAAAAATTTTATAATCCACATTTAGGAGTGAAATGGGGCGGTAGTTCTTGAGTTGGGTCTTTTCAGTCTCTGATTTAGGTATCAATGTGATGAAAGCTTCTTTCCACGTTTCCGGTGCCTTCCTTCCCTCCATTATCTGGTTACAAACCTCCATCAAAGGTTGTATCAAATAGTCCTTTAAAACTTTATAGTATTTGGAGGTTAGGCCGTCCGGGCCTGGGGACTTGCCAAGTTGAAGATTTTGAATGGCACTTTCAATTTCTTGCTGTGTAATGTTACAGTTCAGGTTTGTTCTCATTTCCAGGGGTATTTTTTGTAATCCATTAGTTTTAAGAAATTGATCCACCTCTGAGGCTTTTTGCGGCCCTTGTGTATAAAGTTCTTTGAAGTACCTCTGGAAGCACTTTCTAATTTCCTCGGGTTTCTGAACCATTCTCCCTTCGATCTCTAGATTTGTAACCGTATTAAGCTTTTGTCTCTTTTTCAACTGCCAGGCTAGCAGTTTCCCACACTTATTCGCCGATTCGAAGGATCTTTGTTTCATTTGTTTAATTTTCCATTCCACCTCTTGATTTATCAGTTTTGAATATTGCGCCTGGAAAAATTTCACTTCTCTTAACACATCCTTCGACTTAGGCCTAGATCTTAATTTTTTCTCTCCTTCTCTTATTTTCTCCAATATCTTCTCCTTCTTTTCATTCCAGAGCCTTTTCTTAATCGTGTTTTGTTGTATTAGAAACCCTCTCATGACTGCCTTACTTGCGTCCCAGATTGTTCTTTTTTCCACAGTAGTATTCAAATTTATCTCAAAATAGTCCTTTAAAGTTTTTTGGGCCTTCTTCACAATCTCCTGATCTCTTAATAAAGTGTCATTCATTTTCCATCTAAAGGAACCGGTTGTGTTAAGTCTCAATTCCACTTTCAAAGCACTATGGTCGGAGCAGGTTTTTGGGCAGATTTCCACTTTTCTAGTCTTAGGTGCCAGTCCTCTAGTTGTCCAGATTTGGTCGATTCGTGTCCATGTCAGATGAGCTTCAGAAAAGAAAGTCCCTTCTTTCCCTAGAGGGTTCTTAACCCTCCAAATGTCAACTAAGTCCATATTGTCTGTCATTTCAAAAAAAGTTTTAGGTAGTCTGCCGTCTTTCGATATGTTGGCACTTTGTGACATATCCATATTTACAGACACAACCCCATTCATATCACCCAGCATAATGATGTTACTATAGTCCAAATAATCCAGCATAGTCTCATGCAGCTTCCTGAAAAATTCCGACTTTCCCTCATTTGGAGCATATATTCCTAATATCAAAATTTTTTCTCCTTGTGTCTGTATTTCAATCGCCAAAATTCGGCCATATTCATCTTTGAATAAAAATTTTGGTGACAGGCTCTCCTTTGCGTAAATCACCACTCCTCTCTTCTTAACTTTGTCCGAAGAAATAAATTCTTGGCCTAGTCTTTTGTTAATTAACACTTTTCTATGGAGCCTTGTCACATGTGTTTCCTGTAGGCAGATAACGTCCAATTGTTCCTTTTTCAAAATGTGAAAGACTTTTCTTCTTTTTTCTGGGGAATTTCCGCCATTTATGTTCCAACTAAGAAGCTGCAGAGACATCCTGAATCAATTGACGGGTTCTACAATGGGGTATCTAAGCTTCCGCCTGATCCCGGGGGAGGTAATGCCGGTCCTGATCCTGGTGGTATAACTCTTGGAGATGGTCCCGGTGGTGGTGGAGGCCAAGAAGCTGCAGCTCCTTTTTGCAGGTCCTCCTCGTGGTCGTGTAGGAACTTCTGCTGGTCTTCAGGTGATTTAATCTTTATTTTCCTTCCTTTGTAAGTAAATGAAAGTCCTTGTGGAAACTCCCACCTGTAAGGAATTCCGTTGTGTCTCAACAATTTGGTCAAATCTATATAGGTAGTCCGAAGTTCCAAGAGATATTTGGGTATATCTCTGTAAATTTCGGCCCTTTTGCCTTCTATCTCCAAAGTTTTCTTAAAATGTAGGCCTAATATCTTATCCCTTTCTTCTCTTGATCTCAGAGCAACCAAACAGTCTCTGGGCTTGTCTTTCTTTACTGATTTTCCCAGTCTAAAGGCTGTCACAATTTTAAAGTCCTTTTCTTCCTCAATTCCCCAGAATTTGGAGAACAAAAGTGTCAAAAATCCCTCTAAATTATTTTGCTCCAGTTCCGGGATAGCCCTTATCCTGAGATTACTGTCTTTACTTTTCAATTCAACCAATGCCAGGTAGGCTTGTTGTTCCCCTACCTGCCTTCTCAGAGGTCTTACCTCTCCTTTAATTTCATCAACCTTTAAATTCGCCTGTTCTGCTTTTTGGTTGGCTTCCACAGCTAATTTGTAGTTTTCTGCCGTAGCTCCTTGCAATTTCTCAATTGCCTGGGTGTGCTGCGAAACCTGTTCAGTTAATTTGCCAATAGAGGATGTAGCTTGGTCAATCTTTGATGTTTGATTGTCCACTTTTTGGTTTAAAACTGCCAATTGTTCCAAAATTTGTTTTAAAACTGTTTCAGATCCTCCAGTTGCCATATCTTCTGCAGCAGGCTGCACTAGTTCCACCTCCTGTGCTGTCAGCACAGTTGGGACAGATGATCTGCGGTGATGAGTTAAAGTTGTTTGCAAAAGTTGCCCAGATTTTTTCTCTTTTTCTTTATCTTTAGCTTTAGCTGCTCTTGTTCTCCCTGTGCCGCTCATTCCACACCTGCCTCTGTTCAAGGTCAAATGGTCTTTTGTCCCATGGGAAAAACAAGTCCCAAATATAAACAAAAAGAACCACAAAAAGTTTCAATAAAGCTCAATTCCCATGCCACTATATTTCCACAGTCCTATAGGGGGAGTATTTCAAAGTTTCAAAAAAGAAAGGAACTATTTTCCGCCATTGAAGTTCCTCAATTCCCCATTTTGAGTTTTGTAATTCCCAAACACAAAAGGAAGGTTTCCAGAACTTCTAATCTCTTAAAATCCAGCCGTAAAGTATCGATACAGGTCCATGCAACAATGTTTAATGTTAGTATCTCAGTCTATGCAACAATTTCAATCTCTGCAACAATGTCGTAAGTTTGACAGCAGTTTGACAGTTCTTTTTCTATGCACTGGCAGACCGGTGACGGGGTTATCTCTTTCAACTCCGTTTAGCCCAGAAATTGGAGGATAGTTCCAAGGAGTAAAAGTCTATACAACACACAGTTCTTTCCTTTTTATCTTCAAAATGCAGAGTCTCTCAATGCACCCTTTCTTCCACTTTTACAGTCCCTTTTTAAATACTTCAGCTCGTTTCCGAGCCCTTGCTTTGATCTAATTAGCAGAGTCGGGAGGCGGACTTCCTGTTACTCGCCTCCCGTTTTCAGCCGAATTTCTTCAATTTAAGTTAGAAAATTTAGATCCCTTACTCACGGGTATGTTGCTCCAATTCCGATAATTTCAAGAAGAAAGGTCAGCGCTCATCGGCAGCAGCAGCGCGGCTTTGCTTCCACGAAAAGAGCGATGAACTCACAGCGCCGCTCCCCCTTTCACGTTCCGGAGCCTCTTACGAGGCTCCTTCCCCGCTTCTGGGGGGGCTCCAGGCGCCCGTCGAGTCCCACGGCCGCAGGCTCGCTCTGCCTGCGGTTTTTCTTAATGGGTCTCCGCTTTGCCGCAGCGGACGACCCTTTTTCGCGGAGCCCCTCTTCACAGCGCAAAGAGGACCGCCATTGCTGTTTCACGCCGCCTCCGGAAGTCCCAGGGGTCCCTTTACCTTTAACAACTCTTAGCACCCTTGACAAACCAGAGTTCCCAGTATTATTGGGGAGAAAACCATAACTACTTAAAATTGTGTTTTAGATGTTTGGTGTTAATGCAGCTAGAAAGAAATATGCATGTTTAGAATCTCAAACGAAGGAGATGATTGACTGAAGATGCAGAAAATCTATGGGGGAGATTTTTCAAAAGCAACGAATAGTGTGAAAGTGACAGACTCTCATGTTTGGATTTGTTTTGCCTCTGAAAAAATTACCCATTCCAAAGTATTCTGAGGCATCCAACATCCAGGCCTGAATATTTTCCCTGGAGCAAACCAAACAAAGAATGTGCACTATATTTGGGGAAGTTTTTCTCCCTCTCTCTAGAAATCACATCCAATGAAACTGAATGTTGGATGATTCAAGAAATGAGAAAGGACAGTCAAAGGCAGGTCTTTCAGGACCCTGGACAGAGCCCCATGAACAGAAGACATTTTCAGATAAGAGTTCAGATTCTCAGTTGAGCCCTTCTGTTTCTGGGCCTGGTCCCCTTCAGCCGTTGCCCCTTGGCACACACACCCCCCAATCTGAAATTCAGTTCTCTCTCTCTCTCTCTCTCTCTCTCTCTCTCTCTCTCGCTGTGTGTGTGTGTTATAATGAAAATGTGTGAGCATTTTAGTGTGAATTTCTTCTCAAACACACATATACATTTTTGCAAGGAATTTCCCCTCATATAATGCATTTTTATATGTTATTTTCACTGATCTAAGCATTTTAAAATGTCCCCCTAGTATATGCATTTTTGCATATTTTGTACATGCATTTTGTTTCGTTGAAGAACCCACTGCAAAATTCCAAGAATTGTGTACTTTGAATGATAGTCGTGCTTTGGTCCACATACTGGCTCTGCTGTGGGCAGCAAAGCTCTTGGGCCAGACCTGAAAGGCCACCAGGTTTAAGAAGGACAGAGAAAGGAGAGAAAGGGATGCTGTTTCACCTGGAGAAGCAAACATGCTTTCAGCAGCCCTCTTCTGCAGAAGAGGATTCTACTGCAATGTGCATGCGACTGGCCACAGCTGCTCTCTCAGCAATGATGCTGATGGCAGTTAGCATCTGACATGGCAGATGGGATGGCTAAACAAAACACACCAAAGCCACAAAACAAAACCAACCCAACTTCCTTCCCTGTTCAAGGCTCAATTCCTCTTTCCCTTTAATTATTTAAAAACCACTAAAAGCCTATCATTCACTGATGTTTTGTTAACGTCTGCCTTTCAACCCTGCAGCACACGGTCTCTGGCAAATGCCACACACTCAATAAAGAAGTGAAGCAATTGGCTGCCCATGTAAAACAATCAGGGCAAGGAAAGCATCTGGAGTTTGTAGCCACCAGGGAAGACCGAAGAGGCGCAAACACAAGAAGCCAACAAGAGAATGGCCATTTGTTGGCTGTCAAGATCTGTAGCAGAAGTGAGGGAGAGACTCTCTGGTTACATTCCGATTTCTGCATTGTAAATTATTTGGCATCCCCTTCTGCTCTTGGCTCTCCACAATTTCCTCCATAAATCTGGGGATGTTCAAAAATGACATGCAATCAGCAGCATGTAGGCCAGTTAAAAAACCAAACTATTAACAGACTGTCAGAAACTGTCTTTATAAATGCTGACTATTTCTGGCAGGAGTTAATGGAGAGAAAAAACAAATGAAATAAAATTGGATCATCATTGTGCCACTCCAACCCCCCCCCCCCCAACACAAATAACATTAGCAATACAGGTTGCGTGTACACGAAGCAAGTTGGCAAGCAAGCAGTTCATTGCAGTAGCAAAGTGTGTTTCACAAAATTTCAGGAGGGTGCTTAAGGTGTGGGACTAGGACCTGGGAGGCCACAATTCAAATCTTCACACAGCCATGAAGCTCACTGGGTGACCAGGAACCAGTCACAATCTTTCAACCTAAACTTCCTCGCAGGGTTGCTGTAATGATAAAATAACAAGGAGAAGAACCCTTTATGCCACCCTGAAATATCCGAAGGAAAGATGGAATATAACTCTAATAATAAATAATTGTATTGCTATTAAAATTATAACTAAAAACTAATGTAATAACTTTAATATGATTTTTAATATTTATTTAGCATGAAGCTCACCTAAGGCTCATTTTGATCATGTATAATGACAGAGCATACAGAAAACTTAATCGCTGATCATAACATTGTGATGGCCGGGTTCTTTGAAAAATTAATCTCAAGACAGTCCTCTGCACAATAGTTTTTGAATGATGTGAAAGTCAGTAAGCATGAATGGAAAGGAGACTCATACTCATCTCACAATAAGAAATCACACCAAGGCTTATGGTTTGTGGCTGCATGGTACCATGGTCTTTGTGGGCCATGTAGTAAACAAGAAGCAGCAGAAGATCCCACACAATAAGAGATGGCAACTGCAAGAGTGTCACAAATGCTTCAAATCACTCTGAACAGAAGAATTAAACCAACTCCAAGAAGATGAAGTGAACCCTTCTTGATAATGAATACATTGGCACAGATGCAAATGCAGTCGCGGATCAATCTGGGGCATACTTCGGAGTGCTGTGTCTTTGAGAGTTTTCCCCCTATTTTTCACCCTTCTGGGAACTTTGGAGCTCATGCAAGCAACCTGCAGTTCCCAGCCTCCAAAGCACCAATGCAAGATGCTGCTTCAGCACTGCAATGATATGTGATGTCCGCATTCAGACAAGAGCTTGAGGCTCAAGAGTCTACAACACAAGTATTTGACAGAACCATAATCTTGCTACCTTTGCTAAAAGCAGGCTGAAACAAGGCTTATATATATTTTTTTTCCAACAAAGAAAAGTTGAAAAACCTTTAAAAAATTAATTTAAAAATCTTCATTTTCCAGCCACTGCTACTTATTTCTGCATTACAAGGCTGAAATGACGGTTGTCTTTCATCCTGATTCAGTGGGGAAAGCTTTCACAATTATTCATTTCTATTTGTTGGGGCAAATATTAGCTCTTGGTTATGCTTCCTTCTAGGTCCTGATTTTAATAAATGCTACTCAAAAGGAAACAAACACTCAGGCCTCGAGGTTGTTTCTTACAACCGTTCTAAAAATTGTGTTGGAAGGAAACATGGATTGACTTTTTCAGGGAATTTGCATGCACAAGCCTAGTACTGAATGATTCAGTGTATATAATGTATATTAATCGAACTCAATAAAATTTTAAAATGCAAAAAAAAAAAAAGAATGATTCAGTGTGCCCAGTTTTTGACACACCAAAGCATGGACCCATGCAGCTTTCAAAGATGATCCAAACACAGAGATATGAACGATACTTGTTTTTCCTTAAATGAGCTTTTGTTGGGGGGCTAAGCAAATTATCCACACAGCACTTTGAGAGCATGAACGAGTAAAGCAGACTTAGTTTCTGCCAGTTATCAATTCTCACACATTTTGATAAGCATTTAGGATGGAATATACGTAAACTAAGAAGATATCCTGAGTTTGAGTTGGTTGCAAATCATTTTGCTGCAGAAAGATCTCATGAACCCCTTTATGAAGAGGTTTCATAAGGAAAACAGAAACAGTAAGAAAGGCTGATTGAACCCCAGGGCTCCACTGGATTGCTATGCGTGGAGAGAACTCTGCTGTATTTCACAGAATAACAAATGGGATCTGCAACAAAATGTTGCATTGTTGAATGTTCCTGTTCCAACCAACCAGCCATGCTCTCTTCATAGAAGCTAAAGACTACCCTTGAACCAGCCAGGCAGCTCCTTTATGGAGGTAGAGTCTGCTATGCTCCTTGTCAACCTACATAGGACTTCTAATGTCTCTAGCTCCCTGTACAGACAGAATGTCTTTAGCTGCTATAATAGAGTCCCCTGGAGCTGTTCAAGGTCCTGAATGCTCTCTGATTTGACTTTGCTTGCATCTCTTAAGCACTGACATAAATGGGCACCAGCGTTCACTTCACAACTTCTACTAACTTACACTAAATGGAATGTGGTCATATTGCTCTCCAGCTTTGCAGCTGCATAAATATATGATGCTCTGCAATTCAAAGAACTGATCAGCAATATGAAAACCAAGAAACTGGGCTAAAATACAATGTCTAAATGTATCTCTCAAGTTTTGATTCTCCAAAAGATCTGCATGCTGTCAGATGGATTTGTAGCTGGTTGACAGACAGAACCCAAAGAGTGCTCATTAATGGTTCCACATCATCCTGAAAAAACATGACAAGTGGTGTGCCACAGGCTTCTGTCCTGGGCCCATTGTTGCTCAATATCTTTATAAATGACTTGGATGAATAAATTGAGGGGATGTTTATCAAATTTGCAGATGACACCAAACTGGGAGGGGTAGCTCATGCTGCAGAAGACAGAATCGGGGTTCCAGATGACCTTAACAGATTGGAGAGCTGGGCCCAAACTAACAAAATGAAATTATACAGGGACTGTTTAAAAATGGAACAGACTCCCACAAGAGGTGATGATGGACTCTCCTTCCTTGGAGCTTTTTAAGCAGAGGCTGGATGGCCATCTGTCATTTATGTTTTGGCTGAGATTGTATTGTAGGGGGCTGGACTAGATGACCCTCAGGGTCTCTTCCAGCTCGAACATTCTATGGTTCTATTAACAATATGACTCCTGCCAGTGTGAGAGATATGTGAGAGAAATTGTTTTGCAAGCCTTTGGAAGGCAGTGTGTGTCTTCACAATATCACCTTTGCCCTCTGCTAGCCAGAAGGCAGCTATTCACTTGGCAAGGTCAGCAACATCTCTCACTTAATGCATCGACTTAATCGCTGCCTGATCCAAGGGGGGGGGGTCCTTTGAACTTCGCAGGGTGCACTGTGGCCCCCTTCTGCTTACATCCCATGCGGTCAGAATGCAGAGTACCTGGAGCTAAATGTGTCAGAGCAGAGTGTGTTTGACTGAATGAATTCCCCAGTGGAAGGCAATGTTTTAAACACTGTCATTGGAATCAGTGGATTTTGCTTGAGCTGAAGACAGCTCTGGCTACAGATCCAAAGCTGGTAATTACAGGCTGCCAAAAACATCTAATGTTAATGAAAGAAAAAGTCAAGCAAAATGGGAATCATCATAAAACCTACAATTTTGAGGATGTGGCATTTATCCTATTTCAGCACCGTCACCTTCAGAAGAAGGAGGAAATATAGGAGACTGGAGGGGAGAGGAATGGTGCTGAGGGAGGGAAGGATATGACTCTTGAATTCTAAAAAGAAAGTTTCATTGCTCTTCCTTCTCATAAAATGTGTCCAGAAAAGCATTAAAAAAAATTGAACAAAAAATACACGCTTTTTTCTTTATTTCTTTTTACTGTAGCTTGTAATTCAATGAAATCAATCACTATTGAGGAAGAAACTCATCACTCTCTATAAGGATTAGAGCATTAGTGCAAAATGCAGCCCTTCGGAGTATTTTGCATCATAACCCTTGGGCAAGACTGTAACAAATTCTCATCTCTCACATAGAAGCATAAATCTGGAGTAGCATTTCTCCCTTCAGTTATTTCTGCTGCCTTACCTGAGAGACTGCTATAATACTGGCTATTTTGGAAATGACTTTGGGGCTACTTCACACGGGAGTCTGTGAATAATGCAGGTGCAGGTCATACGCTGCAGGAAGTCTCAGTGTGAATGTAGCAGCCTGAAGGACCACCTTCTGCAGCCAGTCATCCAGGTAGGATCAGAACCAATGCAAAGCAACGCTGCCCACCATCAAGCTGGATAAGCACTCCAGAAGAGCAGCATGGACAATGGCACCGGCAGCCACTGAAACACCTGGGAAGACACACTCCTCCTGTCTCTCTTCCAAAAATGCCATCATACAGGAAATCGAGGCAGTTCTGTGCCAAACCTAAGCCTAAACACCAACAAAAGAGCCTGGGCGTGGCTCACAACCACATGCTCAAGAACTTTGCCCATGAAGGGAACATTAGCAACTGACCATTACTTAGATTTTCCAGCTCTGTGAAGTGTGCCTTAAGGAGTGGCCTTACCAATCCCTCCTTTAGGCAGGCAGGCAGGCAGGCAGGCAGGCAGGCAGGCAGGCAGTGAACACCACCACTCCTGGCCCAGCTGTGTGTAACATTAAACAACAGCAACCCTGTATTTCCAAACAAAAGGTGCTTTGCCAGCTACTGTATACTGGATGCCCCAAGGTAATGAGTACCAAAGGTAAAACACTGAATAACTGCTGCTATTAATCAGTAAATTCCTTAACTGCAGGAAGGCTGAAGAAAGGAGAGATAAATTCTTTGCACTGTGCCTTCACCATGGAAGGTGTTGGAGAGTTGCCCATATCTGAGCTATTGTTTTCGGGGGATGGGGTGGGATCTGAGGACCTATGTCAAGCTGTGGTGGCAAAGGATGAAGATGAGAGCTAATTGACAATTTACAAATTAACACATCGCCAGGGCCAGATGGCATTCACCCAAGAGTTTTTTAAAGTTCTCGGATGTGAAAGAGCTAAACTTTAAAAAAAACAAAGGAAAAATACTCATACTAGAAGCCAGGAAGCCAGATAATGACCTTTTTTAAAGAGAGAGAGAGAAAGAATGCATGCATGCCAAGGAGAATCTGGGATATTACACAACTGCCAACCTAATGTCTGTCCAAAGTAATTTCAAAGACAGCGTTATTAAAGGTAAAGTTGTTAAGTGCATAGAAGAACAAGCCATGCTGATGATAAACCAGCATGGCTTATGCCAAGAGAAATATGCAAGCCTATAAATAGGTCTGTCTAGAAGACATCAGAGCAATCTTTCCCAACATCTGGTACCACAATGTTGTTTGACTGCTGCTCCCATCAACCCTGACCACTGGCCATGCTGGCTGAAGATGACAGGGGCTGAAATCAGACAAAATCTGGGTATGCAAGTTTGGGAAAGACTGCTTTATAGATTTGGACATCCAAAAAAAACTTGTGAAAACACTCCCCAGCAAAGCAAGCTTGATAAGACAGGGCTGTCTGCTTTCCCACCTCTATTGTATCACTAGCTATTTTCAGACGACATAATGAAATAGCAGGCATAAAGATGAAAGACTCTCAATGGAAAATAAGCCTTTATGTGGATGACAATATTCTTTATTTAACTAATCCAGTCAGTTCCAGAAAAGCTCTTTAACGATGCATAAAGATCTACAGAAAAAATTCAGGCTATACATTGAACTGGAACAAAATAGAAGCGATGGCTTTTAATTAGAAAAGGGACAATTTAGCTCAAGATAGCATGTGTGACTTACAAAATATCCCTCAGAGTCCTTCTAGATTAGACCATTTCACAGAGGAGAAGTTTATCAGCGGCTATTATCCATGAGAGTGAAATAAACCTCCATACTCAGTGGCAGTGTATCTCTGAATATAGGGTGCTTGGGGCATACAACAGAGAAGAGTTTTGGCATTCATGCCCTGCTTCATGGGGCTGACCATATGGCCACAACTGGAAATGCAGATGGGCCCTTGGTCTGATCCAGAACATGAATTTCAATTAGATTTTAATGAAAGCTGTGCTTTGGGAAATCGCTTGCCATCAATGAGCATGACCTACATTTAGATTTCTTCCCTCTGAAATCAATAGGACCTGAGGGTGCTTAGCTTTGACTATGACTGTCCAAAGTAGATCTTGGCCAAGCACCTCTTTGAGGAAGTCAGGCTCCACAATGAGTTTCCTTCTGGGAAGTCTTGAAACCGACTTCACCAACAGTTCAGCCCCCACTTTGAGAAATTCTGACAAAATTGTTATCTATGTGTTATGTAATCAAGATAAACTGTTGCCTTCATTAAATGTCCTCTGAGTATGCCACTATGTTGAGATATGGTGCAATTTATTTTAATCAGTTAATTAATTGATTGGTTGGTTAAAAGCAAGCCAGGTCATTATTGGCTAACCGTAAAGTAGTACTTTATAACATCCACTTGAGACTTCAGGGTAATGGATAAAAGGATCTCATTAAAGTTCATGAATAAACTAGCAATCTAATCAACCAAACCAAATTTCAAGGATTTAAGTTAGCATTTGGCCCTAGTGGTTAAATGTGACTGCCATAGCTCAGATCTAAGTTTTCCACAATAGCTGATGCATGAGAATGCCTTTAATGGGAACGTGGCTTATTAACATCCTTGATTTGATCCTGCAAATATTTACTCATCTGTTTAACTACAATGCCGCATATCCCTTTTAAAATATATTGCCACATTTTTAATAGTTTCAATTTCTACAGGCTGATTTACATTTTGCGTCTATTACTCATGTGCATTGCACTTTCCTGAGCTACACACATCTATGGGCAAACATAATGTGTGATGTATGGCCCAGGTAATGATATATGAGAGGTGTCATCTCACAAACTGGTCATTCCCACCCAACTTTCCTGTGTGTGCAACTGGCACATTAGGATCCACCCACTTCCATTTTTTTCAACCATCACATTCATTGCTATTCCATTTCTTGCCATCCACCCCAGTAGGCTCAGCTTGACGAAAAATATTATGGGTGTTAATTTTTTTCCATCCCCACCCAGAATCACTCCTCTCTCCTCTACCACTTAACCTAGAGAATTAAAGAGCAGTTTGCCTCTTCTTTTTTGAACAATCGTGGTTACAGGATTGTGCAAAGTCCGTCTTAAGCCTCTTCCCAACTTTTTTTCAAGCCTCTCCAGGAGTCCCCTGCAGTATTGGGGAGGTTTGTTTTTTTTTTTAATAAAATTTTTATTAGGGGTTTTTACATAATAAAGTACAAAGATAAACAACCTTTCTTTTATCTCAACAGAGTTTCATAACTTCTTTGGACTTCCTCACATCTCCCGCTGCCATTTTCATCATCATAGATTTTTTCCATGCAATTTATCATCTAATTTGCAAATTTTATAACCACTTATTTAAATATAATCCTCTGTAAATTAATTTCTCTTAATCTCACTTTACATCCCATTCCGATCCGTTTTTGTGGTGGCCAATTATTTATGATCAAACATCCTACTTAACTTTCCACCAAATCACAATATTTTTGTAAATAAGTCTTAAATTTCCTCCAATCTTCTTCAACCCTCTCTTCTCCCAGGTCTCGAATTCTGCCAGTCATTTCAGCCAGTTGCATATAGTCCATCAGCTGCATCTGCCATTCTTCCAGAGTGGGTAGATCTTGAGTTTTCCACTTCTTGGCGATGAGTATCCTTGCTGCTGCTGTTGCGTACAAAAAGAATGTTCGGTCCTTCTTTAGCACCATCTGGCCGACAATGCCCAGGAGGAAGGCCTCTGGTTTCTTAAGGAAGGTATACTTAAATACCTTTTTCAGCTCATTATATATCATTTCCCAGAAGACCTTCACCCTGGGACAAGTCCACCAGAGGTGAAAGAATGTTCCTTCATTTTCCTTACATTTCCAACATTTATTGTCTGGCACATGGCATATTTTGGCAAGTTTAACTGGGGTCATGTACCACCTATATATCATTTTCATTACATTTTCCTTCAGAGCATTACATGCCGTGAAGTTCATCCCCGTGGTCCACAACCTTTCCCAATCCTCAAACATAATATTATGCCCAATATCCTGTGCCCACTTTATCATGGCTGACTTAACCATTTCATCTTGTGTATTCCATTTCAACAGCAAGTTATACATTCTTGAGAGTACTTTAGTCTTAGGTTCTAACAATTCTGTTTCCAACTTCGATTTCTCCACCTGGAATCCTAACTTTTTATCCTTTTTAAAAATTTCTTGAATCTGAGCGTAATGTAACCAGTCTCGCACTTTGTCTTTCATTTTTTCCAAACTCTGCAATTTCCAATTATTGCCCTCTTTCTCTATTATTTCCCAATATTTCGGCCATTTGGCCTCCATATTGGGTCTTTTTCGGGCCTTAGCCTCCAAAGGTGATAGCCATCTTGGAGTTTTATTTTCCAATAGGTCTTTGTATTTTGTCCAGACATTAAACACTGCTTTCCTGACAATATGGTTCTTAAAGGCCTTATTGATCTTAACTTTGTCATACCATAAGTATGCATGCCAACCAAATGCATTGTTAAAACCTTCTAAATCTAACACATCAGTGTCCTCTAGAAGTAGCCAGTCTTTTAGCCAGCAGAAAGCTGCGGCTTCATAGTACAACCTTAAGTCTGGCAGGGCAAAGCCCCCTCTTTCTTTCGCATCAGTTAATATCTTAAACTTAATTCTGGGCTTTTTGCCCTGCCAGACAAATTTAGAGATATCTCTCTGCCACTTCCTGAAGCACTCCGTCTTATCCACAATTTGCAATGTTTGAAATAAAAACAACATCTTAGGCAATACATTCATCTTAATAGCAGCAATTCGGCCTAACAAAGAAAGCTTCAATTTTGACCAACTGTCCAAGTCTCTCTTAATTTCAGACCAACATTTTTCATAATTATCCTTAAATAGACTCAGATTTTTTGCTGTTATGTTTACCCCTAGGTACTTTACTTTTTTAACCACAGTTAGTTCTGTTTCTCTCTGAAACCGTTCTGACTCTGCATCTGTCAAGTTTTTTCCCAACACCTTAGTTTTCTGTTTGTTTAGTTTAAAGCCCGCTACCCGACCAAAATCCTGAATCAATTGTAACACTCTTTTTGTGCTAGATTCTGGCTCTTGCAATGTCAAAACAAGGTCATCTGCAAAAGCTTTAAGTTTATATTGTTTCGCTCCGATCTGAATCCCTTGCACCAACCGGTCCCCTCTAATCAAGTTCAAGAGCACCTCCAGGACAGAAATAAACAGCAAGGGGGAAATCGGGCAGCCTTGTCGTGTCCCTTTTTCAATCTTAAACTCTTCTGTAACCACATTGTTGACTATCAGTTTTGCCTTTTGTTCTGAGTAAATCGCGTCAATCCCATTTTCAAAACCCCGCCCCACTCCCATTTCTTTTAAATTCCCCTTCATAAATTTCCAAGAAATGTTATCAAAGGCCTTCTCCGCATCTATAAAAATTAGAACTGCTTTAGTGTTAATATTTGTTTGCAAAAGTTCCAAAATGTCAATAATGTTCCTTGTATTAGCAAACAAATATCTTCCTGGGAGAAAGCCTGCCTGGTCTTTATGAATTATCTCATTTAAAACCCTTTTGAGTCTTCCTGCCAAAACGTCAGCAAATATTTTGTAATCCACATTTAAAAGGGAAATGGGACGGTAGTTCTTAAGTTGTGTCTTTTCAGTTTCTGATTTTGGTATCAATGTGATGAAAGCTTCCTTCCACGATTCAGGCGCCTTCTTCCCCTCCATAATTTCATTGCTGACCTCCATCAGTGGTTGAATCAAATAGTCACTTAATATCTTATAGTACTTGGAGGTCAAGCCATCTGGCCCTGGAGACTTGCCCAACTTCATATTCTGAATGGCCTGTTCTATCTCTAATCGTGTTATTTTACTATTCAGGAGTGATCTATTTTCTTGTGATAATTTTTTAAGTCCATTTTTCTCCAAAAATTTTGCAATCTCTTCCTCATTTTGTGGCCCTTGAGTGTATAATTTCTTAAAATATTTCTGGAAACATTTTCTAATTTCCACCGGGTTCTGAATATTCCTTCCTTCTATTTCCAAATTTGTTACTATGTTCAGCTTTTGTCTCTTCTTCAACTGCCAAGCCAGCAGTTTCCCACATTTATTAGCCGATTCAAATGTTTTTTGTTTCATTGATTTAATCTTCCATTCTATTTCCTGATTTATCAGTTTGGAATATTGTGCCTGATGAAGTTTAATTTCTCTCAAGATCGGCTGTGACTTCGGGTTTACTCTTAGTTTCTTCTCTAACTCTTTAATTTTCCCCAAAATCTTATCCTTTTTCTCATTTTGTAGTCTTTTCTTTATGGCGTTCTGTTGTATCAAGAACCCTCTCATCACAGCTTTGCTTGCGTCCCAGATTGTTCTTTTTTCCACAGCAGTGTTCAAATTTATCTCAAAATAGTCCTTTATTGTTTTTTTGGCCTTCTTAATAATCTCCTGATCTCTAAACAAGTTGTCATTCATCTTCCATCTAAAGGAGCCGGTTGGTAATAATGTCATGTCCATTTTCAACGCGTTATGATCGGAGCAGGTCTTTGGGCAGATTTCCACTTTCTTCACCTTAGGAGCCAGACCTCTAGAAATCCATATTTGGTCGATTCTTGTCCAGGTCAGTTGGGCTTCAGAGAAAAATGTTCCTTCTTTCCCCAAGGGGTTCTTTGTCCTCCATATATCAATCCAGTCCATGTTGTCTGTCATTTCAAAAAAGGTCTTTGGTAGTCTGCCATCTTTAGTAACCTTTTGGCTTTGTGACCTATCCATGTTCGTTGAAACGATCCCATTCATATCTCCCATCATGATGATGTTATCATAGTCCAGATAATCCAGCATAATCTCATGCAACTTCTTGTAGAATTCTGATTTCCCTTCATTTGGAGCGTAAATTCCTAATATCAAAATTTTCTCTCCTTGGTGCTGTATTTCAATTGCCAAAATTCTTCCATGTTCATCTTTAAATAGAAATTTTGGTGAGAGGCTCTCCTTTGCATATATCACCACTCCTCTCTTTTTAACTGAGTCCGAAGATATAAATTCTTGGCCTAACCTTTTATTTACCAATATTTTTCTGTGGAGCCTAGTCACATGTGTTTCTTGTAAACAAATAATGTCTAGTTGCTCCTTTTTTAATATGTGAAAGATTTTCTTCCTTTTTTCCGGGCTGTTGCAGCCATTTATATTCCAGCTTAAAAGTTGCAGAGACATCCTGGATGGATCTGTTTAGTTTCCTTGGGATGGTATTTTGTTCTGTGAGTCTTCAGAGTTCTGAGGTGCAGGCACCTGTGGTGGTTCAGGCCCTGAGGGTAGTTCAAGTCCTTTATGAAGGTCCTCTCCGTAGGCAGTCAAAAACTTATCTCTATCTTCCAAAGTTCTAATTTTAATCTTCTTCCCTCTAAAGGTAAAAGATAATCCTTGGGGAAAGTCCCACCTAAAAATGATTGAGTTGCTTCTCAGCAGTTTTACTAAGTCCAAATATTCAGATCTAAGATCCAACAGCTGTTTAGGAATGTCCTTAAAAATCTCAATTCTTTTGTCCGAAATGTTCAGGGAGCTTCCGTAGTGCAGGCCCAAAATCTTGTCCCTTTCCTCCTTTGATCTCAACGTAATCAAACAGTCTCTGGGCTTTTCTCTCTTTGTGAGTCTTCCAAGTCTGAAGGCTGACACAATTTTAAAGTCTTCCTCCTCTAGACCCCAGAACTTGGAGAATTCTTTGGTCAGAAACTCAGCTAAATTACCTTCTTCCACTTCTGGTATCGATCTTATCCTTAAATTAATCTCCCTGTTCCGAAGTTCCAACATGGAGGTTTGTGGGGAGGTTTGTGGGGGAGCGGGGAAAGCTCCATGGAGATGCTTTCCTTTTCCCACTGCATCTCCCCATGCTATATCCAGGCACAATGCTTTTCTTCCATCTCAGGAGATTTGTGGAGGAGCTTGGGGGCGAAAACGGTGAGAAGAACACCAGGACTCAAATGATTCCTCTCCTGCCTCTCCGCAAAACAGTCCCTGGGTGCTTTATGCTGAAGCTGGCTTTGAGTAGGAAAAGATTAGGAGAGAGGAATTATCCCAATTTGCAGAAAGACTGACACACACATGCCTATCTCCATCCAGAGCATTAAGCAGCCCAAAACATTTGTTTCTATTATTGCAAGTTTTCCACAAATCTTCTTGTTAGGAGTGTGGCAATAGAGGCTACCCACTGAAATGCCATAACACATCAAACCACCCAAGGAGCTTCTACATTGGGAATGACAGGCTGCAGGTGTATTACGGGCGATTTTTATTTAGCTGGTTTACTGCAGAGAGGGAAAATCCCGATTTTATAAAGAAAAAGTACAGACTGGCATTTTGATAAAGACAAGGCCATGTGGACTCTGAGGAAAACCTCCAAGTATGAGCAGCACCAAGTGCACAATGAACTGAAATGTGAAAGCATCCTTTTTATTATTTAACAACATTTATACACCTCTGTAAAAGCGGTTTACAAAAAAAAGGGTCAACGTCAACAGAAAATGCCCACTTTGTTTTCCTGCAAGTGCATGCACCAGGAAAAAGCCAGGACTTTGAATATGAACAACAAATACATGTTAGACATTGGCTCTACATTTTTAGAGAGAGGAATTAGCAGGAAAGCAGCTCAGTTCAGTGAACCAAAGATACAGGGTTATATACAATGCTGTGTGAGTGACATTCCATCTGCACAATGGAATCTCCCCTTCCTCTCTGCTTCTTGCATGCCCCCCCCCCCATCTGCTCTGGTGAGTCCCCAACCCTCTGGAGCAGATTTTGAAGGTGCATGGGGAAAGAGGGGGTAGAATGGGAGGGGCAGGAGGGGAAGTCTGTGGTGCAAGCAGAATTTAAACTTTGGGTACAATACAGCCCATGGGTTGTTTTTTTGCTCATGCACTTTCATCTACCTTTGCTGCAGCAGCTTCAACACAAGCATCTTATCAAATGCCTTTTGAAAAAGTATTGCATTTTTAAAAAGTGAAATCTATACCAGCATTAAGTCATTGTTCTTATTTCACAAACAACACAGTAAACAAGTAGTAAGGGGGAAATAATTGAAATTATGCCCACAAGTAAGTGTGTAATTAAAGAAATGATGTCTGTAATCAAATTTCAAAAAAAAAACCTGAACCGCAGATGAAAAGCAGTTCAATATTAGAACCATACATGGGATATAAGTGAGAACCTTTTCAAAAAAACAATCAATCATCAACTTAATTTCTATTTAAATACTGCCCCTCTCCCAGTTTGATTGCTTAAGGTAGGCCATGCATCACACAGTGAAAAGCTGGGTTATTGGTATAGCTTATTAAAGACCTAGCCACACTCTTTCATCTTACAAATCAAAACAATATCAGGGATTCACTTGCTCAGACCTACCAATAGGAACCTCTGCCCACAACCTTAACAGTCAGCCTAATGACACAGCCAATAAAATTCCATTGTACACTCCTACAGCTGTTTCCTAGGTAACCACCACAGAACCATATAAACTGGATAGACACAGCGGAAAGAAAGGAACAATGCAGCAGCAACCTAATCCTACAATATCTCTGCTTTTAAAGAACAGCTTTCACTTGGTACAATTCCACCGCCCGCCCACCCCCCTTCCCAAGCTGATTCATGCAGAGAAAGTTATTCACAAAGTTGAGGGATCTGTGCTCCCCCTAACGCTTCTATTTGTTCAGCATCATCACAGGAGGAGTTAGGGAAGGGCTGTGTGCCATTGCCGAATATCACACAGTATCTCTGAGGTGAAGTGAATGCAGAGAAGTCCTCTCATGTGATTGCAGTGGCTGAGAGAACCTGGAAGAAGCCCAATTCACTGGCAGGCAGGCAGGCAGGCAGGCATGAGGAAATTGGATGGGAGCTGCCCTGAGGCTATGCTGCTCAGCAGAAACTGTTGGCTGGTTGACATGAAATCTTTTGCCCTGACAGGCTGACACCTGGATGATTTTCCTGCAGATGACTATACATGAAAACATGACATCAAAATGTTTCATGCGTGCCACTTGTTGAGAGCTACCACGAAGCTGCCTTATACCAAGACAGACCCTGGGTCCATCTAGCTCATGACTGTTGACTCTGGCTGGCAGCAAATCCCCAAGGTTTCAGGCAGAAATCACTCCTCATCCTACTTGGAGATGCCAGAGACTGAACCTGGAACCATCAGCATAAGGCTTAACCCCTGAACTACACCCCTTCCTCCAGTCCACTGCTCCAGTCCGAAATGCTTCACTGTGCATTTCGATTATGCCTTGTAAGGCTATCCTAGCCCTCCCCAAAGTGGTTTAGATAGGGAATAACAGGAAACACAGCATGGGCTTGGGGGTACAGAGAAGAAGCAGTGTTACTACTTAACCATTGACTGAATGTTCATGGTTCATAACCCTCGTTGTGCCTCACAAAAATGGCCTTGTAAATGTATGTGAATGCTTTAGCTTTTTCTATAACAAAGTGAGCACCAAATTGGGCACCCTTTCCAAAAATCACAGTTTATTTATCAAAGGAATTTGGTGTGTTAAATTAATAGGAAATTCCACCACTCTATCATCCCATAGATATGGAATGCTATGTATGAACTTACCCCATGATGATCTACAAGCACTTAGTCTACAACCCCAGCACCCCCACCCATCACTGACGTAAAAGCAACTTAACCTGTAAAAACATAAACACAAATACATTATACTATAAATGAAATGGGGGGGGGACAATTAAATTTATATGAAACATTAATGTTTTTATAATTCAAAACAGTCCCTCCCAAGAATGGTGGAAAGATTTAGCAGCACACTCAGTCCATAAATTGCCTGGGGGAAATGTAAGGTTTTACTAGATGCCCAAGAACCACCTTATGGAGTCAGACATGCAATCAGGAGTGGAATCACTGCAATGCAGTACCCCCAATACAGATAGCAGCTCCAGAAGGATACCATGGTTGATGGTATCAAAAGCCAATGAAAGATCAAGGAGGATCAAAAGGATCACACGCACCCCCAGGTCTCTCCCACCACAGGGCAACCAAAGCAGCTTCTGTGCCAAAATCAGGCCTGAATCCAAAATGAAATGGATCTAGAAAATCTGTCTCTTCCAAGAGTATCTGGATCTGCCTGGCAACCACGCTCTCAAGGATCTTTCCCAGAAAGGGGCAGCATCTTTGTGATGTGCCAAAATGAAAAGTGACTATATACTAAATGTTATTGATCACAAGACTCTCCAGTAACCAAGATGGTGTGCTTCCTAAGTAGACTGAGGTTTCCAAAACACTTACTTCAGAAACTAGAAACTGGTTCATATAATATAACATAACATATAAAATAATATAACATACACCACTAATGCTGCAACCCTAAACACAATTACTAGGTGAGAAGGGTGCACTAAATACAGCAAGAATTACTTCTTAGCAAAGACACTTAGGTTAGGCTGCAAGGCTGCAATCCTATTTACCTGGGAGTAAGTATCACTGAACTAAGTGGGACTTCCTTTTGAGTAAGTATGCACAGTATTGTGATGTATTGATGACTTTGCATCTGCAAAATTGGTGTTTTCCCTGTTTTCACTAGGGTGACATCTTCAAGCATCCCACCAGAAATTGGCACATTTAACTCCTTTAAACACATGCCACTGACACACAAATGCTCTGCAGACAGAAATAAGCCCAGCAAGCCGCCTTCACTTATAGCATAATGCACACTTTCTCTTCACCAAAAAGTTTTTGGGGTTTGTTTTTTTTAGTCTAATGGCTTCAAGTCATGGATACCTGAACTAGGAATGTCATCTTTTTCCTCCATCACACAGTGACAACAGGCAGAGACAGGTAGCATACTCAGCAGCAAAGAAAATTGGAAACAGTCATTAAGAAGACTGTATTTAGAGCTGGGCTTTCAAAAGAAATATCTGAACAAAGCTATGTTGCAAGTTTGTGATGCCATTATATCAGGACAAGACACAGAAAGTTTTTTTCTGAAGCCTAGCTGAACAATGTACTCTCAGTGCAATACTGATGGGCTATCTCTTGTTTTCCCAGTGGAAAGGCACTGTCTCAGTCTGTAATATAAAAACATTATTGCTTAGTGCTTTTTTGTGAAGAAGAAAGAAGGATGTAATTTCAAAAGATGAGAGGGAATCCCTTCTCCTGAGATTCAGCACATAATTCATATTGTCTTCTAACTTTAGGTAATCATTATGGAGGCCCCAAATCTAGGACTATCTTATGCAAGAAATTCTTCCAATTTTCATACACAGCTAAAGCATTGGAAATGACCATATAATTGGTTAGGCTTATTTCTCTGGAGAGCACTCTTTGGAAATGACAAAGTTATCAGGAGAAATAAAAAGAACAGTGTAGAAACTGCCTTGTTTTTGCCATTCTGTAATTCATTTAATTCTGGTTGCATGACAGTAGCCACTATAGAACCACAAGATCAAAATTTCAATATCAGGAAGCAGTGCAAGAGCTTGTTCTATCAAGTATAACAATGCAATGTTCCCAATATGCCGATCACGTCCTCTGAGCCTGCAAAGTTCTAGAATCAATGGACAGCAAGTCAAAATAAGCAACATCTGCCAGCACTTTACCAGATGCCAGATAATCTGCTCCCCTACTCCTCCAATTCAATTTCCTAACAGCTAAAGAAAAGGTCTACAGCCCATTTTAGATCCTTTAATAATTGTGTCATTATTTATTTGGCTTCTAGGCACATCCTGTGCAAACTGGAGTAGCAAGCACAATACATGGCCAACCGATAGCCCAACTACTTACTGTTCATCGATGGACAAAGAGATTAAATTAAAAGGAAGCTGCTTTGCTGGGAAAGTCATGGAGGAAAACCTTAAACAAAAACACAAGCAAAGACCACTAATGCCACACTTGAGTTCAGGAAATGGCTCAAAACTGCCAATGTCTGTATACAACTTGAAGTCACTGGACTTGCTGCCCAACTCACAGTGGAAGATGGCATATAGGTTGCATCTTGGTGAGAGAAACAAGTTGAACATAGCTAAAATACCAATTTGAAATAGGATGCTTCCAAACAAAAGCATTTCAGCAGCATCTCTCTCTCTCTCTCTCAAAAGTATTCAATTCCTGTGTTTAAAATGCAGTGAAGAAGCTGTGGCACCCACTGACACCATCATCTGAGGCCCTTCTTTGTATGCCTCCTCGAGGGGTCCACAGGGTGGCAACATGAGAACGGGCCTTTTCTGCGGTGGCTCCCCATTTGTGGCATGCTCTCCCCAGTGAGGCTCACCTTGCACCTTCATTACATATCTTTAGGCACCAGGCAAAAGCACCTCGGCCTCTGGCTGATTAACATTCTATGGCCTTATAAATGTGTTTGTGGGGGGGGGGGGTTAGTGAATCATAGAATTGTAGAGTTGGAAGGGACACTGAGGATCATCTAGTCCAACCCCCTGCAATGCAGGAATATGCAGATGTCCCATATGGGGATCAAACCTGCAACCTTGGTGTTATCAGCATCACGCTCTAACCAACTGAGCTAGCTAGGTTGTTTGTTTTTATTAGTTTGTTTTAGTTTCATTATTTATTTTGTGTCCTCATTTTGTATTTTTATGTTGTGAACTGTCTGTGATCTTCAGATGGAAGGCTGGTATACAAATTTAATAACTAATCATAATGTGTGGCTCAGACATAGGCAGTAACCCAGAGGCTTATGGGGTGGAAACCCACAGGAAAAATGGGACTTCCTGAAACCATTGGTTTATTTACTTATACAAACCTTATCTAATGCATACAGTGTGGAGAGCAGAAAGTTATTTGCCTAATATGTTGCTAGTTTGAAAGGGTGCAAATGGTTGACTAGCCACAATTCTTAATCCCTCTTAGGAGTTACCATGTTTTCAGTGGCAAAGTTGGCACATAAAAGGATGCATGTCGGAGGAACTCTCAAGTCACATCAAGCATGAGGCAAAGGCAGATAAACTCTCCATCAGACAAACACACATACGAATGATGAAATCCATGTCTATCAGTTGAGACTTTGCTACTTAAGTAAATAAAGGGGGGGCTGGTGATTTCAAGGAGTGCAGTTTTTCAGCCTCTCAAGCACATGAAGCGAAACCAGCAAACGTGCAAGATTTCCCATATCCTTCATGTTCCGCCACCTGGTGGGACATTTCCTCAAACTTTTATGAGCTCCGGGTGCAGCACTCATTTACTGTCCCTCCCTTGTAGATCTTGCAAACATCTTCATCCTCTACCTCTGAGATCTAACAGGAGAGCAGGAAATCTAACAGGACCAGCATAAAATCACACACATGAACCTTAGTCTACATCCCCCCGCCCAAAAAGACCCCTGTCAGCTGAAACATCAACAATGAAGCTTTTAGCTTTTTCTCGGTCCTTGCCTCTATTCCTCCACAAACTACACCTCTCCACATATGCCCCCCACATTTTCTGACAAGAGGGTAAAACCATATCAGGCACTTCAACAATTCTGCTCGCCTAATCCTCTTCCCATCACCGACCAAGAAAGAGCAATACAAAGCTCACGATGCTGCCGAATGTGTTGCAAAGAGGATTCCCTCCACCTCCTCCCCGCCCCCCGCCCCCAGTTTAGAAAGGTGACTTCCATTCCTGATACATAAATCATTTGGAAAGCGCGTTGTACTTTATTTAAAATCATTATGCACACAATAAATGCACAACAATAATAACATAAAGAGCTTCAGCAGGGGGCCTCAGAAGACGGCTTGCATTTCCAAGCATGCCCCCCACCAGGGACAAGAGAAACAGACTTTAAAAAAAACCCAATGCGAAGGCAGCTCCCGGGCGCTTTCCCAAGCCAACGGCAGGCGCATGCCCTCCGGCGGCAGCGTTTGCCCCGGAGGGGCTCCTGCAACCAGCCAGCCAGCGAGCCTTACCGTCATCCTGCATCCTCTGCAGACACAGAGTCAGGTTCTTCCTCCAGCCCGGCATCCCGGCACAGGGTCAACCTGCTCGCGCTTGTGCACAAGTCCCGAAGGTGTTGGCGGCGGCGGCAGGCTTCCCCTCCTGGGTAGAATAAGGCTAAGCGGAGAGTTCCCCACGCCACCCCAGCCCAGCACAGCACGCCGAAAGTGTTGTGGCTCGGAGAGAGGCGAGCGCGGGCAGCGAGCCGCTGGGGGAGCCAGGCTGCCTGCTCGGCCACGCTAGGCATTGATTCGCGCCGCGTGCTCCATCTGGGTTCGGGGCCGGCAGGAAGGAGGGGAGCGGGCGGGGAATCGGCCGAGAAGGCGAGTGCGCGGAAGGGCCCCGCGTATAGATCGAGATACAGAAGGTGCGCGGGACTAGCGGCGCCGCGAAACCTTTTCTGCCTGCCCTGGAGTGACTGAGGTACGTCCACGGCAGCCGCAGCTCTTAATGTGTGGGGACCGTACTATGTGACAAGAGAAGCCAGGGGGGGAGGAGGAGGAGGGAAAGGAGGGGAGTCCAATCTTTCGACGTCCGGGAGGATCCCGCCGCGGGCTTCCGGGCTTCGGCGAGCGCCTGGCCGGCCCAGGTCTCTAGCGCGCGCCTTTCCTTCTTTCCGGGCGCTCGCGTCTCATTCCCTGCAGGCGCCGCCGACCGAGGGGGTGCAGGCCGCCGGCTCAGGCTTCAGCCGCGCGCTCCGGCTCTGCTCGCGCTCGGCCGGCATCTTTTCTCGGCGCAGGTGAGCGGGAGGAGAAGGGCTCCTCCGGCGACAGCGAGAAGCAGCTGGTTCGCTCGCCGCCGCCTTCCCGCGCTTTCGACCTTTTCCGCCTCAGCCGCCGCTCCTCGCACGTGGTGGGAGTCTCTCCGGCGACCCCCGCGGTCCAGAAGGAGGAAGGGAAAGTAGCTGA
This sequence comes from Podarcis gaigeae, assembly GCF_964106915.1. Classification (NCBI taxonomy): domain Eukaryota; kingdom Metazoa; phylum Chordata; class Lepidosauria; order Squamata; family Lacertidae; genus Podarcis; species Podarcis gaigeae. Next base: position 89,085,082 of record NC_139679.1, read on the forward strand.
GGCGAGAGGCGACGCTTGCCCGTCTCGCTAGGCAGCACATGGGAGGCGGGGTGGTGGGGCAGCCACGCGCACTCCTTGCCTCCCAGCTCTGGGCGCCTCACCCGAGCAAGGCTGTCGGAAAGGAGGCCGGCGCGCCCCCCCCCCCCCCGGCTTGGGTTGAGGGTATGTAGGGTACGCTTCTGCAACGGAGAAGGAAGAGGCACGCGGGGGAACGGCGCTAGCTAACACGTCGAAGGGGAGCGCTTGTTAATGGCTGGGCGGCTGCCTGCGCCTCCACTTCCACCCCCTGAGGAGGTGCGAGCGACGCCGTGTCCTCGAAGGGGGCGGAAGGCCGACTCTTCCACAGCCCACACAAGCGAGCTGCGCGAAGCTCGAGACGCGTCTGGCGCGCGCGCACACACCTCACTTTCCCCGCCAACCGCCCCCTGCACACTTCCACTTTCTTTCCCCTTTTCAAACTTATTTAAACCATGCTCTCTTACAATGGCATTGGCGCCCCCCTAAGAGGTGCCGGAACTGAGTTCTGGTGAGTTCTGGTTGAGCTGAAAAGAGCCCTGGTTAGAGGTACAGTCATACCTCTTGTTGCTTTGCTTCAGGTTGCACGTTTTCAGGTTCCGTCCAGCAGCAACCCAGAAGTACCAGAAAGGGTTACTTCCAGGTTTCACCACTCGCGCAGACACGCAAAATGATGTCATCCACATGTGCAGAAGTGGCGAATTGCAACCCACAGATGTGGGTTCCATTCTGCTCATGTTGCGAACGGGGCTCCAGAACGGAACCCGTTCGCAACCAGAAGTACCACTGTACTACAAAGACAACAAAAGAAATTTAGCAGAATGTAGCAGTCCCTACAAAAATAAAGAAATTGTCCAGTAGCATGTTAGAGACCAACTAAGTTTGTTCTGGGTATAAGCTTTCGTGTGCATGCACACTTCTTCAGATACCTGAAGAATGCACACAAAAGCTTATACAGTGGTACCTCGCAAGACAAAATTAATTCATTCTGCGAGTTTTTTCGTCTTGCGATTTTTTCGTCTTGCCAAGCACAGAATTTGGAAAAGCTTCAAAAATCACCAAAGTCTTCAAAAACCTCAAAAAAGGCTACCACACTGCGTGCTATGAGTTGCCCCTCGAAGTGAATGCACGGCTTTAAGAAAAAGGAAAGAAACTTGCAAGACAAAGGAAAGAAACTTGCAAGACGTTTTCATCTTGCAAAGCAAGCCCATAGGGAAATTTGTCTTGCGAAGCAACTAAAAAAACGAAAAACTCTTTCATCTTGCGAGTTTTTCGTCTTATTAGGCATTTGTCTTGCAAGGTACCACTGTACCCAGAACAAATTTAGTTGGTCTCTAAGGTGCTACTGGACAATTTTTTAATTTTTTAAATATATTTTGGCTGCGTCAGACCAACACGGCTACCTACCTGGATCTAATCCCTACAAAAATTACTGTAACTTTAAAAGTTATGGCAGTTGGCCCACATCAGCAGCCAGCAAATGCCTCAGTCAATAGGTGTGTTTGGTGTCTCAAATTTCAGTGGCACCCTCTGCGACACAAAAATTCAGCACCCCCTGCCTCTCACCTTCCATTCTGTATCATAGCTGCGGTGGCCCTGCCCCCCAAGACTCTGTGCCCAGTGCAGCTGTACTGGTTGTGCCTCCTAAATCCACATCTGTTGCATTGCCGCCAGTGCACATGCCTTATTGCTGAAGGAAGGTTATTTGAAAGAGAGCATGAGGGGATAGAAAAGGTGTGTGGTCTGTGCTCTTGGTGATGCTACTTTAAGTGGCGGTAAGAATGACCAAGTTACCAGCATAAATGGATGGACCACGTACTTTTGCCAAAGAGGGATACAAACTTGAGGAGGCGCAGAACTCCTGTTCAGGGAAGGCTACATATATGGCAATATTGATTTGCAAGGTAGATGTGTGATTCAGAGTCATAGAGTTCACTTTCAGGTGATGTATTTATTAAGCATTCCCCCTGACTTGTTTCCACAGTTTTTCCAAGGCTGCTACTCTGTATCATACACAGAGGCGTAGGAAGGTCAGGTGGTATCCAGTGCGGAAAATTTTTTGTCACACCCCCCCCCACACACACACATTGGTATTTTTTCATATTTTTTTTGGCCTGCAAAAATTGTTTTTCCTTATTTCATATTTTCTTACAAAGGAATGTGGATTCTGGGCCTCTGATAACAAGTAGGCTATTATGGACAGATACTTAAATCTACAGGATTGATTATGTTTTGGCTTGCGTTATTTTATTTATAGTTATTGTTTGTTTATTTAATAAAAAATATTTTTAAAAACCTGCAAACTGGTTTACCAAAACAAAAAACAAAAAAACACCACAGTAGTAAAATCAAGAAAAATCGGCTGTTGCAGGGGGCGGGGCAAAGGCAAGGCAAGGCCTAATCTACTCGGCCTAGACTCATTTTCTTCACATAGGCTGACTTTCCAGGACCCGGGAAGCCCAGGAGAGTGTAAGGTAGTAGGGTGGTTCATAATTTTTTTTTTTAATGCCTGCTCCTAAACTAGGGGCTATATAGCTATATCTGAAATTTCATGCATATCAGTTAATATCTTGACCCTGCTCCACTGAATTGAAATTTCAGCCTTCACAACATAGGAAAACGGCCAAGTAAACAGCTATTTTGTGGAGGAGGGTCAAGATATTAACTGATATGCATGAAATTTCATATATAGCTATATAATCCCTAGTGCAGTAAGAGAAGACCTTTGGAGCAGGCATTTTTTTAAAAAAAGTTTTTTATGAACTGCCCGAGGTAAAGGTAAAGGGACCCTTGACCATTAGGTCCAGTCGTGACCGACTCTGGGGTGGGGTTGCCGCGCTCATCTCACTTTATTGGCCGAGGGAGCCGGCGTACAGCTTCCGGGTCATGTGGCCAGCATGACTAAGCCGCTTCTGGCGAACCAGAGCAGCGCACGGAAATGCCATTTACCTTCCTGCTGGAGCGGTACCTCTTTATCTACTTGCACTTTGATGTGCTTTCGAACTGCTAGGTGGGCAGGAGCAGGGACCGAGCAAAGGGAGCTCATCCCGTCGCGGGGATTCGAACCGCCAACCTTCTGATCAGCAAGTCCTAGGCTCTGTGGTTTAACCCACAGTGCCACACACGTCACATGAACCACCCTAGTAGGGCAGTAATTGTTCCTTGATAATTTGTCACCCCCTCTATGATGGCACCTGGGCCGGACCACCACCCCTCCCCCTTTTCCTACACCCCTGATCATACAGATTTGTTTGTTATTCCTTCTACGGCCAAGGGAGCAAGGGGGGGTGATGTCCATCTTCCTCATGGGCACATCTTACTCAATGGAAGAAAGTATAAAGTGGTCCCATGGGGGCAAAAATAAAATAAAATCCTAATGTCACTTATACATAGATGGGGGTTTGAACTGGAGGTGAGACCAGGAAGGAGATGTAGGAGTTGTAGTGAATAGCTCAATGAAGATGTCAAGCCAGTGTGAAAAAGGCAAATTTTGTGCTTGGGATAATTAGGAAAGGGACTGGTGGGGGGGCTGCCAATATCATTATACAAATCTATGCTTCCACCACACTTGGAATACTCTGTACAGTTCTGATTGCCTCACCTCAAAGATTACAGTAGAGTTGGAAAAGGTGCAGAAAAGAAACCAAAATGATCAAGTGGGTGGAGGAACTTGCCTATGAAGAAAGGAGCTTTTTAGTTAAAACAAAAGGCAAGTATAAGGGGACATGGCAGAGGTATTTAAAATTATGCACAATGTGGGGGGGGGGAGAAGTTTTTCTTCTTCACAAAGCTAGAACCTGGGGTTACTCAGTGAAACTGAATGCTGGAAATCAAGAGCGCAAGTCCTTTTCCACAGTTAAACTATAGAAGTCATTATCACACGATGTAGTGATGACCACCAACTTGGACTGCATTAAAAAAGGATTTGACAGTTTTAATGGACAATAAATCAATTAATAGCTACTAGCCACAATGGCAAAGTTCTGCCATATGCCAAGATTCTGCCATATCAGTTGCTAGGAATCACACGGGGGGAAAGCACTGTTGAACTCAGGTCTTGCTTGTGGGCTTCCCACAGAAATCTGGTTGGCCACTGTGAAAAAAGAATGCTTGACTAGATGGACCTTTGGACTGATCCAACAGGGCACTTAATAAGTTCATCATCAGCATCAAAATGTCAGCCTCATTTAATCTGGATTTTTTAAAACAACAACAACAGAAAATCCAGTAAGTTTAAACACACACACACACACATTTGTTGACTGCACATCATGTGTTCCAGCTATGGTCCATCAAGGCCATATGCACATCACAAGATAGCATCTTTGCTTGTTTTGCCCTCCCCTTCATAGAATCATTGAATTGGGAGGGATCCAGAGGATCATCTAGTCCCTGCGACACAGGAATCCTGCCCACAGTGACTCCTGGGTGGGCTTGAACCACCAACCTTCTGGTTAACAGCCATATGCATTTGACCCATTGCACCCATGGAACCAGTAATGCCATTCACTATTTTTTAATGGTCATAGACTATGTGTGACCTCTAAAGATGCCAGTATTCCTTTCCATATCACTTGGCTTTTGTCTGCTTTCAGACTGGATGACCTAGAACCAAAGGAGATCTTCCATGATCTGGCCTTTTTTCAAAAGTTTGGCTGATACGGATGACTTAGTTTTAGCAAGTAAACATATTTCAGCCATAACTGGGAGCCTGAAGTCAAGCTGTCTGTAGGAAGAAGTAAAGCACGCATCATTGGTTTTCATGGTCCAAGCTGAAAGAAGGAAACAGACACATGGTGGTGGGAAGAATAAAGGATCATAAAATATTTTTTTCACTGAGTGTATTTGGCAGTTGATTGCCTTTCTAAGTACACAGTTAGGTGAGCAAAGTAGTTTTGTCTCCAGTCTCGATGACACACACACACTTGTGTGAATAGGGTGGCAGAACTCAGTCAAAGTTTTATAGGGTTTTTTTCTTTTCATTTTAAATGACTGCTCACAAAGAGTTAAGAATCTATGCCTATGGCCTCAAAAATATCTCACTGATTTCACAGTATTCAGCAGAGCCATAACATAAGGATAACAAAGTTTGCAGGGTTTTTTAATTTCCTGGAGGACGACATTTCTTAGCAGTGACTGGCAGATCTTCCTGTACTTTGCCAGGCCTTTATTAGCAGACCGGTAGGTCTCAATATGGATCTCTCTCTATTGTAGGATTGATTACATTGTCGGCAGTGAGAGATAACCTTTATGAGGTTACAGAGTAAATTCTCACTCTCATACCAGCAAAAAGTGTGCAGCAGATTGGCCAAGTTTTGCTGTAGACACTTTCCCCATAACCACTGGACAGCTGGCACGTTTTTCATCCCGTAGTTGTTTTTGTTGCTGTTAATTAATTTATATACCACTCAGTACCCAGGTAGGCTTCCAAGTGGTGTACAAGTATAAAAACCAATTACACAAGCATTAAAATTTAAACATCCATAATTACAACACACAGTAAAACAATCCCAGTCAAATACATGCATCTGTAATTAAAATATGCAGGAACACAACCCCATTAAATTGACATGGTAATTAAAACAAGAGGCTCAGGCTAGAGATCAAGAGAATGCTTGTGTAAACATGTGCATCTTCAAAAGCTGATGGAATGTCAGTAAAGCTGGGGCCTCCTGTATTTCAGCAGGGAGCAGACTTCATAGAACGGGGACCACTAGCAAAAAGGCCCACCTCTGCCAACTAATCAGCATTAGGCTGTGACAGGAGTAACATGGTTCCGTTTGCTTATCATAATGCTGGTACTGAGCAATGAAAGGGAAGTCAATATTTCAGGTACCCTGGTCCAGAGCTACCGGATAGGTGCATCTCATGGCCACTTTGAGAAGGAAGTAGGAGTTGGTGAAGGCACCACCACCAACTCTCAAACACAGAATGGCCTGCAGGAAGTCCCACCCCTGTTTTTCAATTGGCAGTTGGTGCAAAGCAGTGTTTTATGAGTAAAGTTCTCAGGGATGGCCCATCCTGTTTTGTCACCAGGTGTAGTCAACAAGGTGCTCTCTAAATGTTGTGGGTCATATTCACACCACAGAGTCATATTCACAGAGTTAAAGCACGTTTTCAATCACATGACTCCCCCCCCCAAAGAATCCTGGGAACTGTAGTTTATTAAGGGTGCTGGGAACTGCAGTTCTGTCGGGGGGTGCCAGAATTATTGTTGGGGGGGGGGCAATATGCTTTAAATGTATGATGTGGGTGTGATAATAGATTACAACTTCATCTGTCCCAGATTTCTGACTCAAATCCTCTACCTCATTCCCTGAAGAAAGAGAATCTGATCCTGGGGTCATGACAGCTATTTAGTTCTAAAACAACAGTGGAAGGCCAAATAATATGAATTGTGCCACATGAGTTTGGCCCTCAGTGACCCCATTTTATCTTTATGTCTGTCAGCAGTCACCACTGGAATTTTGTATTAGAGGAAATGATTTCTGTTTTAAAGCTAGTTGTGAGTAATTGCAAGGTCTGCTCATTGTAGTATAAAGGTAGCGGATAGCCATCAGTCCTATAAATGGCATGTACATTTCATTTCACCTTTGCAAAGAGTAATTCAACACATTTCTAATAATAATAAATAATAGTTTGGACTTTTCCTTTGATGTCTGGAATCAGCATTGTCAAGGGACACAGTCTTAAGAGCAGCACTGATAAAAGATAGTGTATTAATTTGATTATGGGGTAGCTAGCAACTTCAGAGGAGCGCTATTGAATGCTTTAACAGTATTTCCACATTTAAATTACCCGGTTTTGCAAACTTCTGTATATTACAAAAGGGTTGGATCAGGTTGTTCCTTCCCCACTTCTCAAAAGTCTGAATACCAGGTATTTTCCCCCTCTAGAACTACAAACACTGATGATAAAAAAGGCCCCTGTTCCATGGAGCCACTTGCGCTATGTCATGGGGGCTGGGGAAGTAAAGCTTGATCTCATATGTTGATTCAGATAACATAATAGCTGCAGATTGAACAACACCTGGGGTCATACACTCCAGTTGGCTGATCTCAGTCGACATTCTGGCAGCAGCACCCCAGTTGAAATTTGCAAGTGCTTTTGAAGGGGAGACCCACATAGAACACGTTAGAGTACTCCAGTCTGAAGGTTACTAAAGAACATAAGAAGAGCTCTGCTGGATCAGGCCAAAGAGCAAATCAGGTGCCTATGGGAAGCTTGAGCAGATCCTGAGTGCTCCCCTCTACCTGCTTTTCCCAGCAACTTGCACTCAGAGGCATATTAACAGTGGAGGTAAACCAACATTCATTCATTCATTCATTCATTGCTTGCATTTATATCCCACCTTTGTCTCCAAGGAGCTCAAGATAGCTTGCATGGTTCTCCTCCCATCTCTTTTAATCCCCACAACAGCCTTGTGAAGGAAGATAGGCTGAGAGACAGTAAATGGCCAGTGACGTCACCCAGTGATGTTTTACAGGCAAGTGGGGGCTTGAATATTGGTTTCCCGGGTCCTAGTCCAACATTCTAACTGCAACACCATATTGTCTAGGTCTGCCTTCCCCAGGATAGAGTGCAGCTGGCATACCAGCCAAATCTGGTAAAAAGCATTCCGCCACCTAAGCTTCCAAAAGCAGCCCTACTGTGCCTCATTGCCCCCTTTCTCACATTCTAGTATTTCTCAGAGGATTGCTTTCAAGTTCCACAGCCGTTGCCGCGTATCGATTTCTGATCCGCTGATGGAATCTTTGGCTCGTAATTCAATCTACTGGTACAACTGACCACGTTACCATGTGACCCTGCATAGTCTCCTATTCCAAGTTGTCAGCAAAGGAGCACAAGCTCCTTTTCCACAATTGCTTCATGCTATTAACTTGCGCTTGTAATGGTGTAACGCAGGAGACAACAGCTGTTCCGCCATTCATTCCAACTGGATCAATTTTGAGTTCCAAAATCTTGGCAGTTGGCATCGCAGTCGTGGGTACGCCGCAGATGTGATGCAATGTCTTCCACGGCTAATTTAGCTCAGATTTATTCAGCAACATAGCAGCGGAGCCCTTTGTGGGGCAACTGGAAACATTTTTACCATCTTTCAGATTGTTTGAGTAAATTTGCTCCTCTGCAAATTTCCACCAAGAACCCCATAAATCTTGGTCTCCTAATTTTCTTGAACAAATCCAGCTAATGAAGCTCAAGACAAGACCCAGTTTGTTCATCTTTCTTCCCCCCCCCCCCCGCCCCCCAAAAAACTTCAGTTCCATGTTAAATTTCGCATGGGAATTAAATGGTAGTCTTACTTAAAGGTAGACCCAAGGAAATTACTAACCTAAGTTAGCCATGCCCATTAATTTCAATGGGTCTACCCTGAGGAGGACTAACATAGGATACAACCAAAAGTTTCAAATACAGATTCCTTGGATGTGACATAATATCCCATGCAAGTTTCCAGTACAGGAAATATATCTCACATACATACATGGCACGAGCAATTTCCATTATTTTTTCTTTGAAATTAAACCTGGACCTCGAGTTGTTTATTCGTTTTATCGCTTGGGAGCACTAGATGGAGAGGGCAATTAAATTGCACAGAGTCCCCACCTGCAAAAAATGAGAAAAACCTCCCAGAAAATTTAAGGTGCCTTTCTTTCTCTCAACCCACCAACTAATTTTCTATTTCAAGTCAAGTTTTCTGGGCAGTCATGGCTGGTGTTTTTTCCCCCTTGTCTGTGCTGCTAACCTGTGACTAACATATAGCATTTATTGCACATCTCTGGTGTATACTGTTGCTTTATCAAGTGCAGGTGTTTTCAGCAGTTGCTTAAATCTTGGTGGCATTTCAATACAATGACATCTGGGGCTGATCTGCAAACTTGGTGTGTAATGTAAGCAAGTCTTTCCATGCTTTGTGTGTATACCGGCTTGCTCTGGGGACTTCATTAAAACCCAGTGGCATGTGTGTTAAGTGCATTCTGTACCTTGCCAAGTTTGCTATTGACTTCACAAGGAATTGTTTGCTGCTGTATAATCCTCAGTATGAAAAGAAAACTCCATACATTTCTTAATTGCAAAATTGTTATTAACCTTTTGTTAAGCAGATAATGTGTCTTTTTCTGGTCCTTAATCCAGGAAAAATAATTTATCAAATACATTTTTAACCCTGTCCAGCCTTTTCTATATGCCAAGTGTCAGGGAACTGCCATCGGAAAGGCAGGTAGTGGAAGGGCTCACGGAGGCTAGGAGAGACTCAGCAGCAGAGGAGGGAACCAGCAGGGGGAGAGAGGGAGCTCCAAGGGAAAGCGAGTCGGAGGGATGGCTCAGGGACACTTCCAGTGAAAACAGTGGAGAGGTTTCAGGACCTCCTATAGGTACACCCACTCCTCGCCGGAAACTGTCGCGCCGAGAATCCCGAAGACGCGTTTCCGTTAAGGAACTTTTATGTTGGAAGAGATTCCGTATTCTGCCAGCGACTGAGGGAGTCATGTTTAAGGGGCTCCGCTATAGACAGAGCTTTGACAACCAGGACCAAGCTCTGAGGGACTAAGCTTTTACGCACAAGCAGCTCATCATCCCATCACAGCAATCCGACAGTCCCTGAAAGCCGCTTGTGCAAGGAGAGGCATCATGAGCAACCCAACCGGAGCCAGAGACGCAGGAGGAGCTGGAGCTGGTCCAAGCCTGGAAGAAAGGTACAGGGTGTTGGAGGTCCAGCTAGCGCTGCAAACGGCGAGGCTCGAGGAGAGGCAGGCTCAGGATGCCAAAAAGGGAAAGGCCACCCCACTCGCAAGGAAGGTGCCAGGATTGGTGCAAAAGTTTGGGGGTGATCCCAGAAATTACCAAGCCTTTAGGAAAGAGATGCAATACGCCCTCAATCTGCAGTTTGATGACTTTCCTGATGAGGGATCGAGAGTGGCGTTTGTCATTGGGCATCTCGAGGGGGGGCGAAAGACTGGGTGAGGCCCCTGATGGCAGCGAATAATGACGCCCTAAAGGACTCGAGAAAGTTTTTTCGCGCCATGGATCTGATGTTTTCCAGCGAGATTGAGCAGGGCGTGGTGCGCAGACAGTTAATGGTGTGTAAACAGGGGAACCGATCCGTCCGAGAGTACTGGACTGAGTTCACCATGTTGATCCATAAATTAGGGTGGGACCTGTCGGCGGACCCCATACAAATGCTGTTTGAGGAAGGGCTATCCTCAGCGGTGAAGGACGAACTTTCCCGGGCGCCCAGGACGGAGTCTATGGACCAGCTGACCAAATCCGCGCTGGCCATAGGAGCACGCCAGGAGGCGAGAGCCTTGGAGAAGCGGGAAGGGAAAGGGGACCGTTGGAGTGATTTCCACATTCCAGAGATTCCAGAGCAGCGTTTATCGCCAGTAGAGCCGATGGAGATTGGAACAGCGCGCGCACGCGGAGTTTCAAATCCAAATGAAGGGCGGAAGAAGGAGGGAAAGAGCGCCAAGAAATGTTTCCTCTGCCTACAGCCAGGTCACTTTGCCAGAGTCTGCCCGCAAAGGAAGGGATGGCAAGGGATGGCGGGAGCTGTTGGGAGTGAGGAGGAGGGGGTTGAGGAGCAGGTAAAAGCCAACGCCTGGCTGCCAGCATCGGGGCACAGCAGCCAGACCAAAGAGCAGTGAAGGTGCCCACGCCAGAACCCCCAAGACCAGCGCTTGTCGTAGAGGTGCTGCTAGAGCTGCCAAACGGTCACCCACTAAGGATAAAGGCGCTATTGGACTCAGGCAGCTCCTGTAATTTTATGAGTAAGGAGTTTGCAGCTGAACACCAGATACAGACTATCCCTTTAAATAACCCTTTGCAGGTGACCACGATCGATGGGAGGGAGCTGTTGGGGGGAGAAGTTAACCAACAGACTGTCCCAATGATAATGAAGGTGGCAAGACACACGGAAGTGATAGCATTTAATGTGGCCACCCTGGGAGGAGTGCCCATCATATTGGGAATGAGCTGGCTAGCGCTGCATGACCCCCTAGTGGGATGGCACCAGCGGGTAGTTTCCTTTGGGTCAGCACATTGCCTAGAACACTGCAAGGAGGGAGGGGCTCAAGGAGGAGCCAAAGCCACTCTAGCAGGGATGGAAGTAACAGATAAAGGGAAAGTACCATGACAATACACCGACCTGGGTAATGTCTTCAGCGAAAGAGAAGCAGATAAACTACCCCCGCGTAGACCCTTTGACTGTCAAATCAAAGGGAGCCCAGCTGCCAGTGGGCAAGCTGTACGCCATGTCCGATCGGGAGATGCAGGAGTTGAGGGAGTTCATTGACAAGAACCTCAAGCGAGGTTTCATCAGGGAGTCAAGAGCGGTGGGGGTAGTCCAGTATTCTTTGTGGACAAAAAAAACATGGATAAACCCAGGTTGGTCGTGGATTACAGGGCCGTGAATGCCGTGTCAGAGCCCGTGGCTTTCCCCATGCCCAGAATTGACGACATTTTGACCCGAGTGAGGAAAGGAAAGATTTTTACCAAACTGGACCTGAGGGGGGCGTATAACCTGATACGGATGAGGAAGGGAGATGAATGGAAAACCACCATGTTCACCCCTTTGGGGGCTTTTGAGTATCTCGTTATGCCCTTCGGTCTACAAGCAGGCTCCGCCTGCTTTCAATCATTCATGAACCACGTCCTGGGACCTTTGCTTTACAAGAATTGCGTGGCATTCTTAGATGACGTGTTGGTGTACTCAGAGAATGAGGAGCAGCATGTGCGGGACGTCCGGGAAGTATTGAGCAGGCTGCAAGCAAACCAGCTGTGGGTGAAACTGGAGAAGTGTCAGTTTCATACCAGAGAGGTGGAATTCCTGGGGTACCGTTTGTCAGATAAGGGATTGGCCATAGATCCCGGCAAGGTTCAGGCGGTACTGGAATGGAAGACCCCTAAAACGAAGAAAGACGTGCAAAGGTTCCTAGGGTTTGGAAACTTCTATCGGAAGTTCATCAAGAACTTTGCCCACTTGACGGCTCCCATCACTGATTGTCTCAGCAGCAAGAAAAAATTTGTTTGGACGGTAGAGGCGCAGCGAGCGTTCGAAAAGTTAAAGGAAGCATTCGCGTCTGAAGAACAGCTCCTACACGTGGATCTACAAAAACCGATGAGAGTAGAAACTGACGCATCAGACCGAGCGGTAGGGGCGGTGCTTCTGCAGCCGGGAAAGAGTGCGTCGCCGTGGAGACCGTGTGCCTTCTTCTCGCGAAAGTTGAACAAATCCGAGAGGAACTACACCGTGTATGACCGAGAATTACTCGCCATTCATGAAGCGTTCCAGAAATGGCGACACTTACTGATTGGTGCACAACACAAAGTCCAAGTGTGCACTGACTACAAGAATCTAGAATATTGGAGAACGGCCAGAGTACTTAACCAACGACAACTGAGATGGGCCCAGGAGTTCTCCAAATTCCACTTTGAAATTTGCTACGTGCCAGGCCAGGAGAACGTCAGGGCGGACGCTCTCTCTCAAAAACCAGAGTATTTAGAGGGGGAGGGAGCGCCAGAAGAGAGACATATCATCCCAGAGGACCACTGGGTGTGTGGGGCAGCATTGGTGGGGCAAAGAGAACTGGTAGAGGGAACTGAAAACGATGCATACGCCCAAGATAAGCTCAGAGGACTCCGGAGGGAGAAAGAGAATCCAGGAGGTTTTGAGGAAAGGAACGGGGCATTGTATTACAAGGGGGCACTGTATATACCTGAAGGAGAATTGAGGGGGAGGGTACTCAAACAGTTGCACGACAGCCCCACAGCGGGGCACTTCGGGCAACACAAAACCATGTGGTTGGTTACCAGGGAGTTTTGGTGGCCCAAGGTGAGGGAAGATGTACGTGAATATGTACAAGGGTGTGACCGATGCCAGCGGGCAAAAGGGGAGAGGCGGGCACCGGCGGGGTTATTGGAGCCATTACCCACACCGGAACGCCCATGGGAGGCAGTATCCATAGATTTTATGACGGATCTGCCGAAATCCAAAGGGAAAACAGCTATCATGGTTGTAGTGGACCTTTTAACCAAGATGTGCCACTTTATAGCATGCTCACATGCGGTCACGGCAGAAGAGACGGCCAAATTGTTTGTAAAACACATTTTTAGGTTGCATGGCGCCCCCTTGAGGGTGATCTCAGACCGAGGGAAACAATTTATGTCCAGGTTCTGGAGGAAGCTCATGAGCTTACGGCACATAGAGGTTAATTTTTCAACTGCCCGACACCCAGAAACCAACGGGCAGGCGGAAAGAGCAAATAGTGTTCTCCAACAATACTTGAGGTGTTATGTCAATGACAGAGAAAATGATTGGGTAGAAAAGTTGGCTCTGGCAGAATTTGCCTACAATAATGCGGAGAATATATCCACAGGGATGAGCCCCTTTTTGGCCAATTATGGGTGTCATCCCAGGGCATTTCCAGGGGAAGGAGGGGACAGATGGAGTGTCCCGGCAGCGGAACACTTTGTGGAAGAGATGGAAGCAATCCATCGTCAGCTCCAACTCAACTTAGAAAGACTCCAGGTGGAAGGGGAATCAGGTGGAGTATTTGGTAGCTTGGGAAGGGGAACCAGAGGCAGAAAACACCTGGGTAACTGCAGAAGAAGTCAATGACGAGGTTTTAATAGAAACGTTTCATCAATGGTTCCCAAGGAAACCTCAGCCTGTGACGAGGTTCCGGAGGGAATATTTTGGCACCACCAACGAGGAAGAGGAGTTCGAAGGGTTCCCAGAATCGGAGCTGGAAGAAGGAGTAGACTCCGATGAGGAGGAGTACTCAGGGACAAGGGACGGCAGCCGGTGGAGGGAAGTGTTCGAGTCTTCGGAAGATGAGGGAGGCTCTTTCCGGGGTTTTGCATCCTCACCACCCGTGGAGGAAGGGGCGGAAGGGGGTGAAGGGGGCCCTGGAGGGGAGGTGGATGTCAGGGAACTGCCATCGGAAAGGCAGGTAGTGGAAGGGCTCATGGAGGCTAGGAGAGACTCAGCAGCAGAGGAGGGAACCAGCAGGGGGAGAGAGGGAGCTCCAAGGGAAAGCGAGTCAGAGGGATGGCTCAGGGACACTTCCAGTGAAAACAGTGGAGAGGTTTCAGGACCTCCTATAGGTACACCCACTCCTCGCCGGAAACTGTCGCGCCGAGAATCCCGAAGACGCGTTTCCGTTAAGGAACTTTTATGTTGGAAGAGATTCCGCAAACGCCCACTGTCGGATTCTGCCAGCGACTGAGGGAGTCATGTTTAAGGGGCTCCGCTATAGACAGAGCTTTAACAACCAGGACCAAGCTCTGAGGGACTAAGCTTTTACGCACAAGCAGCTCATCATCCCATCACACCAAGCTTCCTCAAACTCGGCCCTCCAGATGTTTTTGGCCTACAACTCCCATGATCCCTAGCTAGCAGGACCCGTGGTCAGGGATGATGGGAATTGTAGTCTCAAAACATCTGGAGGGCCAAGTTTGAGGAAGCCAGGTATATGCCTAAAATTCTAGTATTCTGACAGTTATGATTCTTGATTCCCTTCTCTTGCCATATTACCACATGGGACTACCATGTGTTCTTGATCTTCATGGTAGCTTCAGTATTGCTTATAGCACTTGAAGTGCATTTTTCTCCTCATCAGTTAGACCAATTCCCACTACCAGCTGTGGTGCCTCTCCGCTATGTGAGAAACACCAACTTTCTGGGGCATGTTCTACACAAAGAGAGCATCACATAGGCCTGGTCTGCATATACAGAGGTAGTAGAAGACTAGGGTAGCGCAATGTGTCCTATTTTACTGAGGGTAGTCCTCTATTTGAAGGAAGTCTTCTGTTTGAAGGGCTGGGGAGAGGAGCCAGGCGAGTTGGGAGTTGCCTCACTGATGTGGCTAAAGCTGCTTTCTTTCTGCTGTAGCCAATGCTTGACTCATTTTGGTGTGGGGGGGACCCATATGCTCTGCCCCCAGTTCAGTCCCATTCTTAAAAAAGGAATAAAGAAACTACAATTCCTGGAGGGGCCTCCATTTTCTGATTCACCTCAGGTGACAAAATGTCTTGGGCCAGCCTTGATCTGCAGTGATAGGAGATGCTAAAGTGATGTGATGTGCAATACCTAAAAGACCCAGGAACCTTCTCAGCCATGAGATCTGGAAAACCAAAAATGACTGAAATCAGAGACGCACCCAGATCTAGGAATGGCTGAAGCAGCAGTACAATAAGCTGCACCCAACTATATTGTTTACTTTTATTCAATGGGCTTCCTCAAAGGGGGAAGTTTTCCTTTTGAGGGGGAAGTTTTCATTCCAAACACAGGGTTCACCTCACTGCTAAGAGTGCCTTTCCTGAATAAGTCAATGGTAACTGCATCCGCTGCTGCTAATTTCATGTATTATTCGTATTGTCTTCTGGTCAGTTGCATCAGTTCAGGAACAGAAGGATCAGAATGTGATATGTTCACCTCTCTCCTCTACCCCATCCCTGAGCATGGATTTGAACTCGCAGCTGGGGCCAGCCCCTGTGAGACTGGCAATTCTTGCCTTTCATCCCTTCCATTTTGGCAGGAGTAGGTGGCTCTCTTTGTTTAAATGCGAGGTGAAGCTATGCCTCCGGCACTCTGAAAATAAAACTGCAAAAACCAATTTAATTCTCACAATACAGTATAGCAATTTAAAGAGAGGATAGGGCTACAGGGGTAGAAAGATGTTCTCATTAATAAGCCGCATGTTTTGCTAAACGATTGCCACCCTGCTGAGCCATCTGAACTGTGAATCTCCAGCGACAGTCTTTTACTGCCATCTACTGAGAAAGTACCAATTCCAAGTAGGAAAGGTGAATGCCATATTATTACAGGGCTAGAAGGAAACCAGAAGAACGCACCCTCTCCACATTCTTATGCCAGAATTCCCAAGAATGGGGAGGAGGTCAGTATTAGCAGTTCCCATAGCCCCAGCATGCTCACTCAGCCCTTATTGACGGGGGTTACTGCCAATACACAGATTCCATAAAATCTAGTTTATGGCAAGCTTATACAGGGTGAGTCCTTTAAAAGAGGCCCCATGGATACAGAGTACACATGTTCCACGGGGCCTCTTTTAAAAGATTCACCCTGTACTTACACTATATGGTGCCTTAATATAGTAAAACCTAGAGGAGTGAATAGGGTAGCAGGAAATATTTGCTGCCATTTGGGGTCATTCAAGAATAGGGATGGAAGGGGGGATTTGATTCAGTTAACCTTAAAGGCAAACTTAACCTAATTCGCACTTTCTGAAATACGGTAATATATGAACTGAAGCACAGCTATCCTTCAAAATTCACACATCTCTGAATCAGCCAAGTAATGTGTACAGAAATGAATACACTAGGCCGGGTAAAATGTACATAAAATGCATACATCGGTGAAAATAATATACCCCAAAAAGGATTTATATTACGGGAAATTGCTTTGCGAATTTGTGTAATTAGGCAAGACTGCATGCAAAAATGTGCATATTGGGAAAAATTTGCAGTAAAGTGTTGCTGAATTTTCATGAGGGTCTTTCAAAAAACAAAAGCACACATTCACAAACCGATATGAAAACACATAATATGAAATTAAGGGTAAAAAAACTGAGAAACTGAAATGAACGGATTTGCCCATACCTATTCAAGAAGAACTTTCACACCCTCCTGAAGAAGTATACCCTTCCATTCTGCAAAATCATTCCTATGCTCCTTGCTAGGTTTGCCAACACTGCTGATGGCTCTCTGCCTGGGGCCTTTAACCACAGAAACAAAACCCATGAAGCTTTCCTCATCCATTTATCTGCAAGCTATGAACAGCATCATCTGCATAATTGTTGCATGCTAAGCTTCTTTGGCCACCTCATGAGAAGAGAAGACTCCCTGGAAAAGACCCTGATGCTGGGCAAGATGGAGGGTACAAGGAGAAGGGGATGACAGAGGACGAGATGGTTGGACAGTGTTCTCGAAGCTACCAACTTGCGTTTGACCAAACTGCGGGAGGCAGTGGAAGACAGGAGTGCCTGGCGTGCTCTGGTCCATGGGGTCATGAAGAGCTGGACACGACTAAACAACTAAGCAACAACAAGCTTCTGTCAACAAGACAGGAGCAAGGCCAGAAAAACACTTGAGAACCCTACATACCGGTATAGTTTGGCAACCTGCCATAATTTTCAGAAATCCACGCTTTTCTTCTGGGGGCATGAATTATCCCACACTAAATATAGGAGATAAAGCGAGTAAATGTCTGGGCATGTGCAATGCGGGCAAGATATGACCTCAAAATGCAAACATGGGGCATTCAAAATAACAACAACAAACAACAGCAGCAATTATTTCTGGTGAAAATGCTTGACATTATTATTTTCTGATCCTTTTGATCTTAATATATGTAAATAAAATAAAATAAACCTACTCTCAGCCCTGTACTGACAGGTTATTTACTTTGGCTTCTCTACCTAGGGATAGTTCTACTGAAGGGTCACATGCAAATAAAAAGTAAACAGTACAGTAAGTGCAAACATGTCAGTGACATCACCTATCCCTGAAGCAATCCATGCTTAGACAGTACAAACACCTATGTATTCTGCCCATTATTTTTTGTTCCTTTCAGGTTGTTGCAGTTCAGTGAACTGGAGGTGGGCTGGCATAATTACTCAGGCAAGGGCTCCACATGTGACTTGATTAGCTACTGCTCAATAAAAACAGCATCCTTAGCAGCAGCGCTGCTCCATTGTTTTCTTGGCACGAACACTCATGGAAGCAAGTATTGGTTTCCAATTAATTGATTTTATTAAATTTCTATCCCACCATCGAAGTAGGAAAAGCAATACGATTAAATAACAAAACAAAACTTAAACCTTAGTGCTTCAGGAAACGACGACAAGATAGGAGCTTACAGGAAGGAATATTGCTGAAATGGCGCATAAAACAGATAATGGCTTTGTTTCTAACCTAAGTGATGCTCTTGGGAGAGTTCAGTGAGTGGCATTTTATATGGACATAAAAAACAGCCCTACTGGATGAGGCCAATGGCCTATCCAGTCCATTATCCTGTTCTCACCTTGGCTAGTCAGGTGTCTGTGGGAATCTGGCTAGCAGGACTTGAGCACAAGAGTATTCTCCCCTCCTGTGGCTTCCAGTGTCTGGTATTCAGCAGCATTCCTTCCTTCAACTGCCTCCACCAATAGGATGTTCTCACCAGTGGAAGTGTGGCAGCATTTCCCCCCCCCCCAATGTCCCTTTGCTCTTGTAGCCCATTTGACCCTCTAAAATCTGCTGTGGAGGGTTGGGGGACCCTCTGGAGCAGCATGAGAGGCAGGGCAGGGGGCTTAAGGGGGAATGAGAGGTAAGCAAAAATACACCACCCCATGCCAGTACTCCAGTGGAAGCTCTACTGGGTCCCAGTCCCTTCCAGTAACAGAAGCAGCCCTTCCATTCATGGTGGATCGGTTAGGAATCAAACCCATGCCCCTCTTTCCCACCTATTTTTTTTAATAAAACATTTTATTCATCTTATCTTAGCAATTATTTTAACAAACAGGATCACAATTAAGCAAGAGGTACTAACACATTAACACTCATTAACAAGCAGGCCCCATCTTGAGAGTAACTGACTGAAAATCAGATAGGAGGGAAACACTGTAAATAGTTAGAAATAATTGCATTCCATATTCAATTACTGAACAAATAAAACCCAATTCTCTGTAAATTTATTCAGTATTTGTCTGCCTTCTCTCACTTGTACAAAATTACAGCTCAGTGGTAAACATATTTACCTGGAAGTTACCCCAATTTATTTAAATGGGATTTGCTTGCAAGTAAATATGCTTAGGACTGAAAATTCACTCAGTTCTGTTACGGTCACTATATTCTAAATCCGGTTTCAGTGAAAACAATCTGGTGAAGCACTGTATTTCCGTTACCCTCAGCAGACAACTTTGGTACAAGTAATAGATTAGAAATAAATTCCATATTGTATTTTTATCTTTCCCTTTCTTCCCAGGGAAACTATAAAAATACAGGTTCTAATGGAATATCCTATCTAGCAGTTTTCTTAACAGCGTCAATGTTGTAAAGCAATACAATTGTGTAAAATGCCTTCAAATTTGGACCAAGTTACTTCCTTTATTCCCATATTTCCCACATTTATCATGTTTTAGCTTGTACACCATTTTCAATCTGTGCGGGAACAAATGTTTCCGCCATTTTGAACGGGTGCTTTGAGCTCTCGTGCCAGCTGCTATCAGCTGGCAGGTTTAAAAATAATTCATCTCAAACACAGTGGGATGCAAACAGAATAATTTTGCAAACAGTGCTAGAGACATGTACAGTTTTGTGACATCAACTGACTCTGAAGGAACACAAAGAGCTGAGCTGAAATGTTTTGAGACAAGGAAATAACCTCTTTGCTAAGATCAAAAGTAAACCCTTTAGGTACAATTCCATTGGAGAAAAACACGAGGGAAGGGGGCGGAAATCAGTAGGCATTTAAAGTCTGAATAAATAGAGATCTGAATAGTGGCAGTGAGACTACTCAATCTTACCTTCCAACTGTACCTATTTAATTTATGCATAATAGGAATTTAACACCAAAGCTATTATTTCACTATGTATACAGGCTGCTGGCTTGTGGTTTCTGAGCATGTAGTGAATACCACAGCTTTCCTTCTCAACATACCTATTTTGGCTGGCACAATACTATCTGATATGGTTTAGGATATGATATGCAACTAAATTCGGTGGTTGGGAATTTTTGAGTACCCTGCAGCCAATGACTTTTTGCTGGGTGTCCCATTCTCTGAAGGTGGACATTGATGGGCCAAGTGCCTTACCCATTCTTTTTTCAGCCACTGTTCCTACCACATCTCACTTTCACCTGGGGTGAAAGCTAGCCTGCACCATTCCAGAAGCCAGCTTTAGTCTGGGGGTTACCAGCTGTTGACCCCTTCATTGACAATTTTGGCAAATCTTTGCCGAGTTTGTGCCAACATGTTTTGTGGAAGTGATTCACACATTTGACCTGCACACTGCCATTCTATAAGCCCCATTCCCATTAATGGGGATGAAACAATGAATATTCTTACTTTCCTCTGTCAGGTGTTAGGTTGTACCACATTTATACATTTTTTTTTTTTAAAAAAATGGATTGTATACCCTTTTCCCTTTCTCTAGCAATGAATACGGGAGAAAATCTGGGAGGACAGAGTCCGATTTTACCTCCATTGCCGTCAAATATTTTTAATCTACCGCTCCCATATGATATATGCCTCCAGCCTTACCTCTATCCTGCAATCCCTGCAGACAAAAAGCAAGACTATTCTTCCAACATGGCATTCTGGCGCTGGGGAGAGAGACAAAGAAACTGCAAGTTGTCAGCCTCTTGGAGGGGTCTGTATATGCGCAGTAGAAATTGTAATCCACCTTGATTTCTATGGATTGACAGTTCTATCTAGGCACTTGAGGCAGCTCCATAAATGGTCCCTAAGACAGGGAGAAAAATCCACAACTCTGGTTTACACTATGTGAAAACCTCGTTGCAAAGCATCAGTCAGGACCTAATTTTGCTGTCAGGATAGAGCAATCTCACATGCTCACAGCAAAAAGAAACAGATGGCTGGGAGTGGAAGGGAAGGTTTGAAGAGGTGGAAGGGCAAATTGCAAGGCTCTTCCATGCTGTTCCTTAAAGAGCTGGCTTACCTTTCGGTAATTTCTACTGCAGAGAGATACATGATAATAATGTACTTGCCAACTGGCTTACATTTGCAGGATGCATTATACACAATAATGTATACCACATAGCCTTAATAATACATTCTAGACACTTTAGTATTTTAGTATTTACTATATTCAAGTCACTTTTGGAAAACGTTCAACTTGGCCAAGTTCTATTTATTTTATAGGAAAATCACAGGGTTTGTTTTGTTTTTTTGCCCTGCATTTTATCACACACAGAGGAGGAAGTGCACATGAAATGATGTTTCAAAACAAATAAACATAAAAACCCAGCACATGTCATCAGGTTTACGGAGAGTGGGGGAAAGATGCAAGAAAGATGCAAGAAGCATTCACACAAATACGCAAAATGTAGGCCACTCTGAGCCTGTGGCGTTGGATGCAGTATAAATTTAAATACATGAATAAAAAAATTGTCCTGCATGTCACAAACATAAGTTTTCCTTTAGTTGCTAAACTTGAATGGCATTTGAAACAAGTGGCCCATGTCTTCAACTCCAACAAGGGCTACAAGCACATGAAATAAATTTCTTTCATGTTACTGAGCATGTAACTGAGATGCATGTTGCACGTCTATGCAGCCTTACCAAGCTGAAGATTAATTAATGGAGGATAAAGCGATCAACTGCTAACAGCCACAATGGCTATGCTCAGCCTCCACTGTTGGAGACGGTACAGGCAGCAGCCATTTTAGGCGCCTCCAATTGATGTGTGATTGCAGATGCAAGGGTCCTTTGGGACCCAGAAGAGGTTCTAACAGGGCCATAACAGGGCAGGGCATGTGTGCTCCGCCACGGGCACAGGGGCTGGGAACAGAATCCCCACACAAAATGGTCACCGCCTGTATGCCTCAGAAAGCCAGTTGGTGGGAATCGCAGGAGCGATGTCCGGCTTGCAGGCTTCCCACAGGCATCTGGTCGGCCACTGTGAGAACAGGATGGTAGACTGGATAAGCCATTGAGCTAATCCTGCAGGTGCTTCTTATGTTCTGAACCGGGATTAAATCCTATTGAACATAATAAATCTTACTTCTGAGTAGACGTGCATAGAATTTTATAGTTGTATTTTAAAAATATTTAGAAGCCAGATGTAGATTCAAGAAGTCATCACTGAATACTTGAAACACACAACACAATATTTCATGTTTAATTAATTTTTCTATTTTTAACATTAATATAACATCTTATTTCCTTTTCCATATTTTTAGCTCTACTGAGCCACTTTACTTCCCTCCGTCTCATCGTCTGGTTTTTTTTTTAAATAAATACATCATAATTCCACACATTTATACCTTCATAATTCTACATTTTTTATTAATGTTCTTTTAAACTTTAAGCACATGTAGAAATTTCCTTCTAATAAACATTGCAAGATTTATCGCAGTCCTGCTAGTGTTTTTATATGTTTACAACAATTGTCTATATATTGAAAAATTTACTCCACTCTCTCTGGAACGCTTGGTCACTCTGGTTTCAGATTTTCCACATCAGATTTGCTAATTCCACATAGTCCAGCATCTTCGTCTGCCATTCTTCCATCGTCGGTAATTCTTTCCGTTTCCACTTTTGGAGTAATGAAGTTCTAGCTGCCGTAGTGGCATACATAAACTATTTCTGGTCAGCTTTTAATATTTCCCCTCCTATTATACCCAACAAACAACACAATATTTCACAGAATCTGCTTTAGTGTTCTTTCGTTTCGATAGAAATTCTATCAATGTGTATTGGATATGATTTTTTAAAATAATAATAATCGTTGTCAAAACTGTTGTGCAGTGCAGTTTTAAGGTGCTTTTTGGTTGTAGCTGAGTTCCACAATAGACATCTTAATGTGAGGGCAGTTTACAACATGCTCCAAAGATCTTCTTGATAAAATCTTCACAAAGTGAAAATATGGCAGAACATCTTCTTACTGATACCTAGTGCTTACGCTTACCGAGTGCACTATAACATTCTGCAAAGTAAGTGCTCAGTAATGAGGTAGTGCCTAATAAAATGGAATCTCTCAGGGCTAAAATATCTTTCAATTCCTCACTACTCAAGTTGCGAAAAAGTAACATGCACCTTTCATTTTTTAAGATCAGCTACAGTGGATTGGGGAAGGGGAAGGGGGGAGATAAAATTTCACAGAAGATGGATGTTAGGGTTGATAGTCAAGGCAAACATTTCCTGTCAATTGATTAGAAACCAGTTATTTGGGGGGGGGGGTAGAAGAGAGGGTGCGATGGACTACGTTGCCCCTGAGTCCTAAGTGGCAAGTTCTGTTTTCACAAATGTACTTCCTTTTCAGCCCTATTTAAATTCTGAAAGTAAGTGTGTGTGTGTACAGATGGGGTATCAACCCTCAGGGAAAGAGATTTGATAAACCCCGAAATAGATCTTAGACAATCAATTCCCATGTGCCATTTTGAAAGAGATTTTTTGTCTTTCTGCCCAGAATCAGGGAGTAAACAGAGGCTTGTATAATAGATTTAAACCTTTCCTCTGCTTCACCCACCCCTCAGTTGGGATTTCCCCTTCTCCAGTTTGTAATCCTAGCCTTTACCAAACAAGCCAACCATTTATTCTTCTGTAAGCCCCATGCGTAGGATAATATTTCATTGATTTACTCAAAAAGATTTCTCACAAGTCATCCTTTCCAAATTAAAACGAAAAGTATTAACTTCTGGTTCTCTGTGATCAACAAAAGATAATATTTTTTTCTGGCCCATCAACTACACGAACCACTTACTAATCCAATACTTCTCACCTCATAAGCATGAAAATACACACACATACACATAACTTTCTAATTGTGTCTCCTCTGGTTTCATGATCAAACTTCTTTTTGATTGCAACTGAAGCACCATCAAGCTTAATGGAGCTAGTATGAGGCCCTTAAAAGGAAAAGACTTGAGTTCTTTTTATTTTGGAATAAACTAAAAAATCGAACAAAAGCAAGAACATCAAATAAAAATACAATACACTAATTAAAAGACAAAAAGGAAATGATTGCAGCACTTAGTACATAGTGGATGGGTTTGTGGTACAGTTAATCTTGGGGGAAAGATTCACACACAGCTGTCTCTCACACACCTCAAAATAGTTTAGAGGTTTGCTTGCCAGACTTCAAGTTACATGCTGCACTTGTTTTTGCTGTTGGAAACTGCAGCTTAATATGGTCTTTATTAGGCTCCTTTGGTTCAAAATGACAATGCAGAGTTTTTAAAATGTAAGAAATTAAGACATGCTGTGCTGGATCGGGCCAAACTCTCGTCTGTTCTAGCATTCTATTTTTCACAGTGGTTAAACAGATGCCTAGGGACGTGGGTGGCACTGTGAGTTAAACCACAGAGCCTAGAACTTGCTGATCAGAAGGTCGGCGGTTCGAATCCTCGCGACGGGGTGAGCTCCCGTTGCTCGGTCCCTGCTCCTGCCAACCTAGCAGTTTGAAAGCACATCAAAAGTGCAAGTATATAAATAGGTACCGCTCTGGCAGGAAGATAAACGGTGTTTCTGTGTGCTGCTCTGGTTTGCCAGAAGTGGCTTAGTCATGCTGGCCACAGGACCCGGAAGCTGTACGCCGGCTCCCTCGGCCAATAAAGTGAGATGAACGCCGCAACTCCAGAGTCGGTCACGACTGGACCTAATGGTCAGGGGTCCCTTTACCTTTTTAAACAGATGCCTATAAGGAAGCCCACAAATCTCCCAATAGCACTGTCTTGCTCCTGTTCCCCAGCAACTAATGTTTATCAGCATACGGCCTCTGATACTGAAGGGGGCTATTGCGCTCATGTCTGCATGCGGCAACTGCCGAGAACAGAAGGCTTGACTTTATAGGTATTTGGACTGATCGAACCAAGCTATTACTAAGTCTTTCCTCAGAGTTGTAGAAAATTCAAATGCTTTGTATCTGCTACATTCATATTCCTGCACCTTGTACTAATCAGACACATCATTCCTTTGCACTGCAGATAAATTTATATGCCGAAGGCGATCTGAAACTATTAGCATGCAAGCAGTTGCTGTTTGTTAGGGATATAGTACTTATTGTGGGCATCTTTAAGGCAAATGCTTAAAAGGGGTAGATGAATTTTGTGAAGCATAATTCCTCCCTTCCTGTGATATTTGTTCCAAGGGTTTCTTTTATCAGTCCACACGCTGTCTGTAATGCTGAAACATCTGCTTGTATCTTCTTCTTCTTCTTCTCTCTCTCTCTCTCTCTCTCTCTCTCTCTCTCTCTCTGAAGCAATGTCACACTAAAAGACTGAGAGGCTCTATTTTTAGGCTTTTTTATTACAAACAACACAAGAATTATTCTCAAAATAGCAAGTCCATCAAATTAGTTTGCTAAAATTATTTCTTTAAAGTCACCTGTTCCAAGGCAATGGTGCCCCCCCTTTTTTTGGGGGGGAAGCAGGGGCTTATGATGTATGTCTGTGATTTTCCACATATCTCATCTTGTGAAATTGCCTCATAAAGAGATTTTTGTGATATTTCAGGTCTATCAGATGATAGGAACCTAATACCTCCTAATCTTGGGGACAATTTCTTTAACTTGTTTCCTTTAATAAATGTTAGGTGATAATTGTGTGTGTGTGTTTTATCCAGGCAATTTTGTGCTAAAACCTAGAGCATATTAGTAAGAAGTGCTGAATCAATTATTCCTGAGTTATCAACGACATTAGATTAGAAACACAATGGCTTACTTAGCATTCACAGATCTCTAATAAAGTATATTACATACACTTAATGACAGCTATATGCAATCTGAAAAGTTAATAACATTGTTTTCCTTTCTTTTTAATTATACTGGTTCATCAGATTGTGATTTGCATCAAGGGTGAGAAGCCTGCAGCCAGAGGGTTCAGCCTAATTAAATGCATGTGACAGGGCAGCCCAGAGGGAGAGGAGGAAGGGGAGAAATGGACAAAATGGCTGGAGTGATGGAAAGAGGCGTTTTCTGCAAATGATCAGATCTCTGGCAAGATATCCCTTCCCAAGCAGCCTGCTCAGTAGGGGACGGGGGGGGGGGGGTGGAGAGAAAGGATTGGCAAAAAGGTAAAGGGCATCCCTACCCTGCCCACCACTGGCTGTGGCCCTGTCCACTGTCAGCATGAGGCTCCTAGATTACCCGCATGGGGATGGCCTTCAGAAGGAAAAAGATTATCCATCTGATTAGACAGTGCCATAGGTATTTGCTCAGAACAGTGTGCCTCTGATTACCTACCAATTCCTGAGGACATACCTTGCTGCCTTGCTTCTGCAGTCCGACTGATACCTGCTTGCCTGATGCCAGGCATAAAATATGCTGGAGAATCTGGCCTTATGTTCTGATCAAGCAAGAGTGCTTCTTATTTTAGGCTCATTACCCTAATGGGCGGGTAGAATCTTGGGGGGCTAAGGTCATTTAGTCAACTGATTCCTCATAAGCAGGGCCATCCGCTCATCAGATCAATCAATATTACTGTTTTAAGGTCAATCAAATCTACAGACTGCAGCAGAGCATCATCTGAAATTCATGTGCACTATATAAAAGGTTACTACCGAGCAAATGCTCCCAGGTGTTTCAAGAAAGACTTGCATACACGTTGCACCCTTAAAGCACAGTTAGCACGTTCCTTCCCTCCATGAATTCTGGGCAGTATAGATTACCCCTCACAGAGTTACAATTCACAGCAAGCTTTAACAAACATTGGTGCCCTGAATTGGTTTTTTTTGGGGGGGGGGGGTTGCTTTCAATGTGGTCTAAAGTACAAACCATCAAGCCATACCCAGTAGCAAAAGGAAGACCTTCAAGGTTATCTAGCAAACATAAGGTGGCAGAAATTTTTTGCCCAATAAACCCTGTCAGTAAAATCCATTCACTGAGAGCCAGTATGGTGTAGTGGTTAAGAGCGGTAGTCTCGTAATCTGGGGAACTGGGTTCGTGTCTCCGCTCTTCCACATGCAGCTGCTGGGTGACATTGGGCCAGTCACACTTCTCTGAAGTCTCTCAGCCCCACTCACCTCACAGAGTGTTTGTTGTGGGGGAGGAAGGAATAGGAGAATGTTAACCGCTTTGAGACTCCTGAAGGGGAGTGAAAGGCGGGATATCAAATCCAAACTCTTCTTCTTCTTCTTCTGAGGCCAACTTTCTGTGTGAATGAATGTAATGAATTTGAACTTAATGTGTTTTTAGAAACCCCTCCAATCCTTTGCTTTTATATTGCTAAAGTTGGATTTTACAGGAAAAACAGACCACTAAAAAGTTCAATACAGTTTCTTTGTTATGTAAAGAGCCTGGTCAGGTGTATTATATATATATATATTTTTAATGAAATATTTATTAAAGTTTTACATAGACAAAAACAAGAATACAAAAATACATGAAAAAATAAAATAAAAAATAAAAATACAACATACAAAAGACAAAAGAGAAAGTAAAAAAATAAAAAAATAAAAACAAATCCGTTTTTCATAACTTTAAACTCGTTTGCTTGTTTCTTTGACCTCACACCTCCCCTTCTTGTATTCCCATTTACATAATCAAATCAGCAAATCCTTACCCTCTTTCATTTATCTTAACTCTATTTTTAACATATTATAACTCTATATTTCCATCCATTACCGATTCATTTTTGCATATTATTAATAACTTTGTTGCTAATATCGCTTATTTTCAACCCAACATCATTTTAACATTCATTAATTTTACAGTGTTTCTGCAAATAGTCTTTAAATTTCTTCCAGTCTTCTTCCACCATCTCTTCTCCCAGGTCTCGGATTCTGCCAGTCATTTCCGCCAATTCCATGTAGTCCATCACCTTCATCTGCCACTCTTCCAGGGTGGGTAGATCTTGTGTCTTCCAATACTTTGCTATAAGTATTCTTGCTGCTGTTGTTGCATACATAAAGAAAGTTTTATCCTTCTTTGGCACCAATTAGCCGACTATGCCCAGGAGAAAGGCCTCTGGTTTCTTCAAGAAGGTATATTTAAATACCTTTTTCATTTCATTATAGATCATCTCCCATAAAGCCTTAATCTTTGGGCATGTCCACCAAAGGTGAAAGAAAGTACCTTCATCTTCTTTACATTTCCAACATTTATTGTCGGGCAAATGATATATTTTTGCAAGCTTGACTGGTGTCATGTACCACCTATATATCATTTTCATAATATTCTCTCTCAAGGCATTACATGCCGTAAATTTCATACCGGTGGTCCACAACTGTTCCCAGTCAGCAAACATAATGTTATGACCAATGTCTTATGCCCATTTAATCATAGCTGATTTAACCGTTTCATCCTGCGTATTCCATTTTAACAGCAAGTTATACATTCTTGAAAGTATCTTAGTTTTGGGATCTAACAGTTCTGTTTCCAATTTTGATTTTTCCACCTGGAAGCCAATTTTTTTTGTCCAAATTATAGGCCTCTCTTATTTGATAATAATGAAGCCAGTCTCGCACTTTATCTTTTAATTTCTCAAAACTCTGCAATTTCAATTTATCTCCTTCTTGTTCCAATATTTCCCAATATTTCAGCCATTTGGCCTCCATATTGAGCTTTTTCTGAGCCTTTGCTTCCATTGGTGACAACCACCTTGGGGTTTTATTTTCCAATAAGTCTTTGTATCTTATCCAGACATTAAACAATGCTTTCCTGACAATATGGTTTTTAAATGCTTTATGTGCTTTAACTTTGTCGTACCACAAATATGCATGCCACCCAAAAACATTATTGAAACCTTCTAGGTCCAAAATGTCTGTGTTCTCAAGAAGCAGCCAATCTTTCAACCAGCAGAATGCTGCTGATTCATAATAAAGTTTAAGATCTGGCAGGGCAAATCCACCCCTTTCCTTTGCATCAGTTAGTATTTTAAATTTTATTCTAGGCTTCTTGCCCTACCAGACAAATCTAGAAATGTCTTTCTGCCACTTCTTGAAACAGTCCATCTTGTCCAAAATTTGCAATGACTGAAAAAGAAATAACATTTTTGGCAATACATTCATCTTTATAGCTGCAATTCGACCCAACAAGGAAAGCTTCAAGTTTGACCATATTTCCATATCTTTTTTTTAAAAGATTTTTATTAAGTTTTCAAAAGTTGTATAAAAACAAAACAAAACAATAATATAAACAGACAAAAATAAAAGACAAGTATAATTTCAATCCCTTTTTTTCTTATAACTTACTTCCCCGACTTCCTCGTACCTCCCCTCTCTGTATTCCAATTTCTAATTTATTAATTCAGCAAATCCTTTCCCTTGTTTTTCATTTAATTTTTAGCCTTTCTTTTCATTTTGCTTATCCATTACCGCTGGAAACCACGTAATTTCTAAACCAACGTCATTCTAACATTCATTAATTTTACAATGTTTCTTAAGATAGTCCTTAAATTTCTTCCAATCTTCTTCCGCTGTCTCTCTCCCCTGGTCTCGGATTCTGCCAGTCATTTCTGCCAGTCCCATATAATCTATCACCTTCATCTGCCATTATTCCAAGGTGGGTAGATCTTGTGTCTTCCAATACTTTGCGATGAGTATTCTTGCTGCTGTTGCAGCGTACATAAAGAATGTTCTATCCTTCTTTGGCACCAATTGGCCGACAATACCCAAGAGAAAGGCCTCTGGTTTCTTCAGAAAGGTATATTTAAATACCTTTTTCAGTTCATTATATATCATTTCCCAGAACGCCTTAATCTTTGGACACGTCCACCAAAGGTGAAAGAAAGTACCTTAATTTTCTTTACATTTCCAACATTTATTATCAGGCAAGTGGTAAATTTTTGCAAGCTTGACTGGGGTCATGTACCACCTATAAATCATTTTCATAATATTCTCTCTTAGGGCATTACATGCCGTAAATTTCATTCCGGTGGTCCACAACTTTTCCCAGTCAGCAAACATAATGTTATGACCAATGTCTTGTGCCCACTTAATCATGACTGATTTCACCGTTTCATCCTGCGTATTCCATTTCAACAGCAAGTTATACATTTTTGACAAATTTTTTGTATTGGATTCTAACAATTCTGTTTCCAATTTTGATTTTTCCACCTGGAAGCCAATTTTCCTGTCCATCTTATAAACCTCCATTATTTGATAATAATGAAGCCAGTCTCGCACTTTATCTTTTAATTTCTCAAAATTCTGCAATTTCAATTTGTCCCCTTCTTGTTCCAAAATTTCCCAATATTTTGGCCATTTGGACTCCATATTAAGCTTTTTCACAGCCTTCGCCTCCATTGGCGGCAACCACCTTGGGGTTTATTTTCCAACAAATCTTTATATCTAATCCAGACATTATACAATGCTTTCCTGACAATATGATTTTTAAAGGTTTTGTGTGCTTTAACCTTGTCATACCACAGATATGCATGCCACCCAAAAGTATTATTAAAACCTTCTAAATCCAAAATGTCTGTGTTCTCAAGAAGCAGCCAGTCTTTCAACCAGCAGAAAGCTGCCGATCCATAGTATAGTTTAAAGTCTGGCAGGGCAAATCCCCCCCTTTCCTTTGCATCAGTTAAAATCTTAAATTTAATTCTGGGTTTCTTGCCCTGCCAGACAAATTTCGAAATATCTTTCTGACACTTCTTGAAACATTCCATTTTGTCCACAATTTGCAATGTTTGGAACAAAAACAACATTCTAGGCAATACATTCATCTTTATAACCGCAATTCGACCAGACAAGGAAAGCTTCAAATTTGACCAAATTTCTAAATCTTTTTTCACTTCTGTCCAAGATTTCTCATAATTATCTTTAAATAAATTCACATTTTTAGCTGTCATATTAATCCCCAAATATTTCACATTCTTAACCACAGTCAGGTGTATTATAATATCCACTTAATAATGTAAGCTAGGATAATGAACAGGAGTTCCCCAGCCTGTGGCCCTCCACTTATTGTTGTTGGACTCCAACTCCCATCATCCCCAACCAGCATGGCCAATGGTCAGGCACAATGGGAACTGTAGTCCAGCAACATAGGTTTTCCACCCCTGTGCTAGAACAGGCAAGGGTAATCCAACACTCCATGCTAGAGGAGTGTGCACTTTTCCAATTTTAGTAGGCTAGGCATGTTCCAGAGAGGCTTTTCCAGAAC
Organism: Podarcis gaigeae; assembly: GCF_964106915.1. Classification (NCBI taxonomy): domain Eukaryota; kingdom Metazoa; phylum Chordata; class Lepidosauria; order Squamata; family Lacertidae; genus Podarcis; species Podarcis gaigeae. Next base: position 89,115,877 of record NC_139679.1, read on the forward strand.
TCTATACCTCTGATCATTAAAATACTTTGATCAATTGCATGGCGCTTTTACAAAGCGAAGCAAACCTGCAGTACTTGTGTTAGGCACAGCCCTCCTTGATGGAACCGTACGTTAAAAGCTTGTCACTCCTTAGACAGTACTGGACTGATATGAACGGAAAGCCTTTGAAACTATCTGTCTTGGCCACTCTTCAGAGCAGTGAATCACACGCCAATAGCAGATCAAGGAACAGGGGTGGGGTGAGGGGCTGAGTCTGATTTCCATAGCCCCCGCTTGCTCATCAACTGAACAGGTATTCATTACTGCCTGTTGCTCTCTTTCTCTTAATTGAGGAAGGGAATGCCAGCGAAAGGTTACGCTCGTGGCTTGAGCCCATAAATTATGCAACATCACAGTGTGAAACTGACTGACTGGGTACACACCACATTTCAAACATGTCAAACCAAGGCACATTTCTCCTTTATTAAAATGACTCATACACATCTGAGAGAAGGGAAGCGTGAGCCTGAGCCAGTGTGGCTTCCCAGCCAAATCAGAGCTTAAGTAACAGTCTATTACGCCAATTAATTCTAACCTCATAGGATAGTCGGAACTTCCATTCAAATTGGTGTCTCTGTAACATTGCTTTTCCACCACATTGGGCAGTTTAGAGTTAGAAGCACTGTGCTGCAGTCAGCCTTGGGGTGGGTGGAATGAGAGGCTACAGCTACGCAATACATTCAAGGTAGGCATAATATATGGACAAGGTACTTCCTGGCTCATGGTTCAGGTTCTTAGCCACCACGCCACCCTAGCTCAGTTTATCAGTAAGTCCATCAAGGGCTCATTTGATCAAACCTCAAACCCTACTAACAAATGAATGTAGACTCAGAGTAACCCTAATTATGGAAAATTAGAAGCTGGAAGGTTTACCAAAGACATTCTACTTTTTCTTATAATAGGGAATCATGAGGATCTTTGTAGAGAAGGGAAGTCTGACTTTCTCTATTTAGCCCTATTTAGGCGTTCTTAAGAAGAAGAAGAAGAAGAAGAAGAAGAAGAAGAAGAGTTTGGATTTGATATCCCGCCTTTCACTCCCCTTCAGGAGTCTCAAAGCGGCTAACAATCTCCTTTCCCTTCCTCCCCCACAACAAACACTCTGTGAGGTGAGTGGGGCTGAGAGACTTCAGAGAAGTGTGACTGGCCCAAGGTCACCCAGCAGCTGCATGTGGAGGAGCAGAGACGCGAACCTGGTTCCCCAGATTAGGTGACTGCCGCTCTTAACCACTACACCACACTGGCGTAAATTCTGCACATGGAGGTGATGTGCAGGGGAGCATGACTACCTCACCATAACCTCCCTACATGATTACTATCCTCTCATGATCAGGAATTTGGAGCACGAGGAAGACTGTCATTTCAGCCAAACACACTTAAGAGTCTCCCTTCCGACCTTTCCTCTCAGTACTAAAAGGACAGGGGGATGTACCAACACACATATCCATGTACCCCCTGCACACATACAAATTTAAGAATATCTGAACAGGGCTATTCCTTTCCTTTCTCCCTTAATAGTAAGTAAGTATACTACGACTACTGAGCACACTCGCTCCTTTGGACTTCTTTCCAGGGAACTATGACCCCGCCCGCTTAAGACCTTTTCCCCTTTAAAGATTTCTTTTTCATACGATGCTTCCCCAAGCCTGCTGATTATCTCTCCCTTGTATGCGAGGGGTGCCCTTTTGGCTCCGCAAGCAATTATCCTCGTCCTCTGAACATCAGGTCCTGTTTATTGCTTCTGTCTATGCTACGAACAAGGTGAGTTTCCTATGGTTTAATTACCGTGCAGTCTCCGCTACAGTTATTGTTAAATAATTAGGAGCCAGAAGAAAGCCTCTATGTACTGCTAATCACCCCGCAATCTGTCCAAGAGCGCCCCCATCTGCCTTCTACGCTATACTACCAGGTTCAACGGCGGTGTAACCTGCAAGTACCACCTGCTGGAAGCAACAAGAGGTACAACAGGGCTGTTGCCTCCATGCCAGGCTTTTGGACTCTGCAGAGGCAACTGATTATAGTCAACTGGACATTCCTTTGAATGAACCCACCAGAGCTACTTCTTATGTTAACAAGCCTTAGTTTTCCTCCGCGCTGCTCCCTTAGCGCACCTCCCGCAACGTTCTACACCTGGCGCCGCAAAGCCTGTCTGCCCCATTACGACACTGTCGTAAGCGGCGGTACTAAAGCCGCCGTCTCCATCCCGGAAGTCGGGTTCGCGCTTTACGACGCGCCGGAAGTATCCGGAGACGGGGTTTCGTTTCGTTTTGTTTACTGTCTCCGCGTCGCTTGTTCTCGGCTGTCGCTGGGGCGGCCGGCGGCGGCGGCGGCAATATGGACAAGAAGAAGAAGCCGCTGGATGTTACGGTTTCCTCGGTGAGTGGCGAAACGGGGAGGGAGCCCATAGGGTCCCGGACACACCCACCCACCCACCCCGCCGCCTTTGCCCTTCTTCGCCTGCAAAGGGGGCTGAGCTGGAAGGCCCAGCCTCTGCTGGAAGGGCGGCGCTCTGCACATGCTCGGGGGTACTTGGAAAACCCAGCATTACTACCTTTGGCATGACAGAAGAAGTTGCCGCTCTTGCACAGATTGTGAGCCGCCCAGGCTTAGCTGTGGGAAACAAATCGTTTCTTTGTGCTACTTTACATGCGCCCTTAAGCTCTAATTTACTTGTCTTTTTTAATTTTTATGGTTATAAGTTGCTTTAGATTGTTGTTAATATTGTGGTTTTAATGCTGTAACCTGCCTCGGGACCTTAGGGTTGAAGGGGGGGGGGCGTGTAGTAAGAATATCTACCTTTCGACATTAGGGTTGAGCACCAGGTACAAGTTAAGCACCTTTTCTCATACACCTCAGCTCCTCTGCTAATCCCAAGGGCCTCTCTTGAAGGCGAACCTTTCAGATTGTCAAGGCCATCTTAACAGTTCCTGGGCTCTTTAAATGCAAAGAGGTCCTGATGAGAATGTAATTTTCCAGCTCTGTCCGTGTCCTGATAATTCAAATATTTCAGAAAGCGGCGTTAAGGGGAGCGGAAACCCAATTAGGTTTTAGGATCATTTTTAGGTCTAGTTCATTTCATTTAAAAATATTTTAGCTACCCAGAGTACAATAATATTTTTATGCTGTTGATGTAGACAGCTATCAGACCTGTTCATTCAAGCCAGCCAGAATGTACTACTCTTATGTGAAGTATGGACCAGTGTTTTTAGAAATGATCCCACCATTGGCTCCCAGTATGTTTCTGGGCACAATTCAAAGTGTTGGTGCTGACCTTTAAAGCCCTAAACGGCTTCGGCCCAGTATACCTGAAGGAGCGTCTCCACCCCCATTATTCTGCCCGTACGCTGAGGTCCAGTGCCAAGGGCCTTCTGGCAGTTCCGTCACTGCGAGAAGCGAAGTTACAGGGAACCAGGCAGATGGCCTTTTGGGTAGTTGCACCCACCCTATGGAACACCCTCCCATCAGATGTCAAAGAAATAAACAACTATCTGACTTTCAGAAGACATTTGAAAGCAGCCCTGTTTAGGGAAACTTTAATATTTGATGAATTATTGTATTTTAATATTTTGCATGAAACCGCCCAGAGTGGCTGGGGAAACCCAGTCAGATGGGCGGGGTATAAAAATTATTATTATTATACATGAAAATTTTGAGCAATGGTCAGACACCTGAGCTATCCCACTGCTGTGTTGCAAAATGCTCGGGTAAATTTTTATTCACATTTTTGGGGGGTTTTGCATAAAAGAAACACTTGGGTAGTAATGTTCAATGTCTAATAAGATGATGTTGGATATTCTCTTAGGAATATAAATATTCTGCTTGATCAAGTATATTGATTGGGAGAGTGAGCTGGGACTGTCAATCTCATCAATCCCCTCTGCAAATCTTTTTTAAAATGACTGATTAAAAATGACAGTGTACACTATAATGTTCCATAAAATAAACTGTGTTGCAATTTACTGTTTTAAATTGGTGGTTGGAAACCTTTTCAGCTTCGTAAGTTGTGTTCTTACATCCTCCCCCCCCCCCAAGAACCACTGTGATAGGAGGGAAATAACATCAGGTGACCCATTTTTTCTTTGCTGCCAAGAATGATCCCAGTCAATGCAAGTGTGGCATATCAGTTGAGTTTTCAAAATAATCAAGTTTTATCTGAGGTAATCAAATACCAGTCCTTGTCTTTTTGTAAGGCTATAGATTAAAGAACATCTGAATCTAGAACTGCTTATTACTCCTATATTATATTGGGTATATTTCTAACCAAACATCGTATGGGGTAAAGTTTTGTCAACCCTCACTTTATATGCATTTGCGCTGGTCACCTTACCAGTATTTTAATTTCTCAAGGTTGTAAGTATTTCAGTTGCTGGACTATACAGTAAGTTGCAAATTTATGTTCTTTGTCTTTCTTTTTCACTGTGCTTGATGCAGCTCATAGACTTGAAAGCTGAACTTTTCAGAAAACAGGAAGAATTCAAAAAAGAAAAACTTCTGAAAGATGCTGGAGTCCATGTAAAACCTAAAGCAACAAACAAGGTAGAGTTTGTTTACAATTCAATCCTATAACTATCTGCTCAGAAATAAGTTTGCTGAATTCAATGGGAATTGTACATAGGATTGCAGCCTACAACTTAATAGTCTTGTTGAATTCAGTGGAACTCTAATTCAAGAGGGATCTTCTCCTTGAACATCTGCCTGAAATTCTGAACAGTAGTTTCCAGAAATGTAACAGGCTCAAGGCTAATGAGCTAAAAAGATGCAATTTGAAGAATTGTGTAAACTGACATTCAATAATTCTGTAGTTCTCTATACTACAGAATAAAGGCAAAGGTACCCCTGCCCGTACGGGCTAGTCGTGTCTGACTCTGGGGTTGCGTGCTCATCTCGCTCTAGAGGCCGTGAGCTGGCGCCGTCCGAAGACACTTCCGGGTCACGTGGACAGCATGACGAAGCTGCAGCTGGCAAGCCAGCACCAGCGCAACACACGGAAACGCCGTTTACCTTCCCACTATAAAGTGGTCCCTATTTATCTGCTTGCACTTAAGAGTGCTTTCGAACTGCTAGGTGGGCAGGAGCTGGGACTGAACGACGGGCACTCACCCTGCCGCGGGGATTCGAACTGCCGACCAGACGATCGGCAAGTCCTAGGCACTGAGGTTTTACCCAAAGCGCCACCCGCGTCCCTTATACTACAGAATAGACCTCGTTTTAAGAAGGAGGGCCTGTAGAACCCCATGCTACTGTTAGGCAAGTTACTTGCAAACCATTTATTACATTTAGGAAGAGTTTTGTAGGGATGGAAAGCTTTGGTGCGCTGGATATAGGCTAGGGGCCTCATGTCACACACCTGAGCTCTGATGTATTTAGAACTGGCCAGTACTGGAGCCTAGATGATGGAAAGATCTATCTCTTTTTTTAACAAAAAAACAAAAAAAGCCTGCTGATCAGGTCAAAAGTCCATCTAGTCCAGCATCCTGTTCTCACAGTAGCCAACCCGATGCCTTTGGGAAGCACACAAGTAAAATCTGAGTGGAACATCACACTCCCCTCTTGCAGTTTTCAACGACTCATGTTCAAAAGCATGCTGCCTCTGACAATGGAGGTGCTGGATGTTCTATGACTATTTGTGATAACTGAACTCTGGTATAGTATTTATGTTTCGTTTTGAAAATTTAATATTGCAGAAGCCGAGCATTTGGACGAAACAGAATAAAGGTGTTTCAGATCGATCTGAGAAAGATGCTGAACAAAAGATAGAAGAGCAACAGACATTGGACAAATCAAGGTAATACTTCTGAGAAGGAAAGACATAAAATTTCATTAGTCTGGTTACATATTATACACTTAACAAATGTAAAATAGGACTGTGTGCTTCAGAGCTGATGCTCAGTTTCTGCTTCTGAAATTAGTTCTGAACTTTTGCAGCCCTAGGCTTGAATGCCTGTGCTATAGACAATAATTTATCTGACACAAAGTGTGTAACCATTTGTGCATCTGATACCACAGGTTGCCTGTTAAAATACATCTGAAGTCCATTTCTAAGGGTGTGATTTATCAGACAGTTTGCACATGAGAGAGTTCAGATTCAGGCATATGCTCCCTTGAAATACGTCTCCAACTTCGTAGGATGCTCATAAGCATTTTTGCTCAGAAGTCTTAGTTCACTTCAGTGGGTCATTTGTCCCTAGGAAGTGCTCAGGATTGAAGTCTATCTGCAAATAATAAGTAATGTCCTTCATTCTCTGTGTGAGGGGAGTGTAACATTCTTTGCATTTCAACAATTATATACGGCATCACATTCTTGGAGGTTTGGTGTCTTTCCAACTGGAACTAGTAGTATCCCTCTTTTCCCATCGCCTTGCTCCTGAGGGCGCTAAGGAACAAATGGCTTGGAACACACAGGCAAATTCATTAAAAACTGTGGCATTACAGAAAAGGAAGGAACAAGGAAGGAAGTAATGTGCAGAGAGAAGAGAGAATTGTGTTTGCAGCTAGGGCTCCTGTTGTTTCTACCAAAATAAGTTGCTTTATTAAACCAAACAAAGTTTCTCCCTAGCATTGCTACATTTGATAGTGCCCATGGCTTTGATTATTGCCTTCTGGGCCTCTAGGAAAGCATTATAGCCTCTTTTTTAAAAAAGTAAAATTGCCTCCTATGATTCCTCCTGAGAGGTCCTTGTATATATGCATGCCCATGATTGTGTGGAGGATGTTGCCGTTCTGTCCACAGCTACATCAGTAGTGACCCAGTGTTCTCACCATTCCACGCTTGGGAATCAAAAATGCCCCTGTTGCTGCTGGTTTAGGTCGCATAGGCTGCCTTAAGAGGAAGCAGCCTTGACTGCAGGCAATGATGTAAGAAATGAAATCTTTCTCCCATATCTGTAATGGCAAAAGACTTCTTGCTTTCTCATGGTTAACTGAAAGGGATGTGTTCCTGTGTTTTGTAGGCAGAAACTAGAAGAGAAAGCACAGCTCTATGAGAAGATGACAAAAGGAGACTTTCCAGGTGAGTGAAAGCCTTCTTCTTTATGTACAGCAAAATTGGCTACTATCTCCCTAGGATTGCTTGTCAGATTCTGTTTTCTGCACATTGTCATGTAGCATAGTCAAGGGCATTGTTGGCAGCGGTAGAGCTGATTGCTGCAATTTTATATTGACTTCTCTCTCGGCTGGGTCCTTTTGATATCTGTCATTTACAGATTGATTTTTCTGTTTTAGATGAAGAAACTGAGGATTTGTACCTTGTGGATTTCACCCAGAAGATTATAGACAAACGGAGAGAAGTACAGGAGCTGTGTGCAAATGAAGCTGCTAGAAAGGCAGCAGAGAAGGCAAACAGGGAGGAAGAGAGACTTTCTGAAGCAGAAATTCCACCTCCTCAGGACCCCACTGAAGAATGGTTTGTGGTAGCATTGTGCTGGTTCAATCTTGTTTTCTGTTATTTCTCTGCAATTACTACCATCATTCCCATACCACCTCCCACACAGAGAGCATCTCTTAAGTGAAGGATACTACTAATCTATAGTTAACTTTCTTACCTATAAGGAAACAGTATTCCATGGGTTTTCCTTGCAAAAGAATTTCCAGTAGACTATGCTTTTTCATATTAAGGGTGATTCAGTTGTACGTTTTCCTTGGTTAGATGCCGCATGAATTTCACCCCCTCCTCCATTTAGGATAGAGTTCAGTCATAATATTATTTTGAACAGCATTTTAAAGTCTGATTCATATGCAGAAGCCATTAAATCAACCAGCTGAAATTCTGTTCACTGCTCTCCTATCAGATGTACACACATCTCTTAGATAAACAGCTACCTTTCCCTTTTTAGTAGCAATATTTTCATAAAACAAAAGTGCATACTTTTTAAAAGCATTGATATTTGTCAGTCTCTCTTAAGACTTCTGTGAACTTGTTGGCCCATAAGATCACAACTGCTATTTTCCTGGCTTGCCTGGAGCTGCTGTATTGTGTTACAGCTTGTGTTACAGAAGTTAAATTTCTAGATATTTAAATTTACTTTAGTTGTAAAAGCATGCATCTTGCAAACAGTCATCTTAGTACTACCAACAACTCATAAATTGTTTTCTGGACAGTCAGCGAATGTGTAAGAAAAGTGTTTAGATGCTGCAAGGTTTCTCTCCCCACCCCCCGCCCCCCAAATTGGCCCCCAGAGTTGGAAAAAACTCTGATAAACAGGAATTGGATACCTACCAGTAGGTGCTCCTGGGGGTGGATAGAGATAGAGAGAGCTACTCCTGGGTCCTTGGCATTCTTGGAAAAAGCAACATAATGAAAGCATAACTCATTGATAGCTAATAATTGGCACTGCATGCTGGGCCCATCAAGACTTTGGACAGCTATGGGTCTGTGCACTCTAAATAATTTGGAGCATTAAACACCAAATATTACTACCACTCTTAATGGGCAGCATTTACTGCTACTGTACTTGTCTGGATCTTGAACAGTTTTCGATAAGAGAAGTAACTGAGAAACCGTTTTACATAAAAAGAACATTGACAGACCTTCTGCTTTGCATTTGTGTTCAGCTTTCATTGAAATAGTGGAACAAATGCAGAAGTGATCATTAAATGAGTCTTGAAAAATATTGTTTCAGATTTTAATACTTTTGTGGGAAGTCAATGCTGCATCATTATTTTCGCCACAGGGAACAGGCACAGTGTGCCAGTTTAGATGCATGCTGTTGTACAATTTTAATGGTTCTCTTAACTACCTTATCACAAAAGCTAGCCGCTGAATTACAGTGAGTTTTAGAAACGGTGACTCTCATAAATGTTGGGAATGCTGGAAAAAACGGAAATGGTGCTCTGTTAAATTTGTGACTGCTAACATTTATGGTGAGGTAACTAAAGGATGTTCTATGCAAAGTATGCATATTACATGTATGTATTTGTTTCCTTATTTTCTAAGCTATAAATCAGACTGTTACTTCTGTATAAAGCTGATTTTCCATTTAATTCTAGGGTAGATTATGTGGATTCCTTGGGCCGCTCTAGACGCTGTATGAAGAAAGATTTGCCCCATCTGCTTCAAATGGATAAAGAGCTTCAGGGGAAGAGGTGAGGCTTGTACTTAATTAAATAGCTGTTGTTTTCTTTCACATATGGAATGGTACTTGGCCATTTGGACTCTGATGGAAAATGTTCCGTGTTCACAGAAGGGTACATCCAGCTGCTTCTTTTCCCCATGTCCTAGGCCCTGCACAGGTTCCTGAAGAATCTTGTTTGGTTTGAGCTAAGAGGACACTTTATTTTTTTTGTAGAGAACAGATTCTACAAAAATACATGAAAAAGCTTCTAGGAGATGAGCAAGTTGACAAATTTGTCTGTGCATTCTGGTCAAATTTGTGTTTGCAGCCAAGTTAGCAATGTTATACTGCTTCTTGTCGAGGATCAGCTTGGGGAAATCAGGGATGACTAATTTTTTGGCTGGAAATGTACTGGGAGCCAATGTAGGTATTTCAGGACCGGTGTCATATGGTCTCTGCAGCCACTCTCAGTCACCAGTCCAGCTGCCACATTCTGGGGTAGGTAGCCCCATGTAGAGCACATTGCAGTAGTCCAAGCGGGAGATAACCAGAGCATGCACCACTCTGGTGAGACAGTCCGCAGGCAATAAAATTGAATTTTAATGTGTCCTAATGAAACCTAGAGGAGTCTGACATTTTCTGTTCTTAGATAAATGCATTTCAAAGCTTTTTGATCAAGTCAAGGACATAATGTTCTATTAAGTAGAACTTGATTTGTTTTTCCACTATTAAGTCTTATGATAACCGGGCAAAATGGGCATTTTAGGGAAACTAATCGCATGAGTTATTAAGTAATTGGCTCATTCATATTTTTTTTTCATAGCTAAGTAGGAAAAATAAAAAGATCTTGAAATGTAACTCTGTTGATCTGATGAGGGTAGCTTGCCAATTGTTTTATCTTCTTTTTATTCCGTCTTTGCTTCCCATCAAGAGAATGCCTTCTGCAGAGAAATGTGAACACTTGGCAGTGGGAGGAGCTATTTCTTATATTTTTAGGAATTTTCCAGTTTTTTCTCTTAACATTTTATTTTTTATTTTTTAGATAACGAATGAAATGCTTTTTAAGGCAGGACTTTACAGTACTGTGTCAGCAGCACATTGCTCCCTCGAAATAGTTTCTGAAAGCTATGTAACAATTTACAGCATTGAGTAATTACAATCCATTTATATTGTAGAATGTACAACTCAAAGGACATGTAGAGAAATGCTTTTTGGTGGCTGCTCTGCAAGTGTCTTGGCAGTTCAGCAGAATATCTACCCAGAGGTGCTCTAAGGCTCTTAGAGAGCTGCTGTTATATGGCATTGTGCTTTTAGATAGGATATACTTAATTGGTTTTGGGACTGGTAGGATTACAACCATTTCTCACTCACAAACTCTTAAGGGATGCTTCCCCTCCCCCCTTAGGCAAATGACAGAAGAGAAGACTTTGTTGTCTGAAGATATGAGAAAGGAGCTTCAGCGTCAGCAGTGGGAAAGGGAAGAAGAAGAAGCCCTAAAGAAACCTATGGGACCAATGCATTATGAGGACATTAGAGAAAATGGTGTGTATTCTTACTGTGCATGCAGATCTGCCTTGAGAAATGAGATGCGCTTCTACTTCCATTGCATAAATAGATTCAGTTCAGGATATCTCCTCGATCAAGGCCATATCCTGATTTTTTTAGCAAGGTGATCATCAGCGTGCAGAATTCAGAGGATGCTATAATTAAATGTGGGAAGTCCCATGAACTTATACCACATAATAATAATAATACATCACACATCTTTACCTAATTAGTGATAAAAATGTTTATATACTGCTGTATCATAAAATATATCACAGCAGTTTACAACAATATATAAAAACATAAAGTCATACAATAAAATCATAAAAAGTTTAATCTCGATCCAGAGTGATTACTGTCAGAAGAGTAGAAATTCTCTGTCCCCATCCTTCATCTGTTGAAAGTGGGGAAAATCCATTGAAAAAAGATGGCTAAGATTGTTGTGATCTGAGTAATCTGTGTGTATTTAGAGGTGTAATAAACAGGTTACTATTCCGCTTCATTCAAAACTGACTTAAGCAAGCACTGTCTTCCTTTGGCTAGGGAGGGCTGTAGGTCAGTGGTAGAACACATGCTTTCTTTTTTCAAAAGATCCCTGCTTAATTCCCTGGCATCTCCAGGTAGGGATAGGAAAGACTCCTGTTTGCAGCCCTGGAGAACGGCAGATCACTCTCGGTAAAACAGAGCTAGATGGATTCAGTACTCTTCTGTGTTCCTGGGACTAGTGTTGAATATCATCCTAAGAGGCAACTCTCTGTGTCCCAATATCCCTGTAGTTTAATGTAGGATGAATTCATAACACTGTACAAAAAAATCTTCCTTTCAGAGGCCAGACAGCTTGGTGTTGGTTACTTTGCCTTTGCCCGTGATCAAGCTTTGAGGAGAAAGCAAATGGAAACCTTAGAAATGCTAAGAGAACAGGTAAGTTTAAGTGTTCACAATTGTGCTGGGGGAAAATATATGTTCCACTGTGGAGCTTTTCCTTGGGTATTGTATGGTTGGTGCATATGAGCAGTAACCTAAACTGTCCAGTGCCAGCCTTTTGAAAGACGTGTAGTAATCGTAGCTGAATCAAGAACTGCCAATATGTGTCCGAATTATTATTGTGACATCTGTGGGTAATGAATCTCCATGTGTGCAAATGTAGGGAGATTAAAACTTCAAATTGGGCTGCAGTTTATTCTTTAGGTTTAGGTGCAGAAAATTATGCAGAAGCTCAAGTTTCCTAAATAGATTTCTTAGTGTGACTTTGATTTAATATACTAATTTCTTTCTAAACCCAATACCTTTAGTTGTGTGGCTGCAATGAAAAACTTGTACGCCGTACTGTTTATTTTAAGACTGTCTCTGAAATAAGATTTGATCATACCAAGGTTTTATTATAATGCCTTAGTAATTATTTGGTCACTTACAGAAGTGTTTGCAATATCAGAGTTTGGATTTGAAAAATAGGGGGGGGGGGAGAGATGGGTTGAAATAAACTACATGGCTGTTAAGTAGTGTCTGTGTGTGATTGTAAGCAGTGAATTATTGGAAATAGCAACTTAAATCACTTGCTACTGACTACATAAATCAATTGTCATTGACTGTTCTAAGACTACAGACCAGAGAGCAAAACGTGAACATTTAGCAGAGAAACGTAAGGCTGTTCTGGAAGCCAGGCTGTCCAAGCTTCGAGCGAAAAAGCGATTGAAAGAAGGTGACACAAAGGAAAATGGAGGTACTTTCTCTATAAATTACTTTCCTTAAATGCAGAGAACAAAGGATCCACATTTGTATTCATAAAACTGAACTGATAATGAGGACCTCGTTAAACGCTGATTATAAGACCAATATTTCATCTCTATTGTATTGCATTCCCCCCCCCCCCAGATGGTATTCAGAATCCATTTTCTGAGGGTTATATTTGACTAAGCAACACTCCGAGAAGACCCATTGAAATAAAGTTAGCCATGATTTCATTGGGACTTCTCAGAGTATGGCTTGCTCAGATAAAACAGATGTTGCAGCTTTTGAGAAGAGTAGAGAAAGATGTTCACTTAGAGAATGCATGTTAGAGAGGGGGAAGTAGTTGGGAATCGAGGATTGTGGGATGTACTGATACGGCTAAACTTTTTTTTTTCCAATTGAGAGCTCATATATGCCATGTGTGCCTAGTCTCCAAACTTTCTCATTTGTCAGATATTCAGAAGCCTTTGTTAAGTCTTCATTAAGATTATTGGGATTATTTCCATCTACTTCAAGGCACTTTCTGTTGCCAATGTTAATTGGCTTCTGTAAGACTGGTGAAGCCTGGCAAAGTGAAGGTCATGATGCATGCTCAATATAGAACCAGGTGGAGAACCTTTTTGGCTCCATGGTCCAGATTTTTATCAGTATCAGCCTTGTGAGTAAAATTTGACAGGTACACAAAACTGACCACCCATCAAAATCCCCTCTGCAGCTTTTCAAAGTGCTATTTGAATCAGTCTCTCCCCTCCTGGTTGAAGTGGTGCTTTGTTCTACTCCTTTAAGTGGGCAGGCAGTAGCAGTAATGCCCCTTCGCTCCCTGCTTGAAGGAGAAAGGAAAGGGCTTTAATCTCTGCTCTTCAGCATATTACCGTATTTTTTGCTCTATAAGACGCACCAGACCACAAGACGTACCTAGTTTTTGGAGGAGGAAAACAAGAAAAAAAATATTCTGAATCTCAGAAACCAGAAAAGCAAGAGGGATCACTGCGCAGTGAAAGCAGCAATCCCTCTTGCTGTTCTGGCTTCCGGGATAGCTGCGCAGCCTGCATTCGCTCCATAAGACGCACACACATTTCCCCTTACTTTTTAGGAGGGAAAACGTGAGTCTTACAGAGCAAAAAATATGGTAAATCCTGCTGCATGATGCTGCTTTCACCTGGGAACAGGGCAGTGGAACCTATTCAGGATTCAACACTGTCATGCTGATGGGTGGGCGTAGTTATGGGGAGAGGGCATGGCAGGCCAAGGAGGGCCCATGGACTGGAAGTTCCCCAACTGTGATATAAAACAATTGGGGTAAGTAGAAGGAACCTTTGACTCAGCAGATGCTGCTGAGCTACAACTCCCTGACCATTAGCCATGCTTGCTATGGCTGTAGTTCAGCAACATCTGCAGGGCCAAAAGTTATCTGAAGTCTAGGAAACTATAGTGAAATATTTTCAGTCTTGCTTAGTCCCGCCCCCTTGTTATTCCAATGCAGCCTTTAAAAGATACATTGCTAAGCAACATTTGAGCTATCTATTGAAACGCTAGGGGTTTAATTTTCTTCTTCTTCACTTTCTTGTTTTGTCGTGATTTTATCTACAGCAGTTTTCTTTGCGGGGTGGGGAGTGAACGTCCCAGTGAGATGCTCCGCCCCACACCCCATTAGGTAATGCTTCAGAGTGTCAACTTGTAGCATGGCAGTAGCTTGTTGAATTATCTCCTGGCTCAAAGTAACATTTGTTTTAATAATCTTTATTCTCCACTAAAACAGAAGAAGAAGTTGCTATGCCAGCAGCAGCTGAATCCAAGCCCATTGAAGTGCCAAGGGTTTCCGCGGAAAATAGAAAAGTGGAAGTGATCATTCAGGAAAGGAAAGATACAAAGCCTGGCGTGCCCTATGTCCGAGAGTGGGATAGAGGCAAAGGTAAAGACTTGAAATGTGCATCAGCTTAGCATGGTATAAAAAACCTTTGAATGGTGAGCTGCTCATACTGTGTCAGTATAATCTCTGCTTAGGTGGGCTGGCGAAGGAATTTCATGTTGTAATAGTCCTGCATGGGGGGAAAAAGAAGGCACCACATTTCCTGTGGATTTGAATCTCAGGTGTTTGGGGAGAAGGCTATGCTACCTCTCTATTCATTAGGCAAAAATGGAAAACATTTTAGCCTTACCTTCTCTCTGATGTGCTCCTTGATTCCCTTGAGGACTTTTTAGTGAAAAATTGTCACCTGAAAAAAGAACTTATTTCAACCGGCGACTTTGTTCTCAAAATATTTATTCCCTACCAAAACCACTAGAGGGCACACCATGCAAGAGGAATGTTGACACATTCATAGTGTTAAAATGTGTTTTCTTCGTTAGTTCTGCCTCTCTGGTTTATTGTGGCTATGCGACAGTGTGACCAAGATTGGGTTAATGGAAGAGTTTGATGGTTAAGCATAGTATGTAAAAAAATAAAATAAAATTCAGCTTGCTCTTTTTTCCCTCCTTCCCGTTAATAGAATTCACTTTTGGACTGTGGTCAAAGAAGCAGGAAGATCTCAGAAATGAACGAGACCCGGAATTTGCACCTCCCTCTGCTTATTTTATGGGTCAAAAGAGAACACATGACTTTAGAAGCCAGAATTGGAACAAGCCTGGAACCTCATATGAAAAAACAGAAACCCTGACAAGAAACCTGCCACCCCCATCAACTGAACCTTACAGTAGCAGCTCGCAGAGCAATCAGTTCCCCCCCTCTCAGGAACATGACAGTGAACTGCAAAATCAGCAGCCAGCTTACCAAACTTTAGATGACATGCTTTCATACTATAAACAAGTAACATGAGCTTTAGATGTTTTATCAGAGATTAATCAGAAAACAGTTTTTGGGATTCTCACTTTTCATTTAGTTTTAAGCTCGAGAGAAAAGGTACCTTGGTAGGATAGGTATCACATGTCTTTTGTCATGTATGCATCTTACTGCAGCCCTTGTGCTACTTCTGTCACCACTAGCATTAAAGGTTTCTGCTTTTAAAGATTATTGCTATAGTATTCTGTATTCGCTGCCATACGATGACTAAGATCCAAGAGCCTCCTTTAGGCACATCTAAGGCCTTGGACCTGATCAGAGGGAATGATGACTCTTTTTAATAAAATAAAATAAAATAAAATAAAATAAGTATTCATACCCAGAAAGAGGCCACCATGCTATTTTGCAAACTGCTTTTGAAAATCCCCTTAGTTTTTGAAATATAGTTTATTATTTAGCATGACAGACTATTATTTGAGAAACACAGCACACCATTTGGCATGCAGAATTAGTTGTCCAAGCCTTTGCATCCCAGCATTAAGAGTAATTTAGTGCCAACTTGTAGGGTATAGTAAACAGCATTCCATGAAAGGTCTTCTAAATTATAAACCATGTTCACCCCGTGGCAGCTGGCATTTGTTCACATACCAAGCAAAATAGTGCGTTGAATGGAAGCCTCTTAAGATTAGTATGGTGCTGGTTCTGCTATCCCATTAATCATCTGGATTTCTGACAGTGCTGACAAAGCAAGCAGTTCATGTGGGTGAGTGTTACCAGAAGCTGCTATTTTAATATAATGGAAAGATTCAGCGGGGTTTTTCCACCCATCTCCCTAACCCGAACAGTTGTTTTGTGTTACTTAAATATTTAAAGCTGTCCCTTTCACTGATGCAGAGTGATTAGGATGACAGCTGGCAGTAAAATAAAACTGGATGCGTTTTCCAATTCTACAGTGTCTATTTTAGTTTGAGCTATACAGTTGATGTAGGATCTGGGGGGGCTCATAGCTTTGCAATTGCTTTAAAAAATAAGGCGACACTTGTGTATTCCCTTTCCTGATTTACTTATCTCAGTGATATAAACAGGAACAACAGTGTTGCATTGGATGCAGCCAACAAGCGGGGTGAGTGGGTGCAAATGTGTGTGTGTGGGTGGAAGGGAACAGCAATTCCATGTGTCTCAAGATCACATTTCTCTTCAAGAAGTAAGCTCAATGAACGGTGGCAACCTCTATCCTCCAAAGCATTCCTGAGACTTAACAAAGCTACAGCCCACTAGATGGCAACAGACTACTAAAATATTGACAAGCTATGCACAAGGGTCAGACAACTGTTTTATGTACCCAAAAGTTTAATCAACTGTTGATTTCTAGTACTTAAGAGGAACTTTAATAGGTTGAAGGGTTGTTAGAAAAACATAGACCAATCTAAAGACAAATCTCTTTAGAAACCCTGGAATATGAGAGCATACTCTGACTCCAGCAGCTGGCACCCTGTGGCTTACAGCATTGCTAGGAATATATAATGGTTTGCAGGCTTCAGTTTCTAGCATAGTTGTATGTGGGGTGTTGCTCAGTAATGTATACACAGGCTTGCTGCTCTCTAGGGTTTTAGGCAGAAGCCCTTCCCAGCTAGCATGAAGATGGCAAGCACAAGATGTGGGATTTTTTTCATGCATATCACATGCTCTGCCACTGAGCTCCGGCCCTTCCCCATCTCACGATGCTTCTCATTTTCACTTCCGACATTTTCAATATAAAAGCACTTCAGCCAACAGCACTGTGGAAGGTAAGCGCAGTCGGCCTTTTAAAGCGTTGCTGCCTGACCGCGCATGGCAGCAGGCAGTAGCCAATGCCTGGCCTGCCAGCAAGGCACTGCCCATCAGGTGAGGCCTCTGATTGGTCTGTTTTGAAGCTGGCGTTCAATCGGGAAGCCCCGCCCTGAGATCACACCAGCCGGGGGAATTCTCAAATGGCCAGCAACCATGTGAGAGCTGTCTGACGGAATGGCAGCAGAGCGAGAGGCTGTAACTGCCACCCACCTGGGAAGGGTAAGTGTCCATTGTGTTGTAAAAACAACAAATTGAGCTGCTTCAGCTCATTCTTGCCTTGCGTAAGTGGCCTGAACCTCACTGTGAGAATCTACATAACAGTGCTCTCTCCTATTATGATGCAAGAATGGGCATGTCATATGGAATGTGCAGCATCGCCACACAACTTTCAACTGCTGCTGCTGCGACTCTTGGAACATCTGCAGTTAACAGTAAGTAATCCAAAGCATTTCACTGAAAGCATTGCAGTTCATTCTCTCTCTCTCTCTCTCTCTCTCTCTCTCTCTCTCTCTCTCTCTCACACACACACACACACACACACACATTCCAAACCATCTAGGGCCCATCAGAATAAGACCTGAGAGACCAGGGTTCAAATCCCCACTCGGCCGCAAAGCTCACTGGGTGACTTTGGGCCAATCGCTGTTTCTCAGCCTAGCCTGCCTCACAGAGTTGCTGTGTGGATAAAATGGGGGAGAAGGAGAACTATATACGCTACTTCGACCTCCTTTAGAGGAAGGGTGGGATACAAATGCATTTTGAAAATAAAATAAAAATTATGCTGGCTTCCTGCATACTAATCCCTAGTCAGAAGTAGAACTGGCCACGTGGTTCTTCCCAGTCTAACTGTAGGGACTGGGCAAATGGCACACTCTTCAAAATGCAGTAATTGTGCTTATCAGGTATGGGGGGGGAATATTTTGTTTTTTTTTAAAGGACAATAGCATTTATTAGCTTGTTTACAACATTTCCATCCCGCACCTTCACCATAAATTTATGATCCCTGCACTGACACAGCAACTGTCCAATCAGAGATGGTAAATTAGGGCTGTTGGGGGGGAGCAGAAAGCAGGGAGACCAACAGTAGATGGAGCCTGAGCCACTCACAAGGATAGCTAGCTAATTCCAGTTTTGGCTGCTGCCATCTCCCTCCTGTGTTCTACAACAGCAACACTGAGGCTAAGTAGGAAGAAGATGACAGTGTCACCACGGGGACGCATAAGTAGGAAAGCAGGTGGGGTCTGGCTAAGGGCAGATGGAGGTTGGGACAGCAATCCATTTCCCTAATGGACCAGCCTCCCCTGTTGTCTTCTCATGGTTCAGGTGGGTGGACTGGACAGCCCGTCTAATATGTTGGTTGCTTCTTTCCATTTGAGATCGCAAAGCAAGCCCTAAATGAGTGCAAAGAAGTCTCTACTGAGCTGGCTTGTGTGAGGAGGAGGCTGAACTTAATTAGCCATTCCTCTGTAGAGGGTATTAGCCTCTAGCTAGCCGTAGAAACCTCAACTTCCATAAAACTTAGACTGACAGTTTATTAGTTCCAGCTGAAAGTTTACTTTGTAATTAAGAAAGTGCTTCAGATGCATTTTCTAATTAAATCAAGGGTAATTTATCTGTCACACTTGAAATGCCTGGGACTATTTTTGGACTTCTCATTGGTGAACATAGGGGCAATAAAAACAAGCATGGCTGCCTGCTTATGCTGGGAAGTTTTAATGTCTCTTGAATTCCATGTTTTAATTCTCATAGCCTTTTCAGTTATACATGATAACTCAGTTCATTTTTTGTCCTTCAAGCCTATTGTGCCAGCTTCTGTCTTTAGGCCACTGCAGTCAGTTTCTTTTAAGATGTATTTCTAAGAGTACCAGAACAAAGTGGTTCTAAGTGTGGCTTGACTGAATTGGACCCACAGTTTATACATATCTCTAGATTAAATTTTAAGAAAGCAGAAGAGATGCACATCCTGTTCTCCTTCGTTATAGCTGGTTCATTTGATGTCACAGTCTTCAAACTGAAACCTGAAGCTGAGCTTTAATATACCTGTTGACTGCTGAAGAAAGAGCTAAGTGAAACAGAAAAGGTTGTGTGTTCTTAATCTATTTGTTAATCTCTCCATTGCAGCAAAAAGAGTATGACTGGTATGAGGGCTGCAGATGGAACCAAACCACCAAAGCCTGTGAATTGTTTTCACCGTGCAAAGAATCATAGAATCTTAAGGGACCATGAGGATCATCTTAGTCCAACCCCCTGCAATGCAGCTATCTATTGCCAAACGTGGGGTTTGAACCCAGGACCCTGAGATTAAGAGTCTCATGCTCTACCATCTGAGCTATCACAGCAGGCTTTCTTTAAGCATGAGGCATTTGTGCTTGGGGCCTTCTAAAGCAGCATTCCTACCAACATATCACCATATGCCTTGCTTCAGAGGGGTAGCTTGACTCTAGGAGAGTCAAATTTGAGCTCCCACCCCCCCCCATTTTATTTAGCTGTCTCTTATATGTGTGTTTTCTGCTTATCCTCCAAGGAACTCTGAAGTGGTGAATATGGTGATTTAAAAGCATAGGGGAAGAAGGCATTTTCTAGAAATGAGTCCGCAGTATTGACAAATAACCTGGTTGGGCTGGGGATAGTTGCATAGTCTTCCCAGGGTCAAAAAGCAAATGATTCGGAAAGGCTTCCACTTTGTAAGAGTCCTGTAAAGGTTACCATCTAGGTTGGTTTGACCCAAGCTGAATAAAATCTCAAAGAACAGACACCCCTACCTAATCAAAACATTTATATTTGTTTATCTGTGTAGAATGCACTTCTCTTTGCCAATCAACATAATTACCTCCTCTAGCAAACCATTTCTTGATTATCCAAATCTAGTTTATGCCCCTTCTGTCACCTGGTTCTTCCCTGTCCTGTCCCTAATATCCATTTAGCAAACTCTAACCTCTTCTTGTCCACCACATTTTTTTGTTTAGCTATTGTAGAGTGCAGGTCCTCTGGAAAAGGACCAAGTTCCATGTGGGTCCCAGGGTGTGCTCTGAAAGATGCAGAAATCTTGTGGAAGCAAATCTGGCTGATGTGAATAGAATACCATCTGGGAACGCTAGGCATGCTTCCCTGAGGAGGAAGGTGGGATATAAATGAAATAAATATGTGTGAAGTAGTGTTAGTACTAGCTGTAGAAGGCATTCATAACACAATAACACATTCTTCTCCACCACATTTTTTAAAGATCTCCTCACATCAACTCTAGCCCATGGAATAGTTGAAGTGGTGATATGAATGACCCAAAACCAGACACAAAGACTGACCAAAGAGGCGACTCAAAGGGTAGCTCCAAAGGAGACCAAAAGACTGATCACAAGGGTGACCAAAAGGCTGACCAGAAGCCCAGCCCAAGGGCCTCCCCAGTGAAAAGTGTAGACTATGCACAAATCAAAGCCAAGGCGCCAAGAGTTCTGGCAGACATGGTACAAATGCTTATCCTTTGGCGAAAAATGGGCTTCCATGTGCCACGAGGGGTCAAGAATATCTTTGAGTTTACATGGGATGAGCTCCGGGTGACACCACCGAGAAAATCATTTGCTGGTTTATATTGTCCTGTGGTCAAGTTCGCTTCCACGGAGGACGCTGATATTTCCTCCACTCCTACTTCAAGAGCTCAGAAGGTGGGTCCAACACCCTCAAGGTTAAAAGCGAATTATGTGACCCCTTCATCTGAAGACCAACAGATGCTTCTCAAATTCCAAAAACGGTCTGTCCATCTCCTCACTGAACTCTTGAAGATGAAGATGAAACTAATGATTGAAGCAGCTGCTGGTGAGATCTTCTAAACTAAGTGTTCCTGCCAGCTTCAATTTACACATAGAATTTAGTAATCTCTTTGGAAATCCTGAACCTTATCAGACAAGTAGGCACCATCCTCCAGGATGAAACTGAGTGTTGTGGAAGGCAGCACATATCTGTCATGTGCTTACCAGCACATGCTATGGTCCCTGCAGTTGGAAACACCAAAAACCAGGGTTCCTGGTGATGTGGATTATTGCCTTCTCATGTACCCTTGTGTGAATGTAGCCACATTGCAAATATCCGATTGAACATGTGTGTTGCATGGGCAGACCCTGTCACCTTTGGCCTTATATTTGAGTGTACAGGATGAAATCTGTAAGATCTGAGTTGGGCTGAGCTAGCACTCAGAGGCTGAGTTAGCACTGATGAATTATATGCAATTTTTTTTGACATGGGACTGTAAAGAGGCCAGATTTGTTTGGGCTAGTGCTTTCATTCTTGCTTTGAGGTTCTAGGTTCAATCTCTGGCCTCTCCCACTAATAATAACAAGTGCTTGGTAATAATAACAGAAACCTTGGGAAACTGCTTCCAATTAAACAACACCAAGGTAGTGGGACCAATGGTTTCACTCAGCAGCATTTTTTATCTGCAGTTAATCACACTGGTTAATGGGAAATTACATTCCGCTGCCGCTATGAACACACACTTTTCTTATTTTATGCATGGTAGCTGCTTTAATGTCTATATCTATCTAAATGTGCACCCCAATTGTTCAAATATTACCTTTAATTTCTAACCATCATGTCTCCTTCCCAGGCCCCAGTGTTGAGGAGATTGCAAGGAGGTTTTTGGAAGGTGGCCAAAATCTGATCCCAAAAACACGCGAAGATGCAGCTGAATTCACACCCAAAGAACCTAGGAGGAGAGGTTGGGGAAGAAACAGTGTTGTCAGGTGTTTGGACCCTGTGATAGCACCGCTCCTTTAACTGTTTATACTCTAGTCTCCTTTGCAGCTGGAAATGCTTTTGTTCCCAGGAGTTTTGCATGTGTCATGAAGATGGGCCAACAAGTGGGTATGGTAGCAAGAACACTTGGGCCTCGGCCTCGGTGTATGCATGCACCAGAACAAGATGCGAATGAGGTGGCAGAGTCCAGGCCAGCATATTTTATTCTTACATTATTTTATTCTTATTTATTAATTTATATATATATATATATACTACATACATGCCAACATGGCTTCTTAAGGACAAAATCAATTATAAAATATCCACTCGTAATTGAAATGCATGATAGAACAATTCCACCATATAACTAGATTGTTAAACCACTCTGAGAATTGTAGCTCTGTGAAGAGAATGAGGATCTCCTAATAACTTTCTGCACCCTTAACAGTTTTATTTTGCAGTGTGTGAAGATGTACTTTGTTTTGTGTGAGTTGAATCTTCCAACATTCAGCTTTACTGAACGCCCCTGAGTTCGTATGTGAGGAGAGGGAGAAGAACCTTTCTCTTTCCATTTTCTATACATACTGTACATAATTTCTATCATGTCTCTGCTCTGAACCAAACATTGTAAGCTTTCCTCCTGATGAAGCAGCTGCTCCATCAGGCTGCCCATTTGGGTTGCCATTTCAAGTTTTCTTCACAGATGTGGTACCTCTGAGGCATTTTAATTCCTGCTCTCCAGAGGGTTTTCATTTTTAAAACAATGTGAAATTGAAAGGAATTCTTAACTCATCAGTTTGTGTTTTATTGCCACAGGACGTGGTATGGCACCAATACTTCCAGCGATTCCTATTTCTTCCACCACCCAGCTTATACAGCAAATGTCAATGAACTGTCTTTGCTTTCAGTTGTCTATGAAAGACACCAAGCAGCAAAAGAGCACAGGTAGATACAATTCCTAGAAAATGAGAGAATACTAAATGCTCTGTAGGGCAGAGTTTCCACAGATGCTATGGGAGCCAATGTTGCAATTCTGTTGCTGTGTTAGCTCTTGTAGATACTGGTATCATTTTGCATTTGACTTTACTGCTGGAGGAGCACAGGATCATGACTATAATATGCCAACATAACCATGGTGTAGCAGTCATTAGTGTAACCGGGCTATTGAGCTGGTACAGCAGGGCTATCCACATGGCTATTTGCCTATAAAGAAAACAGAGAGGGAGGGTGTGTGTGTGTGGGAGAGAGAGAGAGAGAGAGAGAGAGAGAGAGAGAGAGAGAGAGATTGAGATTTACTGGTGAGTGCAAAGAATTTAATAATGAATTTTGACTTCCAGTTTTGATAAAGTGATGTGAAGTATAATGTACAAAAGGCTATTTGCAACTTACAAAAACACCATGTGGAAATGTCAAAAGTATCCAGTAGGCTGTATTGAATAAAATTTAATATCTGACGGATTTACAGGAAGACTTTAGGAGAGCTCTTTCCATATATATGTATGTATGTATGTATGTATGTATGTATGTATGTATGTTTTCCAGGTAAAGCTTATGATGAGAGACTTGACCCGTGTCCTCAAGCTAGGGAGTTGCTCCGAGAAATTTGCCGGACTATGTAAGCATCTTCAAATGTTTAGGATACAACACACCTTTATAGGGTAATCTCACGGGTTATTTTAATAGGTCGAAAGCTCAGCGCGCAACCCCACATCTGCAGTGGGGTGATATGTAGACAGATGTTTTACATAGAGTCCATCTAGGCGTGTAATTGGTTCTCTGGTTGGCAGTAGCTCTCCAGAGTCCCAGGAACTGGCCTTTCCTTACCCTGCACCATGAGAGACTTACTTGAAGAGGACAGGGATTGATCAGTGGGTTTTATACATACAAAACTGGGGATTTGCACCGGCAGCCAACAATGTAGCTCAAACCTCGCTCAAAACATTTTGGCCATTACTGACTCTGGAATGGTCTTAGGGCTACCTCATCTTTAGATGGAAATGTGTATTACTCAGTTAGGCCCCATCCACACCACTAGTTACCAAGTGCAGTAATGCATCTGAATACCAGTTGCTGGACAGCACAGAAGACGAGAGTGCATTTGTGCTGGGTTCCTACTTGAGGGTTTCCCACAGCCATCTGGTTGGCCGCTGTGAGAACAGTATCCTGGACTAGATGGGCCCATGGCCTGATCTAGCAGGTTCTTCTTCTGTGCACTTGCATTCCACTAAAACAGTCACAGTCCTCATGCCTTCCCTCAAATGATCGTGGGAAGTGTAGTTTGTTAAGGGTGCCCAGAGTTGTTAGGAGACCCGTTTCCCTCACAGAGCTACAGTTCCCAGAGTTCACTCATAAAAGTCTTTGGCTGTTAAACCCTTCTGGGAATTGTAGCTCTGTGAGGGGAACAGGGTCTCCTAACCACCTTCCACACCCTTAACAAACTACATTTCCCAGGATTCTTTGTGGGGAGTCATGAGTGATAAAGTGGTATGATAGTGCTTTAAATGTATTGTGTGGATGTTGCCTTTTCTTGAAAATGTAGCCAGCCAGCCCTGCTGTGTTGGGGCCCCCTCCTCCTCATTCCGTTCAGACTCCCTCTCCCAAGTGGCACTTACGTATGTGCGAATTAATTCTAAGTTTCAGCCCCTTTCATTTATTTTGCTCTGTAAAGTTGCTGGCAGCCCGAACATGAGAGCTATTGGAAAAAATAATCCTGAGAATGACATCAGTTTGTTCTTGTTTTATTATGTATTTTGTATTTTTATCCCCCCCCCTTCACCCCGTGATCTTTGGATGAAAGGTGGTAAACTAACTAACTAACTAACTAACTAACTAACTAACTAACTAACTAACTAAAAAAACCTACTGAAGTCCCAACTCTGCTGACACACAGGTGTCTAATAAGAGATACTGCTGTTGTTTCTGTTCCTTTTAGAGCGGAAGAGAGGAATGCAGCCATAACAAAAGGCCATACGAGGCCCCTAATCTTGAGAAATTACATGACAATCCACAGATCACCGTCTCAGGCCTTGAAAAGGGCTTCAGTGTCCCTAATAGCTACCGAGGTCCGGCGTATGAAAGGGAAGAAGTTCTTCTTTTCCTTTCCCGATGGAACATCCCTGATGTTGTATCCTTAGGAATGTATGGGGAACGAGTTTGGGAAATAGGATTGGTTGTTGTTCTTTTCCATCCCTACTGTACAGGGATTAGGCTTCTTCTGAGTGCAGCTACAAAATTCAGTGTGGCTTCTTGATTAGCAGTTTTTTCAGACCTTTAATGGATCTATGGTTTATCTCTGTAAGCCAAACCTCCTGTGCTGGATTGGAATATTTACAGGTCAGCTGATTGTGGGGCTTGCTGCAAAGAACTGCACTGGGCGTGATGCACTGGACTTTGCAAGGGCCACTGACCTATGGATCAGCGGTGCCTGCTTTGGCACATTGCATCTTAACCTGCTCCACACATGACACCACTGTATGTGACATCAGGCGCAGGGTAGGTGGACATGGCTTGGCCTCGCAGGACAAATGGGGCGGGGCTTCCTCCAAAGAGTGATGGGGGAAGCCAGTGGAGATGCTCCATTAGGTCTAATGAGGCAGTGCCCCACCAACCTGAGTCTGCCCTTGTTTGCTTGCCTTACAATCAATGAGTCAGGGGTGGCTCTGCCTGTCATTGTCTCTAGCGCCACCTGCTGTTGGTCTCCTTTCCTTCTACCCTACCAGCACCAATAGGCACTAGGCACCACTTTGGAGGAACCCAGAGTAGATTTGGCAGTGGGGGCTGCACAAAGGGGGAGGGAAGGGGAAATTGCATTGCACTTGTGGATGTAAGGATGCAAATGAGTGAATGGAAGAAAAGGTGCAGCAAAGTGTGCCCGTTCCAGTTCTGAAATTAATTTGAGATTCCTAATGAAGTTGGCGGACGCAGGTGGCGCTGTGGGTTAAAGCCTCAGTGCCTAGGACTTGCCGATCGAAAGGTCGGCGGTTCGAATCCCTGCGGTGGGGTGCGCTCCCGCTGCTCGGTCCCAGCGCCTGCCAACCTAGCAGTTCGAAAGCACCTCCGGGTGCAAGTAGATAAATAGGGACCGCTTACCAGCGGGAAGGTAAATGGCGTTTCCGTGTGCGGCTCTGGCTCGCCAGATGCAGCTTTGTCACGCTGGCCACGTGACCCGGAAGTGTCTCCGGACAGCGCTGGCCCCTGGCCTCTTGAGTGAGATGGGCGCACAACCCCAGAGTCTGTCAAGACTGGCCCGTACGGGCAGGGGTATCTTTACCTTTACCTTTAATGAATTTGGCATCTGAGAGCTGTAGAATTTAGGACAGAGCAAACCCACAGAATGAGAAACTATCAGAAATCCCCTCATCCCTGTTGTGTGAGGGCTTGCAGAGGACACGGACTCACTTTCTGTGGGATGTCACGTTACCGTACCCCAAATTTGAGGGTAGGAAAAGAGGTCAGAGGAGAGAGCCTTAATGAGATCTACAGCCACACTCCAAGAATCTCCCCCCCCCCCCAATGCCAGCCAAATAATGGCTGCACTGTAGCCTTCTAAGATCAGTAGCTAAGGGAGCAATGGCACAAAAAAGCAAGGGGGTGATGTAATTCAAGTACTGCTAGCTTAGCAGGTGCTGCTGAAGCCTCTCTGCTTGCATTGCAAGAGCACAGAGCTAAGCTATTTCAAATCCTTTGCCCTCTTGCTTTCTCTTCTCTCCCTCCCTCCCCAAACTTCCTTGACAGCCCCTTGGCTGCAGTTCATTTGGAGTTGTTTCACAGAAGCACATGCTCCATTTGATCTTTCCACCAAACTGGGAATTAAGAATGAAAGACTCTGACAGTACAGGCTTTCAGATCACTTCTGTAGTTCAATTGACTCCATTTGTCAGTCTCCGTTTTCTAACACAGTGCGTTAAACACAAAAGCCTCATTTTGAGACCTTTACATACCCCCTTTTTTCTAGCTGATCACTTTGGCTAATAGATTCTTTTCCTTGCTGCCTTGTTTATGAACATGTCGGGGAAATAACTCCTCTGAGGCAGATTGCTTCACAGACAGAGGCACCTTATGCTCCATCAGACACTCAGAAGCCTTGAATAAAACTTCACTACTGGCAGTTTGGCAAGGATCTGCATATGAAAATGATACAAAAAGGCAAAAAGCCCTAGAATGATGAGGACAATGATTTCAGATATAGAGTACGCACTTGCTAATCTCCCTTCATGGGGAAAGCTAGTGCATCAGAGGAGGCTAATTAATTGTGTTAGTTTTGCAGTTGCAGAGACTTTAAAGTGATTCCTCCCCCCTGTGCCCTTCCCCCACACTACCAGGTCATGGGCAAGAGTCTGGGATGAATCAGCTGCAGGAAACAAGGAGCTGGTTAGAGGAGGAAGCCAGTAGTCAGGAGTCAAGAGTAAATCAGAACCATAGACCTTATAATTCAGAGATATGCCCAGTGGTTTTTTTTCAAGGGGTACTCAAAGACACGTAGTACCATCACGCACCCCCAATGTTAAAAGTGAGCAGTTACTGTAACAACTTCATGGTGAGTGCTGGTACCTTATTTATTTTTATTTATTTATTTTAAAAGCAGTGGCTATGACCTTAGTATTAAGAAGCTGGTAATTTGAGGACTTTTAATAATACAAGTTCCCACAACGGATAATAAGATAAATGCCTTTCTTTTCTTTTTCTTTCTAAAAAAGTGTGATATTACTTGACCCATGTCAAAGTTACCCATCAGGAAGTGTTGCCGTCTACCAGTTTCCCATATGCTGTGTAGGAAGAACCATCACCCTTCTGTTTCAGGATGCTCCTAGTCAAACGCTTCTAGGTACAATTACGTCTCAGGGCCATTCGTGGATACGCTATTGCTTTAAGGCCAGGTGAGTGTCCCTTATTGATCCTAAATGTTTGGTCAGGGGGTGGAGCGGGGAAAAGTGCAACAGCTGAGTATGCAGTGGATTCTGAGTACTGATGTTAGATAGGCCATTGGCCTGATCCAGTAGGACTCTCCTTATTCCCAAATGTCTAAACAAGAAGGGAGCAGCACCTTCAAAACAGTGGTGAAAGCATATTGAGAGATTACTTTAAAAAAACAAAACTCCACATTGAATTATACTGACCTTGGTTCAGTTGTTCACAATTGGCACTGGCATTGCTTCTGCTTACCTAGAAAAGTCTTGGGGCTGTGCAGGTGAATGGGTGGGGCTGACACTGCTGATCTGGCACTCCCACTGGTGCACATGCATGCCCTGAGCTCCCTACCTCTCCACCACATGGGCATCACTGCTTAGGCCAAAAAGGATGGGCATCACCAGAAAGGTCACAAATGTGCATGTAATTTACACATGTATAGATGCAAATTTAGAATTCATTACTATAATTTACTATAATCAGGGATGGGGAACCTGCAGTCCTCCAGACACTGTTGGACTCTAGGGCTAATTGGCTCCATTCTCTACGGCCAATGATCAGGGATGGTGGAGGTTGTAGTATAACAACATCTGGAGGCGCACATGTTAGCCACAATCCATCTCACCATAGTGGGCAAGGCTGTGGCCAGCTCAACTGGGTGCCTGCTCAGACTGCTGTTCAGGGGCTCACTGTTGATGGGTAGTTTCAAGGCCGCTGCTCTCTCTTCTTATGGCTTGCTTTTCTTTAAACTGGACTTGAACCAAACGGCCCAAACAGAAGACTACTTTTAGTTGAGGACTGTCATCCTGTGAAAGCCCTTCAAAGAGAGGACTGTCCTCTGTAAAGTAGCACACATGGGTACCGTAATCCTGACCCAAGCCATGCTCATCTAGAGCAAGCTGTTTATATTGATAGCTTTACCTGCACATGTCTCATAGGCTCAGAACATTCAACTCTGGTGGTGGTAGTAACTTCAGGATTATAAAGATATTAATGAGTGCTTATAGAAATGCCTTCATTTCCTGGACCTCTTAGGTATCATGTGAGAGAGGCATTATCTCAGTTTTACAGATGAATAAACAAGAAACACAGAGAAAGCTCAAGGTCACATAACTAGCCAGTGACATGGATGGAAAAGCCAAGGGACATAACCCCAATTAAATCAAATGTGCCTTATCGTTCATGGTAGACTTTTAAAATCAAGTAGTGTAGATCTGTTACTGGTCATTTATTGTCATGATTTGCATCCATCATTCCTTTTATATGGGAGGATTAATTAATTATCTCACTTCTCAGCCTTTAAAGCGTGTGATATAGGAAGCTGCTAATGGCAGATGTTAAAAGCATAACCCCACTGGGTGTAACTAATGGTTACGCTACATGGCATTGCTCAGGGAGAAAAAGGTCATTGGAGTGATGAGGATTTGGAAAGGGGATTGTAAAAGGGGAGTGGGGGGGACTAACATAGTTCTGCAGCCAGACAGGGGCAGGCCAGAAACAGTTACGCGTGATATTTCCTGGGGAGTAAAGAGCAACCAGAACAAAAGCACAGCAGCTATAGAGACATCTTAGGAAACTGAGAGGCCAGGGTTAAAGAGGCCATGGCTGGAGGCAGCCATGAATACCAGTTGCTGAAAACCACAGGAGGGGAGAGTGTTCTTGTGCTTGGGTGCTGCTTAAGGATTTCACACAGACATCTGGGTGGCCTCTGTGACAGCAGGGTGCTGGACTAGATGGGCTAACTAGTCTGCTCTGGCAGGTTCGTCTGTCCATAGGAAAGTAGGGACCCCTAAAAAGGGTGAAACTGACTGGTGTGCCTGTGGGAATGAGGAAAGGGATCATTAGATTGACCACCTGACTTATCATCATCAGAAGAAATCACACAATGATGTAAATGCATGCAACTAGTCAGTTTTAACAATTTCTGAAACCTGCAAGGATTTAGTTTCCACACCAGAGAAACGTAGTGGCCCAGCTGGCTGGTAGTTAAAAAAAAAGACACATGTGAGAGTTGAGAGTTGGCAGTGATGTGACCTAGAAGTAAAGCAGCAAGCTTTTGTTTGAATCTAAGGCTCTGGCTATGGGAGAAACAAGACCCTTTAGGGTGTTGATGCTGTGAACCCCTCCTTCATAGGCTCAGGCTATATATGTGTGTAAATAAACCCTTCATCATAAAGGTACCACAGTCTTCACTGTGCCTCATTCCCAAAGAAACATGAACCTGGAACCTCTGGAATCTCACACCGCTTGGAGATTGGGGAGGTGTGCAACAGTATTATAACAGCTATTGTGGGCTATGAATATCATGGTTCAATCACGTCAGTTCAGGATATTAAAAAATTGGGCCACTGAGTTCCTTGTTATGAATTTCCCAATATTACTGCAATCACTACAGTCAGAATCTTTATTATGTATGTATTCCCATCAACTTCTCCCTTAGTATTAAATTGCATAGTTTAACTGTTTTTCCTTTCACCCAGCTGTTCAATAGCACTGATGATGAATAATGAAGGAGGGAGCATTAGAGACAAGGATGGCTATTTAACCCAGCACTGGAGCTGGTATTCCAAAAACCAGGTTCTGCAGTCGTTAGACTATCAGGTATCAAATGAAACTCTCAGACCAAAGAATCCACTAACATCTCACATTTTTTGGAATAGTTGTCTCTGTGGTTGGTCTCTCTAGAATTCTACAAAGATCTCTAAACGTGTGCTCTTCTAGCTGAGAGAAATTATAGGCAGAGATTCTAGATTATGCTTTGTTCCTGCTGGTTTCCAGAGTCACATTTTTAAAATCCCAGAACTGCCAGCAGGCACTGGGCTAGTTGCCACAAACTCACTTGTGTGAGGGTTCCCAGAGACAAGATCACAGCTGCTGAACTTCTCCCTTGGTCCTCTCTCTGCTGTGCTGCTGGGGGCTAATACATGGTTTGGCTTAGCATGTCATCTCAACCCTGGTTTGTGGTTTGTCTTGCTCCAGATAAACCATGAGCTGTAATCAAGATTTGTTTGTGAGTTGTCTGGATGAGAAGCTATGAGGTTAGGTTTGGATAACACACTTAGCCAGACCATGGCTTAGCTCATGGCGTGTTGAGTGCACTCACACAACTAATGTCATCTAGCTTGGAACTCAAATGCCTCATTTGTCCAAGACTTGAGTTTGCTGTGGACATAAAGTACTATAATGAGCTCCCCATCAGAATCACAGTAACATGAAGCCTAAACAATGTGGAGCCTGCACCCCAAATTTGGGGAACATTTCCCCACAAATTCTTCACCACTAGTTGAGGGAACTTTTAGATGTGGGAAAGAAGGCTTTTACACTTTGCATTGCACCCAACTAAATTATACTCAGGTATGACTCATTGAAGGAGGGACGCAGGTGGCGCTGTGGGTTAAAGCCTCAGCGCCTAGGACTTGCCGATCGAAAGGTCGGCGGTTCGAATCCCTGCGGCGGGGTGCGCTCCCGCTGCTCGGTCCCAGCGCCTGCCAACCTAGCAGTTCGAAAGCACCTCCGGGTGCAAGTAGATAAATAGGGACCGCTTATCAGCGGGAAGGTAAACGGCGTTTCCGTGTGCGGCTCTGGCTCGCCAGAGCAGCGATGTCACGCTGGCCACGTGACCCGGAAGTGTCTCCGGACAGCGCTGGCCCCTGGCCTCTTGAGTGAGATGGGCGCACAACCCCAGAGTCTGTCAAGACTGGCCCGTACGGGCAGGGGTACCTTTACCTTTACCTTTATGACTCATTGAAATTAAGTCTGTCATGTCTACTAATGGGACTGCTCTGAGTAGGACTGACCCTGGATACAATCATGTAAGCATGATGACAGTGGCAAATGCCAATTGTGTGAATCAGCCCCTAAGACTTTCATTATCTTCTTTTATTCCTTAGATAAATGAACAGCTAAAACTCAAGGTTGTTAATCAAAATTCAATGACAATTACTTTCACCGAACAAAGTGAAAGCATCACCTTGTCTTTGGTAAGAGAGGGATGCACACATAGATCCAAATCTGATAGGCAGGTAAGAAGTCACAGCATGGAAACAACATTATGAAAGTAACAATAGGATATCCAGTAACTGCGTGCCATTAACTTTTTCATAACCCTGAGGGAAACTTCTAGAAGTAACATTTGAAAACTTGTCCTAGGTCTAATTTTCTCTAGTACAGCAATCCTGTTATCTCTCTTTTTGGCATACAAAAGTCTTACCTCCGTACACTGTAGATTGTGATAGAATCTATCTATCTATCTATCTGATCGTCCCTCAACGTAAGTTCCTAACATACAGCTAACATACAAATCACATATACATAGTAAATTCTCACAAAGCATTAAAAATGGAATAATAATTTAAGATAGCATACAACAAACTGCATAGGTACCACCACAATCCACAGGATGAAGGAGTATCATTTTTAAAAAATCGTTTTTATTAATTTTCCAATAAAAACAACCAATTAACATATCCATCAAATCATAATCATAATCCAATTATAATCCAATAAAAAACAACCAAATTACAGTCCTAATTATTATTTTTTCCTGGGCTTCCCATAGTCTGGACCTCTGAAGTATATCTACAATATCTTCATTCCTGCCTTCTTCTTCTTCTTCTCATATTTTCCACATTCTGATCTTAACGCTTTAAAGTTCTCCGTCCCTGGCTATGCGATTCTCAATCATGTCAGAAATCATATATCCTTTCATCCATTGAGTTCAGCTTTGTTTATGTATTTTAATTTTTCAACTGTTGATTTGCCAACGCAGCTTTTCCTGATTTCATTCCAGTCTTCCAATCCGGGCTGTTGTCCAAGTCTGTCATTTGAAATTTAATGACGCAGTAACTTCCATGTGGTTAATTGTTAAATTGTTGAGCATACTGTTTGCAATGTTGCGATGTAAATGAACTGTATTCCACAGATATAAGTCATTTGATGATCGATCAGCCTTCCTGGAGACCACACAACACCCCCCCCGGGCCTTAGAAGGGGGGGGTTTGAGAGACATCCATTTGGCCTTCTCTCTCGCTCATAATGAAGGAATTCTGCAAACAGATGCACTGTTGTTTGTTGTTTAGTCGTTTAGTCGTGTATCCAACTCTTCGTGACCCCATGGACCAGAGCACGCCAGGCACTCCTGTCTTCCACTGCCTCCCGCAGTTTGGTCAGACTGTGTTTGTAGCTTCCAGAACACTGTCTAACCATCTCATCCTCTGTCGTCCCCTTCTTCTTGTGCCCTTCATCTTTCCCAACATCAGGGTCTTTTCCAGGGAGTCTTCTCTTCTCATGAGGTGGCCAAAGTATTGGAGCCTCAGCTTCATGATCTGTCCCTTCCAGTGAGCACTCAGGGCTGATTTCCTTAAGAATGGATACGTTTGATCTTCTTGCAGTCCATGGGACTCTCAAGAGTCTCCTCCAGCACCATAACTCAAAAGCATCAATTCTTCGGCGATCAGCCTTCTTTATGGTCCAGCTCTCACTTCCATACATCACTACTGGGAGATGCACTGTATGTTATCCCAAATTGTTGTCTCAAGTCTTTATAAAGTCAGCTATTTCCCACTTTCCTCAAAAAAGGGAGGAACTCTTATTTTTCCGTGCTGTGTCATATTAACAAGTGCCATCTTGTTTCTTCTTTTATCTTCATCAAGTCTTTCAAGTCTAAGTAAAGCTGTGCAATTAAATACTTAATTATAAATAGAAGTCCATCTGTACTTTTTTTTTAAAAAAAAAAGGTTTCTTGATGAGGCTTGGCATAGAAAACGAATTGTAGATATTGAGAAGAGAAAAAAGGACATACCAATCACCTCCGTAATCCAAATGCCATGATGAGAATCTCTTTGAAGTCCGAGCGTAAACACCAGGGACTGTACAGTTCTGCAGATTTTTCTCAATTTTCTTTGGTCCAGACTATGGCTGTTTATTGTCCAAATCTAATTATTTTATCAAACAGATATTTCCGGCTTTTGAGAGTGACTTCGGAGAGGGCCAGCCGTGTTGTGCTCTGGGACCCAGAGTCCTGCCGCTTGCACCTTGATGCAAGCTGACAATCTTGGATGGTCTGTGGGTCTATGAGACAGTCCTCCCCAACCCTGGGGAGTCTGCCAGGACTAATTACCCCCATATCAACCCTGGATTACCAGCATGGCTGGGGTCTGATCGTGTGGGAGTCAGCCATTTCTCACCGCCGGAAACAGGAAGCCTAAGGAGTATCATTTTAGTCTGGTTGTTTCCATTCCAGATAAGAAAAGGCAGCGTATCACATTTGTGGTGATATTTTTGTGTTATGCTATCGCACATTGTACTGCTAGCGATGTCTCATCACAAGGGATGCCTCATGCTTGTATCACGGATCTCGGCAGTAACCGCCTCTATCATTTTGCTTGCCCCTTTTTGAGTCCTTTTTAGTTCTACA
This sequence comes from Podarcis gaigeae, assembly GCF_964106915.1. Classification (NCBI taxonomy): domain Eukaryota; kingdom Metazoa; phylum Chordata; class Lepidosauria; order Squamata; family Lacertidae; genus Podarcis; species Podarcis gaigeae. Next base: position 89,149,895 of record NC_139679.1, read on the forward strand.
TCAATCTTTCTGCGGTGAGGTGACCAGACTGTGCATAGTTTTCCACCAATGTGATTCCTAACAGCACATTTGGTTTCATGCGTTGTTTGGTCCTAAGTTTTCCAGCACATTGCCTTAAGCCTCACACATTAGAGTGCTGTGCCCTTTAGCTAACACATCCCTGTAGCCGGGTTTTATGCTTATCAGCAAAAGCTAACTCTTCTATGAAGGCGAGTAAGCAAACTATGCTTGCCTCTTTCTTAATAATAATAATAAAAAGAAGGTATGCCACATTTGACTCTTTTCAAATTGCTTCCCTGGAGTCCAATTGACCTTTGAAGAGTAGCCCTCAGGAACGGCACTGAAACCTGCATTAAAGGCAACCTTCTTTCTTTAAGAGCCTAATTCCTGGTCTTTCTTCTAAATATTTATTTTGTGAATGCACTTTTGTGGAAAGACAGCCTTTGCATTAAAATGCTTTATTACCCCACAGGCTGCCTTCATAGGCTGGCTGAATGACATATTTCTCAGCCACTTGGTGTTAATTGGGCCATTCTTTAGATTAAGAATTCATTGTTGTCCCAGCTGGCATTCCCCCCTACTGCTTCCACTTCTTAAATACTGTGTGTGTGTGTGTGTGTGTGTGTGTGTGTGTGTGTGTGTGTGTGTCTGTGTGTTGTGTGTACAATATAGAGATATATAGATATGTATGTATATTTTAAATTCCCTTTTCTCATTGAGAGCAAAACTGTTGATGTATGTGTTAGGAAAACAAAAATATTTTCAAATCCATATTTGTAAAATTTGCTAGAATCTGTAACTGCAGTGCCTTGTGCATTCAGAGGAAGGTTAGGTGCTGAACTGTGCATGCTGGTATTGTGGGTTTTAGCAGGGGATATTCCCTTATTTCCAAATAGCACAAAATGCAGCAAGGGCCACTTCTCCCATGGATAAATTTCCATTTGTCCAAATATAATAATAATAATTCCTTTTCTCTTTACTTACCACAGCCAACTGGGAAAAGCACAGATAGTGGTGACCAGGAAGGACAATGGGTCAGAGCCTTAACAGAGATTAAGAAGAGGTTTGAGAAGATAGTGAGACAATTTATAAATGGTATTTTGATGGTCTCAGGTAGGTATAGTAATTCTTATTGGTCATGTGGTATTCATATTGCATGTAATTTAATTTGCATCCTGAGGTCTCTCTATCTCTCTTACAAACCTAAATCCACCCACACCCAACATGATGATACAAATTAAAACTCAAATGAATAATAGTACAAGCTTCACACACACACACACACACACACACACACACACACACACCATGAATGAATGAATGAATGAATGAATGAATGAATGAATGAATGAAATGGTCTTTCATCCAGTGAAGAATGAATTTTGGTGTGGCCAAATTCTTGGTTCTTACTTGTTCCACTAAAAGTTCAAAATCTAAACATTAAAAAGTATAAAATTCAGAATGTGGAACCTGATTTTTTATTATTAGGTTTTGTGCTTATATTCATATCTGTAGTGTTAGAATCAGCCATGAAACTCACTGTGTGGCCTTTGGCCCATCTGTCTCTCAGCCTAATTTACCCCACAGGGTTGGTGTGAGGATAACTTGGGTGGCACATGATAACTTGGGTGGCACATGAATGCCACCTTGAGCTCCTCAGAGGAAAAGTAGAATGGATAATAATACCGATAAATAATAAATAAACAGTCTCTGTCCAGTTTGCCTGCCCCAATTTTGTATTGAGTGAAGGGGACCATGTTTGGAATAATGAACAAAAGAAAGCATAACCTAAAAAGGAAAGAATCAAGAAACTGGTGTGCTTGTTGTTGTTTTTTAACGACAATGAGGCTCTTACCATTTTTGGCTTACTGAGAAGGAAAGTGTGCAGACGATAACTAACTCAATCAAAGTGTGATGTTAGTGCCCCACAAACTAAAACCTGTTTAGGCACTATGAGACTCAGAAATAAATGAAATGAGCATGCACAGAGTGCACATGCCTCACCAGTGAGAAAGCTCTTTTTATTTAATCTGGCGATTCTACAACGTGTATCCTTTGTACAAATAGAATCCCCACAGCAGAATATCCTGTTGGATCAGACCAAAGACCAACATCCTGTTCTTGCGGTAGCCTACCAAACTCTCTCTCTCTCTCTCTCTCTCTCTCTCTCTCTCTCTCTCTCTCACACACACACACACACACAGCATTTTGAAACCTAAACAGTGGCGTAGTGTGGGGGGTGCAGGGGGGGCCAGCTGCACCAGGTGCAACATCTGGGGGTTAGGGTTAGGGGGCGCAAATCCACGGGTTAGGGGGCGCAAATTACTTGCCTTGCCCCGGGTGCTGACAACCCACGCTATGCCACTGAACCTAAATAAGAATTATTGATATTTATTATCAAAAGAGACTCACACTGTGTCTCCCATTGCACTCTCTTAGTCAAAAAGATAGCTCAAGCTAGCAACCACATTATTCTTCTGACTAGTATAAATAATGTGCTTTGCACTGTTTGGAGATGGGGTCTTCAAAGAAATAGCTCTGAGCATGCTCAGAGGGCAAGAAGGACTGCTCTTCAATCAGCCCTCTGTTGCCCTATACAGGTGCTGGAATTGCCCTCGTAACAACAAGAGGGAGGGGTAACCTTCACAACTGGGACTGAAAAGCTGGCAGTCTTGATACTCAAATTTCATGTACAGTGGTACCTCTGGTTACGAATGGGATCCATTCCGGAGGCCCATTTGCAACATGAAAAGCCCGCAACCTGAAGCGCCATATCTGCACAGGTGCTTGTGCGTAAAAAAATTATTATTGTTATTATTGTTATTATTGTTATTATTGTTATTATTATTATTATTGTTATTATTGTTATTATTGTTATGTGTGACATTCTCATTGGGAGAGCTGTGTCCCAGTAGCTCCAATGGGCCTGCCTTGTCAAAAATAACTGACAATTCTCTTTTGGTTTCTATGGCAGGGATATGTTGTGTAGACTATCCAATTGACCTTGCCCCTTCAAAGCAAGTGAAGTTTTTGATAAAGGACCCAGTACTTCTGGCCTGGGATCGAGTTGATACCAGACCTTTGGCCGCTAAACGGAGATCAGTCGTCAAGCCATATCTTACACGGAATCTTGCCTTTGATAAGCCTTTCAGGGGGAAATATAGGCCTCCTTCAAGGTCAGTGGGGTTATCTTTTGTGGGGGAAGTGTCTTAGTTTCTATAGAAAAGCAGGACTAATCATGTGGGTTAGCCGGCTGCAGATATGACCCTTGTAAGCAGGCATTTCAGTGGGCAGCAGTAATCAGGACAGAGGGGCAAGGTGTGGTGTGGGTGCAGCGCTAGAGCCATTCTGATGCTCCCTTCACTGCACCCTTACTGTGCCAATCTGCCTCTCAGCTGGCAGCAGTAACCTCTACATTGGGAAACTGGGTGGACAACACTGCCCTGCAGGCTGCTTCTGACTTGTAGGCCATGGCACATTGCGTCAGAGGCATGAAATGGATGCAGAAGGTGCAGGATGCAGAGATGCTTGGTCTCAGGTGCACTAAAGAATGCCCAAATTGGCAAGCATCCTGCAGTAGAAAAAAAAAAAGCTGCCATAATGGGTGCATTTGCATGAACACGGATGCTAAATCAGTCTTTGCCAACTTGGTGCCCGTCCAGTGCCGGATTTACGTATAAGTTAAACAAGCTGTAGCTTAGGACCTCGCTTTCTTGGGTGCCCCCCACAAAATTTAAAGGGGAAAAAACCTGGATGTACATTTCCAGAATATAAGATAAAAAACAAATAAAATAAAACCTACATACAGCAACAGTGTTTTGTGTTGTGTAGGCTCCTATTTGTTATGTGGCTTTAGATACCTATTAGGTCCATAAATTACCATATAGCATATATTCAACACAAAAAACAGAGACAATTTGTTGTTGACAAAGGACAGCTGGACATATAAAGGGCCCCATTACCTTCAGTAGCTTAGGGCCTCATCAAACCTAAATCTGGCCCTGTGCCCACCTGATGGTTTTGGACTTCCACTTCTACCTGGCCGGGGCTGAATGGAGCCTGTGGCATTGTGGCAACCTCCCTTGATAAAGATGAGAGTGAGGTAATGTGACCAGATTTGGGTTCTTTGAAATTTAGACACTCCCTGTCGCCAGTAAAATTTGAGAGGTCTGATGTTATCTGTATGTGGTAGTGTTTCCTAATATCCAGCAGCAAGGATTTTTAATAATGTGAAGAGAAAACCTGTGGCCAGTTATCCCTCAACTAGAGGATCAAAGTAACGATGAGGCACTTTGTAAACTGAACTGGAATTTCATTTATACACTCTCGATAAGGGTTATAGTGTAATGGTTACTTTGGTAAGGCACAACCCTTTGTTTCAGTCAAAAGCTCTTTACAGAGATAGTTAAGAACTTTACATAAAACTCTCACTTTAACTTGTTTCTGAATAAATTGATTCCTCCTAGGATGGCTATTTTGTTCTACTATGCCAATAAAACACACCTAGGCCCTTTTGGGAATATCTTTACCTTCCCCTCAGGGAAATAGTCAGGATTGCCCTGCCTAACTAACTCCTTTCCAGGCTCTAATTTAATCCCAGTCTGATTCCCATCTGACAGTTTATTATCATTGTTGTTATTGTTACTACTACAATTTATTCCTGCCCTTCACCCTAAGGTCCCAGGGCAATTTACAACAATAAAAACACAACATTAATACTGAAACACAGTATCACATACTTTAAAAATCTATTAAAAATCATTTATCTCTGTCTCAGCCCTAACTCAGCCCTTCCCATCCCGGCCTGATTCCTATTTTATAGTCCATCCCAATCTGACAGTTTAACTGTCAGGTTCAAATTTTGAACTCTCCAATCTCTCTTCATTGATTGGCTTCTGAAGTCTTCAGGAGGCTGACCAAAGCTCTGTCCATCATAGAGCCTTAGTCCAAAACATCAGAAGGTCACTAAATTGACAACTGCTGTGCTAAATGTTCCCTGGAGCACTAAAACAGCCAAAAACGTAAACAGGAGAGAAACTATAGAGAGAATTACTCCTCATACAGACTTCTGCTTGTGCTTTCTCAGCATGGGCTGGAGTGTTCGTCTTGTTGTGTCATGCCATTTTCCCCAGCAAAATCTCTTTACTGCTGACAAACATCAATCTGCAGAAAACCCAGTCCCTGTTTTACCAACCCTGGACAAATCTGTCCGTTTTGGTTTCTCTCAGTTTCTCCTTTTTCCAATCTTTAGTTCATCACACCTGTACCCCAGCTTGTGATTGCTTGCTTGCTTGCTTGCTTGAATATTTTCAAAAGAAGCCCTCACAAAATTCATCAGCATTTTAGTGTGCATTTATCCTAATGGGCTTGCTTGCTGTTTCCCCTGATATAATGTAGTTTTGTGTGTTCACAGTTTTGTCCACTCTTTCTCCTAATAAACATTGGGGGGAGGGGGCCTGGAGAACTGCACCACAAAATTCAGAAAACTGCAGATTTCAGAAGATTGCTGCTTTTTGGTTCACATTTTGTTTTGGGAAGTTCAAAATCAAACCCAGCTTCTCCCTTGCCCCTCCTTAGCTAGCCCCAAAATTAAAGAGGCATTAACTGGGATAAGGACTATGGAAACAGAGATTGTTGGCAAGCCACTTTAGAAGATGACAGGCTTGATTCGAGCTGTGGCCCACCACTCATTCCTTCATCTCCTTAACTAGTTGCTGACCAGGTCCTCAACTATGCAGCCTGCTTTCTATCATGTTTGGCATTTTGCCCTTGATGGACCATAACAGAACTGTACTTGAGAAGGACATGTCTCTGTGGTAAAGCATCTGCCTTTTGTGCAAAGGGCAGCAAGTACAGTTCTCAGCGTCTGCAGGTAGGGTTGGGAGAAAGCCCTCTATGAAATCCCAGAGAGCTGCTGCCAGTCAGTGTAAACACCACTGAGCTCAGTGGACAGTTGGCCTGACTCAATACAAGACAGCATCCCAAGGACCACCTGTTTCCATATGTACCAACTTCATTGTCCTTTCAGTCCCAGGCAGAAATGACTTTTTATTTCCCCATGTTGGAAGATGCAGTTTAAATGCTGCTGGCTGTTTTATGCTACTTCTTTTAATTCTGTGTCTTTTAGATTATTATTTTATTTATGTTTTAATGGTTCTGTGCTTTTAGTATGCCACCCTCATGAATACAATTGAAGAGCAGTATGAAAATGCTTAAAATAACTAACCAACCTCTGACTAGGGTTCAAGTCGCAACTTTACTTTGCTTTCTCTGCCCCCCACCCCCACAATTACCTCTCTTTCTCTCACAACCGCATCACGTGCTTCTCACAGGAGCAAAGCAGAGGTGTCTGCAGCTAAGGATGCAGTTCGTCCACCAGAACCTTGGGCAATTTCTCTTGCTGACTGTCCTGTCGTGCTACACAAAATTATGTCTAAAAATGGAGATGATTTATGCTGCAGGTGTGTGGTGAAGATCCCGTTGATTACAGACTTGGAATTTGAAAAGTTTATTACTGCCCCAAGAGACCCTGATCAGGTCATTGTGATCTGTGTGATCTCGCCTCAAAATCATTCCTACTCCCCTTTCTTTGAGTGGTCCATCGAAAATCTGTACATACAAATGCAACATGGCCGTCCCTCACCTTGTATTCAGGTAAGCTAGCTGCTAAACATGTGCGTGCATGTGCACGCGCGCGCACACACACACACACAAACACACAGACAAGTTGTTTTGGTTGTACATCTGTGTTTGTATTTTGTGAGCATAGGATTTGATATCTGACACAGAAGTCTTCTTCCTGTTCATTTTAATTAAGTTTAAAAGCATGTTTGTGGAGCGTATGGAAGCTGAGAATAAGATAAACTCTGAAACATGAGGGTGGAAGCCAAAAGGAGACCTTCCAATGGTTGGGTGACCCCTTCTATTCTCTGCACCAAAAGCTCTTTGTCACTCCTCTCAAAATAGATAAAGCTGCAATGTTATGCCCACTTTCTAATCCCCAATAGGCACAATGGAACTGCAAAACATCCATAGAATTACACTGTAAATTAAAGTCATACAAATAAACAGCTTCTGCTTATTTCCATATTTGATTCACAACACCCTATCAGTATTTCCTTGTCACAAGAATAGGACTACTTTGGTACTTAAACTGGATTTTGGTGAAGCATATACACACCTTAGATATGAGGCCCTGTTTACTTGGCTTCCTTTCACTAAAGGTATTGGACAGGCTCCCTGTCATTTAGGCAGCTCATGCGCACACAGACACATATTGCCTGATGAGAACATGCCTTGCTAGAACAGACTGCCAAGGCCCATCTGGTCTACTATTCTGCTTCCCACAGCAGCCATCTTGTAGCTCACAGGCAGGGCAAGAAGGTGAAAAACAGATCCCCCACCAGTTGTCCTCAGAATTTGGTATTTGGTGGTATTTATTTCTTCTGAATATAGAATAGCAATTTAGCAATGTGACTGTTATGTATTTATCCTCTGTGAATTTCTCGTATCCCTCAAGAAAAATGGACACAGAGGTTAGAGGGATTTATACTTTGTTACAGGCACAGGAACTCCAGCCACAGCATTTTCCCTCCCCACAATGATCCCTCCAGCTGTGATATCGTTTTTCAACACATTCATTTTCAGGGCCTGTGCCAGTATCTGTCATCCATGGGCAGTTGCGAGGACCACAGCATCTCAACAGGGCTCATGGCTGATGTCTGCCCTGGAGTCGCCTTAAAATGTTTGTTTGACCAGTACACAATGGTTGGATCTTGCTGCCATTTTAATTCCCCACAATGTGCCACATTAACGCTACATCAGCACATTGTGAGAAATCAAAATGGAGGCTAGATTCAGAAGCCTGGTACTCCTTAGAGCACTGTTGCTGTTGGACTTTGCTCAGTTTAAGCTACCAGGGCACGGCAACAGTTGAGGTGCCTGCAGTAGATAGATATCAGTCTGAAACTGGCTTTGGTGACTTTGGAATGAAGGAAGCAATGTATGGCAAATCAGTCCTTGGGGAAGAGGAGAAGAAGAAGAAGAAGAAGAGTTTGGATTTGATATCCTGCCTTTCGCTCCCTTTAAGGAGTCTCAAAGTGGCTAACAACCTCCTTTCCCTTCCTCCCCCACAACAAACACTCTGTGAGGTGAGTGGGGCTGAGAGAATTCAAAGAAGTGTGACTAGCCCAAGGTCACCCAGCAGCTGCATGTGGAGGAACAGAGACACGAACCCGGTTCCCCAGATTACGAGACTACCACTCTTAACCACTACACCACACTGGCTGAGATGTGGGTTCAGTGGGCTCTACGGTAAAGCTGATAATCTCAGCCTTTCTCATAGTCTCTTAGCAGTTTATATTGCCAATGGCTGGAATAAGTCTCTGCAACAGGTTCTCCCTGCTTTCAGTCAGGTTTTCAAACAGTGGGTGGGAAAAGAGAATGGAAAACACCCTACTCATATGCAAGGAAAACAGAGAGGTCTGCTAGAGCCCTCACTGTCTTCACTTCATCTGCCTGCCTGCTGGAGTTGGCAATATTTATTTCCTGTGCTACACTGTTTCTGCTCCCTAGCATCAGAAACGTTACACATATTTGATTGGTTAGAACAGAAACCCCCAGGACCTTTCCAATACACTGACAGTATCACTTGTTCCATTCCCAGTGCAAGCATGATCCCTTCCGCTTCCTGAGGTATGATCTTGAGTGCCCTTTAAACAAAAATCCTCCTCTGCTGGTGCAGAAGCATGCCGTTGTTCCTGGAATGGTGGTAGTAAGTATCTGGTCTTTTACTTCTAGCAAAAATTCACACACACAAAAACTTCTAATAAATGAGACCCCACAACCTTTTGAGGAGTTCACTAATGCTTTTGCTATTATAAATTTGTTGGCCTTTAGGGTGCCACTAGACCAGGGGCGGATTTTGGTAATATGGTGCCCTGGATAAGGACAAAATTTGGTGGGCCCCCAAATATTTATTTTCACAGTAATTCCTTTTGGTTCAGTTGATCTTTTCAGTAGTGTAATGGTTATAGGGGTTGCTCGTGCGTAAGTTGCCGCCACTCCTGGCTAGGTTACCTGGTTGAACCCTTTCTGTCTGGACAGCCCTTCACTTCGTGGCTGTTTCAGTCGCTGGCAGAATCCGTCAGTGGGCGTTTCTTGAACTTCTTCCAGCAAAGAAGTTCTTTGACGCCAAGTCTCCTCCTACTCTCCCTGCGCGGACGTCTTCTGCGCAGGGAGGGTGTGGGCAGCGGAGTACCCGTGCTCTCCCCACTGGTCTCCGGGGAAGAGTCCTGGATGGAGCCTTCTCTCCAATTCCCCCATCTGCCCCCCTTCACCCATGGTGTTATGCTGATTTCCTTCCCCAGCAGATGGGCTACCTCTCTCCCTGCTGGGACCCTCTCCAGCATCGCTCTGGAGCCTTGCCTCTGCCTCTGGCTCCAATGGCAGTTCCCTGACAAGTAGGTACCCATATAAATATAGTTGCTGCTGCTGCTGCTTATGTGGCTCCTTAGCTCAGCGCCCTGTGCAGGGGAAGTGCACTATATCCAGTGCTGACGAGACTCTTGGTTGACTTTCACAGAACTCCCTAGTATGTTTGGGGTTGTAGTCCTAGTTACATAATGATTATGCACTGTATCCACAATCCCTATAAATACACTGTAAAATACCTGTCTCCTCTCTTTGGTTCCAACAGAAGATTTAAAAACACTCTTTCTACTTGATTTAATCTCATCATCTGACCTGTGAACTCAGCATCATGATCTGTTTTAATATCTGTCTATATATAACAAGTGAGCAATAGAGCTTGGAATTCAGTTGACTCCCCCAAACCTCATGTTTTGTGCAGAAAATGTGCTACTGTGTTGAATGACTGGGGCTCCCACTCTAGTTATTCCTACAGTATATTGCTCTCTTCTTGGGAGCCTTAAGCACACAAGGAGAGATGTTTTTTATTTAGACCCATTGACAGAGGCGCCAAATCAGATAATGAAAGCCTTTCTGTGCTCTATTAAATGCTTGTAAACTGCTGGCCATGGAAGTCTAACACACTGGGTAGTCAAGTTCAGAGTTTCAAAGGGTTTGGAGGATATTATTCATTCCCTTCAGCACAGAAGAATCTATTGGCTGACTTCACCCTTGCTCTGTCCCAGTGCAGTTAATCATATTATATACCACTTTGAAGTACAGGCAACATTGATTCTAATAGCAGGAGAGAATATTTTAACTGCATAAAAATGGGGGTGGAAGTGAATCAGAGGTGGGGTGTGGGTCACTGGTAAGAACTTTGATTCATCTCAGCAGAAGGCTGGCACCCAAGATTATCCACATGGGAAGAAATAGTTAAAAGAAATGGTGGGAAAATAAGGTAGCTTTCTCCCCTCTTCCACAATATTGTTGTGATCATAATTAGTACTGACATAATTAATCTACTCTTTTCAACTTTTTCACAGATGTATATTATCCTTTACACCCCAAATTTAATTTAGTTACCTCTGAGTTCACCAGAAATGTAAGAACCAAGACCCTTTTAAAAGAGCTAGATCCTATGCATGTCTGCTTGGGAGTAAATGCTATTGTTGTTTAATCATTTAGTCGTGTCCGACTCTTCGTGACCCCATGGACCAGAGCACGCCAGGCACTCCTGTCTTCAAATGCTATTACTTCCAAGCAAATATGTTTAGAATTGCAACCATAATATTTGCATGTGACACGTGCAAATAATCTGCATAATAACTGTCTGAATATGGATGGGTGCCAGGCAGCAGCATCTGGTGAGCATTCCCTTGGATTATTTTATTTATTTACTGCATTAATATAGCTGTCTCGTGATGACTTCTCTGAGTGGCTCGCAAAGCAAAAAATTAAATAAAACGCAACACTAAGCTACCGTATAAAGCAATGAAATGATAACAAATTAATTTTAAAAACCGAGTTGAAATACAATTAAAAACCCAGTGGGTAGCATCCTGTAGTCACTGTAGTCTATGCATTGCAAACCTTGGGAATACTGCTCTGTGCTCTGTGTGGCGCTATCCTTGGGCCTGGTCCAGAAGCTCCAGTTAAGTGCAGCAGGAAGCAACAAGACTGCTGGTAGGGGCAGATGGCCAACAGCATGTGGCATCTCTGCTAAAATACCCTGGTCAGCTACTAGACCAGGTTCAACTTTCTTGTATTCATAAGCAAAGCCCTGAACAAGTTGGGTCCAGGGTACCTTAAGGACCACCTGAGCCTTTATAATCTAGCTCAATCACTGAGATCATCCAGAGGAGCACTGTTAGCTGCCCTCCATGCAGACCTGGCCCACCCATGAGGCAGGATGAGGTGACCGCCTCAGGCGACAGGATCCACGGGGGCAGCAGACCCTGATGTAGACCTTCACTCATCCCTTGTTCCTGATCCAGAGCTTCACTCAACCCTTCTTCCCTGGTGGGGAAGGGAGTCTCATTTCGTGGTTCACCTCAGGTGCCAAAAGGTCTTTAGCCATAAGAAGCTTCAACTAGAAGTCAGACATTTATTCTCACTAGTTCATTATTGAGGAATACTCTTCCAGCTGGACTTGCCATATTCCCAATTTTCTTGGGGGGGGGGGGGAGTTGTTGAGCTTTTCTTGAAAGGGATTTGTAAAGCATTTTCGCCCTAGTTGTCATATGTCTGGGTTTCCCTAGATATTTGCTAATTCATCGATAATCCACCCGGATGCCATTTTGACACTCCAATTCCTGGACATATCTGGGAAAACCCAGACATATGGCAGCCCTACTTCCAGCAGAAATTCAGCACACAACCTCACAGCTAGCTTTCAGACATCTCTTGAAGACCTCTTTATACTGACAGGTCTGTTCAGTTGTTCAAACTATTCCAAGATGAACCAGCTATTTTTATGATTGTTTTGTATCTTTTTTATGTTACATTTTATTGTACTTGTATACTGCCCTGAAATTTTATGTGATGGGGTGGCCTATAAATATTTTTATGAGTAAAAATAAATAGACCCATGCCTTTATCCTGAAAAGGATTGTTTCTTTGTATCAAAATATTGCCTATTGAAGAGCACAAGAATAGAAGGGTTCTTGTACTCTTGCAGGCTGACTCCATATGAAGAATCAAGCATAGAATATTTATTTGGCTATCTTAGTCTGCACACAGGGGGCAAAAACCGGATTATAAAATGACTTAGAAGAACAGTAATATCTGGGGTGTTTTTATCAGCTGGAAAGATTTGTTGAACACACTAAGATTTGTTCTTCCAACCTGAAAGACATTGTAAATTGCAACCCATGGCCATAGACCTTCTATGCACTGCCAGCCATAATATACAGAGGTAAATTAATGAGTGCATAGAGACTATTTTTCTTCTCTAGATAGAAATGGGCAAGCCCAGCAGGTGTATTTGAAACTGCCTTGTCAATATCTTATGACTGCGACATTCACGGGGTTAATGAATCATTCTGGTGCCGACTACATACGCAGACTAAGGCCCCATCTGTAATATACATTTAAAGCAGTCACGGTTTATCCCAAAGAATCCTGGGAACTGTAGTTCAATCAATCAATCAATCAATCAATCAATCAATCATTTTATTTGTATGCCACTTCCCAAAAGTAAAACCACACTCAAGGCAGCTTACAACATATAAAAAAATTACAAAATTACAAACATAACAAAATAATTATAAAAATAAAGCACATGACCAAATTAATGAAAAGTACACAACCAAACTGAACAATTTCTGCATAAATCTAAAATAAAGATTAAAAAAATATCAATGACAGCAACAACTCCCATCTGTCCAGCTGGGTATTTGTTTTTGTTTTTTTAAAGGAAAATAGTGAATACCACCTGAAACTTCATTACTTCCTACGTAAAGGTGACTTTTAAAACTTAGTAATACTGTGCTTTCTATGGCACTTGAAGCAGTAGCCCACTAGAGGGAACTGCTGATGCTCTGAATGGGCAGAGCTGGGAAGAGAAGAGGCTGCAACTTACAGCTGCCAAAGAACTTTGGCTTCACAATGAATGCTTTGTTCCTTGCACGGAAGCAACGTTAAATCACACAGGGCGAGCATGTGGTTGCCAGCAACCCATTTCCTACAGGGACCCTTACCATTTCCGAGCCCCTCCGTCCCACCTCCCTGATCTCATATCCTTGCCTCCTCAGGCCTTCCACCCACATCCCTTGTTCTCTCCGTGGCCCCACCTCGTTCTCCCGAGCAACTCCACATTCTGCCTTCTCTCCTGGCTCATATGCCAGTTTCTGTGGCCTGCCACGTTTTCTCTCCCACCCACGTCTCTTTCCTCTCCTATCCTCTTCACCCCTTCCTGGCCGGTCAGCCCTTCAAGACTTTCTTGCTCTGACTTAGAATCATAGAATCTTAGAGTTGAAAGGGACTCAAGGGCAATCTAGTCCAACCCCCTGCAATGTACCCCCTCCTCCTTCTCCATGAGCACTACACCTAGCCTCACTGCCCACTCTCTTGCTGTTCCACTTATCTGCCTAGTAGTGTTGTGCCTTGCACACACCACCCCCTGTCCTGTCTTAAGTCTAGGGATACTTACCTTTTACATGTTTATTTGGGGTGAATGGAATCCATTTTATTTGGAATCCATTAAGTGAATGGATGTGGGGAGCTGGCAAAAGCATCATTGCTCCATCCTAACTTACATGCATTCATTTTAACCAATACTGATATGCCCCCATACATATAGTGAGAGATGTAGAGAACATTTGGAACTCAGGAAAGCTGATGCTTCTGAGCAAACAGCAAGGATAGCCAAGGTGGTGCCCTTCACATGTTGTTGGACTTTAGCTCCTATAAATCCCAGTAAGCAAGGTCAGGGATGATGGGTATTGTAGTCCGATAACATCTGAAGGACAGCAACTTGGCTACTTTTGCTGCTCCCCTATCATGGATTCATTTGCCCCATATGAACATCAGTAAGGCACTTGCAGTGTCCTGTCTTTGATCTCCACCTGCTTTTGAACCTTTTCTATCCAGCATGATATGACCATATTCTGTAATCTTATTCTTGCCCAATGAATTTTCCTTTACAGTGTACTCTTTTTTAAAATAAAATAAAATAAACTACTGCACTGCATTAGTAGTAAGGTAGGTAAAAAGGTAAAGGTACCCCTGCCCGTACGGGTCAGTCTTGACAGACTCTGGGGTTGTGCGCCCATCTCACTTAAGAGGCCAGGGGCCAGCGCTGTCCGAAGACACTTCCGGGTCACGTGGCCAGTGTGACATCGCTGCTCTGGCGAGCCAGAGCCGCACACGGAAACGCCGTTTACCTTCCCGCTGGTAAGCGGTCCCTATTTATCTACTTGCACCCGGAGGTGCTTTCGAACTGCTAGGTTGGCAGGCGCTGGGACCGAGCAGCGGGAGCGCACCCCGCCGCAGGGATTCGAACCGCTGACCGGCAAGTCCTAGGCGCTGAGGCTTTAACCCACAGCGCCACCTGCGTCCCCAGTAGTAAGGTAAGGCCAGCTTATTTACTCTGAAGGGCTACACTCCTCTCCAGTCTGGAGGCCGAAGGACATTTTGCTGCACAAACAAATTCTCTTCTCCTCTGTGCTCCCCTGCTGCCCAGAAAGCTCAAGTTCCATAATAGTTTTGACACCCTTTTGTAATAAGAGCCCCCTATCCAATAGCACATTGCCTGCAGATATGTACATTACATATTGCTATTGCTGTACATTGAATAGAAATATTATTTATTTGTGTATATGAATCTATTACAAAAACAAAACAAGTTTTTTTAACTGGCCCTAGGTAGTAGGGAGGCATGCCCACCATAAATTTTAAAATTAATTACAACATACCCTCCTTTAAAAAAGAAAAGAAAAGTGGACTCTTTGCCTTGTGGTAGCAATATTGCTGTAGTTCTTTTAGGCAATAATGCTCCCCCAACACACAAACACACACCAAATAGTTTTAAAATACAGGACTTTTGGCAATTTAATCTTCTATATATCCAAGAGTGAGCCACTGAACTTTGCTGCAACCACACACACCTACAGAAATGTGAAAATATGTCGCTGTCTTGATATCTGGCACACACAAAAAGGAGCTGGTAACCTCCTGTGATTTGTGGGGAATAGGGGTGTGGTCAGCAGGCACTGCCTGCGAGGGACACAGCAGCCGAAAAGGGTTTGCAGTAAGCCTTTCTGTGGTCAGGCTGTAAGACCTGTACTGTTTCTGCTTTCCCAAAGTGAATGATGTTTCATTCAACATCAGGAGTGTTAAGTGATGTGTAGGAAGTGTGTGTGTGTGCGTGTGTGTGTGTGTGGAGAGAGAGAGAGAGAGAGCTGTCAAAGCCCCTTCATGTCTGGATGAAAACATTTAAGCCTCCTGTGCATAACAGGAAAAGGAAACCATTTGGTCCAAGTCTTCCAACTCGCTTATATATATATTTTATTGCAAAGCATTTTTGTTCCCCTCCTTCCTGCCTGTTTGTCAACAGATGTATGCTGGAGGGAAGCCAGTGTTTGGGGGCTGTGTTTTCAACGGATACAGCTTCAGCAAGAAAGACCTGCTGAAGCAGATCAACCAAGTTTGCCTTGACTGCAAGATGGGCCACTTCCTGCCACAGAGCTTCAAATTTAGGTAAAACAGGAAGTCCAAGGGAAGGGGAAGATGGGAATGGGGACAGGGGAGGCAGTGTCATGCAGAGGTCTGAACTGGATGAACTGGTGCACTGTGACCAGAGATGAGCTGTTATAAGAAGTACGATGTGCCCATAAACTCCATTGTTAGCTGTTCTTGCTGCTAAGTATATAAATAGAGCAGGGGTAGCCACTGGATACCACCCAGATGTTATTTATGTATTTTATAAAATTTATAAACCACTTGATTGTAAAAATCCAACTGACGGGATATTCTTGGACTACAACTCCCATCAGTCTCAGCCAACTTGGCCAATGGTCAGGGATGATGGGAGTTGTAGTTAAAGAACATTCAGGGGTACCATGTTGGCAACTGATGAACAAGATGGATAATTTTAAAAAAAGAAAAAAGGTTGAATTCTAAATTCTTCCTTGCTGTGTTTCAGGTTCCTAACATTAAGCCTGTTGACTGATTAAGTTTTTAGAGTTGTATCCAAAGCTAGTTCTCAGACTTAGTGCTTGTTAGCCCATTATGTTAGTGGGCATGAATAACTTAGGTTTCTTAATTCCATTAGTCTACTTTCAGTAGAACTTGGAAGTCAGTTGGATACTTGTTGTTGCTTATTCAACTGACATGTAATCAATGGATTATGTTTATATAAATCTGCATATTACCAAATCTTTAATAGAGACTCATTTTTTAGTCTGTTGAAGTTTCCATTAAGAATGAGAGAAATGAACTTTTGGGTTAATAGACTTGCATCACTTAGGAAAGGGCACCATCATTTTCCTTTTCACCCAAATGGCAAATGCAGTTCAGTGTATGCATGTGTGCCACATTGGGGCATTTTTTCCCCTTATTTCACAAGTGCACTAATAGAGCCTAAGCAGGTGATGACTGACCTGGAATGAGACCTTGGGGTCAAAATGGATAGGTCAATGAAGATGTCAACCTAATGTGTGGTGGCTGTGAAAAGGCTGAGTTCCATGTCAGGGATCATTTGGAAATGAAATGAAAATAAAACTGTCAGTGTTATAATGCTATTATATAAATCTGTGGTGAGACCATACTTGGAATACTGGGTACAGTTCTGATTGCCTCACTTCCAAAAGGATATTGTAAAGCTGGAAAAGGTTCAGAAAGGGGCAACGAACATGAGCAAGCCCTATGGAACAAGCAAAGCAGGCATTTATGTAGAGGAATATAAGATTATTAAGTGTGGAGAAAGTGCTATCATGGGCTGTAGTAAGGGGCCACCAACCTGGATGGCTTTAAAAGTGGATTAGACAAATTCAAATTTGTGTAGGATAATGCTGCCAGTGGCCATGATGTCTGCATTATAACTCCACTATTGGATACATTATGCTTTTGAATGCTAGTGCTGGTAAGGTGGTGGTGGTGGGGGGGGAGTTCTATTGCACTCAGGTTCTGCTTGTGGGCTTCCTGAAGGTATCTAGTTTGCCATTGCAAAGCATCTAGTTCGCCACTTGACGGACCTTTGGAAAATAAGCAGAGAGAAAAATAAATTTGAGATTTGCCCATCCATACCCCTTACATATCTCTTAAACTTGTAGGGGTCAATGTCAATGTAACAGACTGAATTACAACACAAGTTCCATCCATTCTTTCTTATAGCCCCTTTCCCTTTCTACTCCTGCCTTCTCATCCCCTTTTCATCCGTAATGTGGCTTTGGAGCCTAACTTCCCTTACACAAAAGAAACAGTGCATGTTCGCAGAATGGGGCTTCCGCAGCCCTCTTGAGAGTCTGTTGTTGATATTTGAGGGGGAGCTGTCTGTCCCCATCTTGTTCCCTTTTTTTCTATTATTCCCAGCCCATCTCTGTATGACTCTGCGGTGCTGCGTATTTTCCTTCTCCTCCATCCTACTCTGTATTCCAGTTGTGTGTCCTGTACTCTATGGACAGCCCAAATTGAGGAAACTGAACGAAAGACACAAATGCATCAAATGGACACATGTTCCCCAAATGTGCTTAATTCATTTTGAACTGCCTCTCCACCCCACCCCTGGAATTTATTCTGGAACTAGTGACGCGGCCTTGATTATCCATCAGCGATGTGAGGCTGTCCCTACCTGCCAGTCCTGTGCTTTGGTGCGTATTATTTTATGTCATGTGGGTGCCTTTAGCAGCAACTCCAGCGCCGAGCAAGATTTACAGTCTGTTTTTAGCAGCTCAGGAGACTGGAGGAAGAAAGTCCATTCAAAGCATGTGCTCAATGGATGGATATAGCATCAGCTCCACTACAGTCTGTTAAACCATTTGCCAGGGGTGACTAATGGCTGTTCATTCCTGTGGTATTCTCCGCAGTCACGTTCAAGAAGGCTAGAGTCTTATTACTGGAGCGACACTGATATCTGGGAGCAACATGACTTCATTCTGTTCCTCCCTCCACCCCATAAACTAGCTACGGTTGGAATTTAAACTATAGCGCAGTGTCAGATTCCTAGACCAAGGGCTGTGGACTCTGACTTTGCTAGAAACTCATTGTCTTTGTGTGTAGGAATTCTAAGGGTGAGATATTTCACATCCTAAATATATGGCACCACTGTTGTGTTCCCTCTACTTTGAAGTACTTTGAAGCACACATACACACAGTGCCAGGCATCTCAGAGTCTTTAAAGAAAGCAGGCACAACCCATTGTTAAGCCCTGTTGAAATAAATGGGACTCAAGTTAAGTCATGTCATCACTTTCACTGGGATTTAGTCATGATGACTAATGTTTTGATGGATTGTGGCTGTGGAGTCTAGGAACTGATCCATTCCCTGCTGATAACAAGATGCCTCTGTGTGAACTGGAGGGATTAGGAAACCCTTTATGCGTCACTGGAGCTTGCTTGTGATCTTAACTAACATACACTGAAGAATGAAGTAAAGATAAGAGGGGAAGTCAGGAAGCATTTTCACCCGTTTCCAAATATCTGTTCTCTCTGTAAAATAATCGAAATATCGAAAGAAAGGAAGTGGGATTTGGTGCTTTCAGTGCAATGTTTTCCTTCATGACTTCTTCCATGAACATTCCATGAACATTTGTAGGATCAAGGTCCTGTTTGCTTTTTACAATCACTGACTAATGAATCTAATCCTATCTCTAGAAGCACAGTAATATTTAATATATTCATATAGACTATACTCATTCATATATCCACATATGATCCACATATATTCATATAGCATATACACATTTTTCTATCAAGTCTTGGCAATATTTTCCAAAAGGTGGTAGTTATAGACATTCCTTATTTTAAGAGATATGATATCTAAAGACCACCTGAGCCATCATCAAACAATATTGTATCGGAACTAGCACTTTCAGTAATATAGAGGAAAACATGCGATAGCCTCTCTTTTTATTGAAACTCTGTAATGGTAACATACCAAGTCCTCCCCCCAAAAAACCTTTGTATTACAGGTCTAAATTCTCAACTCATCCATCTCAAGATAGCCAGTGCTAAGGGAATCTACTACTGTATTGCACTTTGCTCAATATTATAGCAAAACTTGCTCTCTGTTCATAGCAAAGTGCCGTAACTGTATTTCATCTACCAGCTTGAAATGAGCCCTTTCTGCAGCCTTATTCAGAACTCCTGATGTCTGGACAAGGGATGGAGTTCATAGACTCATAGTTGGAAGGGAATATGAGGATCACCTAGTCCAAACCCCTGCAATGCAGGAATCTTTTGCCCAATGTGGGGCTTGAACCCATGGCCCTGAGATTAATAGTTTCATGCTCTACTGAGTGACCCTTTAGACCAGTGCCATTGATACCAACCATACAGCACCCATGGGGGAGGGGGGAATGAGAAACCAGCTTCAGGGAGAGTAGACATGTATATGGACTGGAGTCCAGGAAGTCAATTAGCTGGGTGTAAATTAAAGAGGATCACAATTATTAACAAGTGGAGAGGAAGATCAATGGATAAGGAAGAACTGGCGGCCATTTGGGCACAGATATGAAAATGGAGAAGGCTATGGCCAACTGCACTTTCCTTTTTCGTATAGGCATTAATGTGGAAGAGCTGGCAGTGGGGGAGCAATAGCACATGATGAGCATGACTTAACTTTAATTCTTGCCAAACATTTTTTCGCAATTAACACTTTTGTTGAGTTGAAGGTCAAAAATAACTGCAGGTGTGTGAACAGTCAATGAGAGGAGTTGCATTAAAAAAACAAACCAACAACAGTCAAATGATCATGTCCGGAAACTAAGAGGAGTGAGAGTAAGGCCAACAAGTTAGCAACTTGCAGATATTGTTGAGTTGATGCTATTTATTATTGTACAGCTTACCCTAAGCAGGGCAATGATCTGAGTCCAACCAATGACTCACAGATCTATGAAAACATAGCAGCTGTGTTCCTTTTTGTGCCTGCCACTATGAACTGCCTGGGGTTGGGGGCAGGAAAGCAGGCTGATGGCCTGTCAAATAGGATGCATTCGACATAGCAAAGGAATGCTAGAAAGCAGCAGAAAGGAAAGTCTGTTGCTCAAAGGTCAGCAAGACAAAACTCTGGCACTGGCTTTCAGGAAAAGTTGAAGGTAGCTGAATTTGTTACAAGGAGCACCATTTTTAAAAACACGCACACATACCACATTCTGTCCTCTGCTCAGATGACTAAGTGTTTATAGTGAATAATCAATATATTTCTTGTTAAAACAAGGCAGTTCATAGGAGCGAGAGGACGTTACACACAAAACACTCCATCAAAAGGCAAACAGGCAAAACATGTGAGACCAGCAACAAAATGTTGCAGTCGGGAGTGTTCCTGTATCTGTTCAGGATTCCACCTGGCTCATGATTCATGTGCCAGACCTCTGTACCACAAAGTGAAGAGTGAGAGTGCAGAAACTGCTCTTTAACACAAGAGAGTCTCGTTCATGCAGTCATCATAGTACTGATCTTGCATTAAATGCAGAGCTATGGGGGTTGCACACATGGCCCTCTAGTAGGGATAGACAAAACTGTCAATATTGGTTTATCTCTGTTTCTCATGTTTCCAACCTTAAATTCATTTCTCCATATTTCCATATCTGTTTGCAATTTTAAACCCTCATGAAAATTCACCAGCAGATTTATCCTAATCCACACATTCTTACGAAGCATTTTCCTCTAACATGATGCATTTTGATGTTATTTTCACTTATATGCATTTTAATGCACATTTTACCCTAGTGAATTCATCTTTTATAAACATTACTGACTGGAGAACTCCACTGCAAAATTCAAAGAAGAGTAGATTATGATTTGCATATTGTTTGGGGAAAAGTGAGTTAGGGAGATTTTCCCCTTTATGTGTGAACTGGAACACAAATTCTCCCCATTCCTATCTTCTAGTGTTAAAAAAGTCACTAACTGGAGCAGACAAGTGGTGAATTGGTGGCAGCAGCTGGAAGAGGGGCAGAGGAGTAGGAGTGGGACAAGTGGAGCACGATGTGTTATATGTTGAACTTTGATTGCTGGTTCAGACTCCATGCAGGTTATATATACAAGTTAAACAACAGGGTTATATAGAGCACCCTGATAGGTCTGTTAATTCTGCAAAGTTTCTGCTAGTCCAAGGGAAGTGAAAGAAGGAAGAGTTTGTGAACAGTGCACAGTTAATTCCATGTAAGAATACAACATGCAGGATGTGGGCAGCTACCTCCTGACTAATTACTTTATTGACTGACATGGTGAGACAAAACTGTACCCATTGCCTTGGCTCTGTGATTGTCACATGGTCTTTGTCTGGGCCAGCTCCAGGTTGGCATGGGCCCTCAGGGTGGACAGCTCTGGCTCCTCTTGCCCTCCCATCCTCTGTCCTATGTCTGCTACTGGTGGAAAGACAAGCAGGGTGGGACAGCCCCACCAACAGTGGACAAGGAGAGGAAACTGTAGTAACAAAACCAGTGCCATGGGTGGAGGAAGCAGAAGCTGTGGCATGGCTAGCAAGGTGAGAAGAGCGGCAGGGAGGTGGTGCAAGGTTGTTGGCAGCTGCCCTGCAATGCTGCCTGGTGTCACCAGGCTTAGCATCTGCTATATCATAGGAACATAAGAGGAGCAGGCCAGTGACTCATCTTTTCCAGCATCATCCTCTCATAGTGGCCAATCACACGCCTATGTGAAGCCCACAAAGAGGACCTGAGCACAACAGTGGAGGTAGAACATAGTCACCAGAGTCAGAAGCTGTAGATAGCCTCATCCTCCATGAGTTTGTCTAATCCTCTTCTGAAGCCATCCGTGTTGGTGGCAATCATTGCTTCCTTTGGGAGTGAGTTCCATAGTTTGACTATGAAAAGGTCTGTCCTGAATCTTCCAACATTCATATTCAATAGATGCTCCCGAGAGGGAGAAAAACCTTTCTCTAACCACTTTCTTTACACCATGCATAATTTTATCCTCTTCTATCATTGCAGCATACTCCCTTTAGAAATGCGCTGCAAATGTAGCAATTTGGAGAATGTGCATTTGAGTGTCCTATGAGATGCCCCTCTGCTTTTTCCTTACATTTTGTTTTCTGCAAGCGAGACAGTTAGAAACCTGCTCAAGATTAACTTTGATAGCTGTGGACTATGAACAAATGTTGTAATGGAGGCTGAATGTGCCTCCTGGGTCTGCTAATGCCCAGCCTGCTGTATGTCCGTACGGTCCAATAGGAAGATCTGTAATGCATTTGGCTGTCTTAAGCATGCCGGACAGCAGAATGTAACAAGAACAAAATTGCCTTGCTAATAAGGCCTTAAATCCAGAGGAGGCTAAGGAACCTGGGTATTCAGTGTGTCTTTCAGTTTGTGATGGATTGTGGATTGCACATTTATTGTAAGTAAGCCCCTGCCTTTCTCCTGGTCTGCATAATCGGCCGTAATAAATTATCGGGGAGCCACAAGTCCCCATTCCTAAATTGCATTCACGCTTGTGCAGTTGGTCAACGTCTCTGTCCATTGCTGTGAATAATTGAGCACGGTGACACACACTGGAACTTTGCTAATAGTTAAAATGATTTTTGAATTAAATCAAGTAATGGAAGAAACAAGGAAATGGCCTGTAAATCATGTCCAGATCCCAAGGCGTTTGAACCTTTGCTGCTGCCTGTTTGGAAGTTTTTACAAACGGCCCTTGACATATATTGCTTTTGTGGAGTTCCCCAGCATGAACCCCCTCCATCCCTTCGAAATAAAGAGCAGCACTTGAGACCTGTACTCTGAGTTGCTAGTGGGAGATTCTGCACCAAGATCTTGGCAGCACTGTGAAGGCACAGTTTATTATTCCTCCTGCACCAGTGCTAGGACTCAAGCCCACAACCTCAGGTATTGACTTCCTCTGATGCTGTTGCCCTGATGTTCCCATCTCAGCCCACATATGATGCAGTCAGATGGCATCTCTAGTGTAGGTGGGGAGAGGAGCTGAACTATTCATGTCCTTTCAGTGCAGTATATGTGACACAATTGGTCCAGAGGAGAGGTTCCGTGTATAGGATCACCAGCCCATCATTATTTCTGCCACTGAAATAAATTGAAAGGACTGTGGTCCTAGGATTTTAAAATATCCTTTGAAAAAAACAGAGAGGGTTAATCTTTTCATTATGGCACTCATTTCTTAGCCACACTTTATCACTCCATCACTAAACCTTTCAAGCAATGGTATTTACTTAGCTGGATTTTCTAGCTCACTTTTTCCCAAGGGCTTGGGAAATCAATTGCACTAAAATCAGATTTTATTCTTTTTTAAGAAAGAGGGAGAGCTATAGAAATACCAAAATACAATTTCAGAATCATATCTCAGGGTGGAAGGACACACTGTGTGAATATACATCTAACAAAAGTCCAAGAGGCAGCTTCAAGAGGTGGATTCGGGATGGAGAAGCAGTGTTTGTGTGTGTGTGTGTGTGTGTGTGTGTGTGTGTGTGCAGTGTACATGCAGCTTTCCAGACCTCAAAGATTTCACCCAACTCAACTGGGAATGGTCCCTCGCTCATTAAATTGCTACCGGTTGATGCACATTTATATGAGCCTGTTCTGCTGCCAATACAACTATCTCACTCTATTCAGTGATGTACTTTGGATATATATGATCCCTGTTAGCTGTTTTCTAGTAGCTGCCTTACAGCTGTAATCTGCTGGGCTTGAGCAAGCAGTCAAGTTTATGGTTTAAATGTATCTCTCCACCAAAAATATTTGAGAATGAAAAATGATGGAGCTAATATAAGAGAATTGTGAGCCAACTTTCAGGCTTAGCAAGAGATCTGTGTGCAGGTGGGCCTTTTAATGGGCTCTGCTGAGCACTTCGTTATGTAGAGCCATCACCCCAGTTTGCTATAAAGAATTTTTCCCTATTTTGCCGTTTCAAAATTAATTTTCTTGTAAAGCCACACTGCCTTATCTTGAGGTGAGAAGCGGTGTAAAGAGAAAGTAAGAGCTGTAAAAGAAGGTAGTTAGGGAAATTGCTAAGGTTCATGGGTACTGGGCTGACTCACTTGTTTCAGCAGTCCTATTTTTATAAGCTTTATTTCCACTGCCCCTTTAATGTACCTTTCAACTAATACTGTCCTATGGAGGAACTTCCTTCCGGGTACAGCTGTAACAAGTACAACAGAAATTCAGAATCCAGGAACTTTAGTCACCACTGCTTTTATACTATGAATCGTGGAACCTTGTTCCCAGTGGAATACTGAGCAAATCCACCAGGTTAGATTAAGCATGGGGCTCCTATTTAAATCAGATGATCCCAAACCAGTAGCGTAATTCATTCTGTTCATATCAAGCATGAAAAAATTGGTTGGAGAATTTTTATTGGTGACTTGCAGAAAACTAATGTCCCTGATTATAGAAGAATTGCTAGGGAAAACTTACAAGTAATGCTGGATGGAAGAGTCGATCTTCTTCTTCTTCTTGGACAATCATTCATTTGTCTTCCATGAACACGGTCATAACGGTGTGTCCATAGATGACTGTGGAGGCCAATTCTGGATCCACACGTCCTTCCACAGTGGGGACATTGGTTTCCTGGCAGGAGTTGATTATGGTGAGGGTTTGCTAAGCATGCCTTCCTCTTAGCACATTCCTTCCTTTCATCCTGAGTTCGAATACCTTCAAAGTCTGTGACAGGTGTTTAGTGACTGCAAATCTAGCTGTGGCTCACTTCTGTGTGCGGCATTCAGATGTGTATGGTGCACATTTGGTGCCCTGTAATAAAAGACAAACTTGTGAAAAGCCAGAAAAAAATGTAAAACAAAGGTGTTGACATATATTAAATTAAACAGATTAGAGATGTGGAGTCCTGGCAAGCACTGAACTATAGCATCCCTACCTTCTTACAGATCCAGGTCACAATACAAATAAATAAATGGGTAAATTTGGAATATCCAATTCATTTTGGTGCTAATAGCTTTCTTTGTCCCTCTATCACTGGTCTTCAGACTGGCCCTGTTAAAGCGATGAGCTAAGTTAACATATTAGAGTAACATAAAGATGACTCTTTGCCAAAATATATTTCTGTTTCACCTCCTCTCTCAAAATTAAAAGACCTATCTCTTTAGTGCCATAAATTATTGCCTCTGTACCCATAACCCCACTTAAACTAAACATCGGTAGAACTAGCCTTTTGCAATAGACATTTTCTTTTGTACACCAAGGCCCCAGGCTTCAGAGAAGGATGGGTCACAGGAGTGAATTACTTTGCTGACCCTCCCGGGATTTCTGCTGGTTCTTATCTAACCCAATTGTAAACGGAATCTTTCTCAGACTTTGTGCAGGGATAAGAAAAAAGAAATTAATGGTGTCCCTTTAGATCAAGATGCAATCCCTTGCCTTTATTTGGTAGACAACTTGCAAGCAAAGGAGCACAAGTTCAGAAGAAAACATGAGTCATTGCTGTAATCTTTCTCTCTTTAGAAGGTGTGGATTCTGTTGGGTATGTGACTTTAGCTGTGAGGACCAAAGTCTAAGAGGAGCTTTCCTAAAGTGCAGTTAGTTATGAGAGGCTTCAAGATATTCCATGAATCAGTGGAAGATTAAATACAAATTAACCGGATTAAATGCAGGCAATACCATCTTCATAACTGCATACAAAGAAGGATGTCAGCCACCATGCCTTCTGCCATCATTACAGCTCTATGATGGAAGTAGCTGGTGCCGAATAAAATTTGCATATTGTAGGTTCTTTAGCTATACAGGAGAGGTGTCATCTTTTGAATCTGGCAGTCTCTCTCTATTACTACTTCCAGTTTAGCTTTGGCAGAGATTAGGAACACAGGAAGCTGCTTTATACTGAGGCTGCCCAATGGCCCATCCAGCTGCTTACTGCCTACTACCCTTTAGAGAGCTCCAGAGAGTCTATTCCAGACTACCTGGAAATGTTGAGGATTGAACCTAAGATATTCTGCCTGCAAAGCTATGGTCTCTTCCTTTCAGGATGGGCCCAGATAGACTGAACCTACCCACTACTTTTCCAGGATAGGCCTGGTCCAAAAGTCCAACTAGACCAGCATCCCATTTTCCACAGTGGCCAACCAGAAGCTTCTGGGCAGCCCATAAATGATGTCCTTCAGTTTGTTAAACCTCCTAGGAGGTTTAACATTGTCCTCTTTCTATGCTCCTCCTGATGGAAACATGCAGATGGGGACAGATATAACCCCTGCTTTTAAGTCATTTAAATATTGTCTTTTCTTGTATATTATTTACCACAAAGCTCAATGACTAAGCTCTTTAGTGACAAAATGTCTAATTACCGGAATGACATCTGAGCACTGAACCACTGGTATATCACAAGTGGACCCTTTATTACTGTGTTTGCAATTGTTCAAGATCAAATCTATTTTGGAAGGAGAAGAAATGAGCACTGAACCACTGATGTAATATATCATATTACAAGTGAACTCTTTTTTTTACTGTGTTTGCAATTGTTTAAGATAAAACCTATCACACTTTTCTGTGTATAAGACGAGGTATTTTTTAATTTAAAAATTTTGTTAAAAATAGTGAGTCGTCTTATACACGGATAGTGCATAGGGGGGGGGCGTGGGATTGGTTGCTGCCATGAGCCGAAGATTGTCAGCGGCCATTGGGCATGTTATTGGTGGCTGCAGCAAGGACTCGTGTTCATTGGCTGTCACTGCGGCAACTGGGTGGGCGATTGGTGGCTTCTGCCGGTGAGGGAACAGCAGCGTAGGTCAGGCGGGTGAGTGATTTCTGGCAATCCCCCCTAAAAAAAGCTCAATAACCATGGGCAATCCTTCCCAAAAAAAGCTCAGCAACTCTGGGCAATCTCCCCCCATTTTCTTAATTTGGAGTCCCCCCAAATACATGGGACCATGTTATACATGAAAAAATATGGTACTGTACTTTAGAAAAAAACTACTTTCCAAGCAGTACACTGCTTAAGAACTTGGAAGGTCCAAGTCTAATAGCAGCCGGTGTATGTACACTATCATGGTGGTTCAGACTGTAGCAGAGTGCTAATTTTAGGGGCAGGGGGCTTCAGAGTGTTGGGTAGGCCTGTTTAGAAAAGCTCGAGGTGTATAACGGGAGGTACAAGCTTCTGACTCCTCCCAGGGGGAGGAATAGCAATGACTTTTCCCCATCCATCATCACCAACTAATCAGTACAGTATGTGCATCTGTTTCCTGCTTCTTGTGTTGATTGAATTCTCAAATTAAGAAATAATAATTAAGTGAACAAGTGAATAATTAAGTGAACAAGCCGTAGCTTGCATGTTCTAAAGTTCTTCCATTTCTCCAGAGACCTTAGCAGTTAATAAGCGATGTTTGCAGAGGTACATGTATCTCATTGTAGGCTAGCTTTTTGTACCTCTTACCTTTGTACATGGTGCCTTAAACCAGTCTGAAGCATTGATTGCAATATTGGTGGAATCAACTTGACTCACATTTGCTGAATCAGTTACAGGATTCCTGTGCCCCCAAACACGAGAAACCTCTTAAGATTATTACTCATCTGCATTCATGAGATTTATGCAACACTTCCTTTTGAGTGGAAGATCTTCTGATCTTTCTCCCTTTACTTGTGACACTGGGGTAGTTCTGGGTGGGTCAGGTGATGAAATTGATCTCATGTCTTGATATCCCTGACAATGACTTTGTCAACTGAGAGCAGCAAGCATTAAATCAGGCCTGCAAAACTGGAGACCCAGCAAGCTGGACACAACACACCAGCTTCCCCTTTTGTGGCATGCAGGTGCTTAACAACTTCCATAGTTTGTATAGTCCCAGGTGTGGTGCCAAATGAGTTGATTAAGACACACGTAATAGGTCTGCAAGTTGCATATGCCTGCCATTTAAAAAGAGAGTCAATGTCATTTTGTGGTGAGAGTGTTGGACTCTCAGAGTTCAAATCTCCATGAAACTCATTGAGTAAACTTGTGTTAGTCACCTACTCTCAGCCTAAGCTACCATATAGGGTTTCTGAGATGTAAAAGCAGGAAAATGTATGCCACCCTGATTTCCTTGGGGGAAGGGTGGGATAAACAGGGCCTCCTCTGCAGAGGCTCCCTATTTGTGGAATGCTCTCCCCAGGCATGCTTGCCTGGTGTCTTCATTACATATCTTCAGACGCCAAGTGAAAACAGTCTTATTCTCCAAGGCCTTTGATTAAGTAAACAATCTATGATTTTTTAAATGGTGTGTGTATTGGTTTGTTTGTTTGCTTGCTTGCTTGTTTGTTATACACAAAAGGCAGCGTATTTTTTTTAATACTGTAAACCATCTTGGATGAAGGGCAGTATATAAATTTAATAAACAAAAATAAAAATGTAGTAAATAATAATTGCAACTAGTAATAGGGAAGTGGAACTTGTCATGAAGAAGTAATTGAGTCATTAAATCCAATTTATTTCATAAAATGGTTTTGGCATGTATTATACATACACAGTCTAAAATAGCTTAATCCTGTTTTTTTTGTGGGTTTTTTTTGGTAAATAAACCATGCATTAGCCCTCAGAAACTTTACTTTCCTCCTCCGGACATGTGTGTATATATGGGCCTCAAAGCAATGGAGTGAGTAATTGGTTAACCAGGAGGAATTCACAACTGACACCAGATGAGCAGACATTTGCAACATTGGCTTAAGATAAAAAAAGAGAAGAAATTCAAACTTTCTATTAAAAATGTGCATAAGAGGTGGTGCAGAATACCTACATGTGTTTATTGACAAAAATTCTTTCATTTCTCCTGCCAGTCCCACTTTCGAAGATCCAAAGAAGGTCTCTGTCCCTGCCTTGGAAAGGTTTGTGTTTTAAATGGTGGGATTTGGGGCTATGATAATAAAAACCAAGCCCGACATCAGAACCTGGCATGGTGGGGCAAATGCTGGGGTGATTGATGCTAGGAGTATTTTATTGTTAATCATTTTGTTAAGTTGCAAGGGTTCAGCACTCAGAGGAGAAGGGCAGGCCTGGCACAGCTGCGATGACTGCCATCCGCCACCCTCGATGCCACTGGGTCCCAGCAAAGCTACACTGGCTGTGAAGCTATACAGGGAGCCAGAGGTATTTTGGGGAAAGAAGATGGTGGCCACTAAATGCAGCACCTGGCACCTAAAACCAACTTGTGACAACACTGCTCCCTCCCCAAAGCACCCCCTTTCAAGACTGGCACACCTTTTCTTGTTTTTAAAAACCTGGTATTAAGAGAAAGACTGGGAGGCTGGGAGGCTACAGCACCCTCTTCCTGTTACTGGTCATCCCTAGTATCCAGTAAAATCACAACCTTTGCTCAAATAATTATTGATCTGACAGCTTCCATTTCCCTTTTTGGTCCTTTCTTTGCTGCTTTCCCACATGGAAACAAGATAAAGCTGCAATAACCACAGAACAGATCTAGTGTTAGCATACCATTAACCCCCCTGCCAATGTATTTACGTTACTTTGTCACTGTTTGGAAGCACCCAGGGTGATCATCTGACTAACTGATTTCCTGCCATCGTATCTCAGTGCCCAGTTTTTGTCCAACTTATGGTGAATTCACATTTTGAGCAATTTAGCCAACTTGCTCAGAGTTCCTGCTGTTGGGCGACAGGCTGATATGACAGGGGGCAATAATCCATGATGGCTTCCTGAATCAGGAAGTGGGAAACTATTACTTATGTTGATGTCATAACTTGTGAGCTAATCCCTTGTTAATTGCTCACTGTCAGAGAGATTTCTAAGTTTGTAGATTCTCATAGTTCTATATGATGATTATTGGCTGGTTTTTTTTTGGGGGGGGGGACAGTTATACCAACCCAGGATACGCTTATAAGCAAACTCCTAACAAGGATGCCAAGTTAATGGGCTCATTTCCTCGACTAAACTGTACCTGGCTGCTTTGACAGCTTTACAGTTTATCGTTAGGACACATCTGAAATTCTCAGCTTGTCAGGAGCATGCTAATTTCGTTTAGGATATGCTAATTCCACCCCTGTAGCCATTTCACTTTACCTGGTAAAGGGTGAGGCTGGTTGAGATTCTGCAGAAGAGTAATCCTCAATGACAGAATGGGAGTGAGAGTATGGAGTCTTTCCTGTATCTTTTTCCTGTGATGCAGTAACCGTTTTACGCTGGGGCATGTCTGTAAAACACTAGAGGCAATTAAAGCATCATTTGAAAGTACAAAAGGATTGAATGAGAGACCACATAGTGTGGCAGCTACCATGTTGCACTTAGACCAGGGACACCCACATTCAAGTCCCTGATCAGGCATGAAGTTTAGTTGGGCCTGTCACTGTCTCTCTACAGGCTTTGGAATCTACCTTTAAAAACAAAACAAAACCCAGAATCTAAAGCTCTACCTGTCCCATCTTAGTATAATCTGCTTTGTATTTTCCCCCCAAAATTAAAATGTAGTACATAAACAGTGGCGGATCTTGGGGTCTCAAATTTCAGCGGTGCCCTGTTCAACACCAAAGTTCAGTGTCCTTCTCCCTTTCGTATTCTATTCTAAAGTATAGTTGTGGCATCCCCAGCAGTGCCTCTGAGGCGCACGGTTTGACTGAACCAGTCACACTCCTCTAAATCCGCCTCTGACATAAATAAAATTGATGCAGAGAGTCTAAAAGGCCACTTCCCATTACTAGGACATGTGTTTGATGCTGAATGTACCCATCAGGTCATGTTTAAAAACTTGAGGATGCTGACTTTAGCCTAATATGCAAAGCAATTATGATGCTCTAAACCAGACATGGGAACCTTGCAGCCTCCCAAAAGCTGTTGGATTCCAACTCCCTTCAGCCACAACTAATACTGCCAACGGTCAGGCCTGAAGGGATCTTTGGTCACAAATATCTGGAGGCAGGTTTCCTGTGCTTCCTTTGGAGCAAGCAAGCTTAATATCAGAGCACGTTCTCTGTATATATGAAGGCTCACATTCAGTCCCTGAAATCTCCAGTTAAAAGATCTCAGCCTGAGAAACGCTGCCTGTGATACTTGCCACCAGAATTGATGTTGGTGGTTTATATAAACATTAGAGTTTGATTCAGCATAGGTTAGCTCATTACATTCTCTTACATCTGCCAAGGCTGCAATCCCCACACATTTACTTGGGAGTAAGTCCCATTGATTGCAATGGGACTTACTTCAGAGTAGACATGGTTAGGATGTGAGATATTCTAAAATAAGAGCATGGGAGTCACAGGTTAATGTATGGGACTGAGCCTAAATCTGCAGAATCTCTTCTGAATTGGATGTCTTACTAGAGTTATTTAAAGACTTATATACCACAGCCTAGCAAAAACCGTATTATGCATCCTTAATAAATTATGCAAATTAAATTTACATATACTGTATATACTTTGCATAATGTATTCTGCTTTCAAGACAGGTTTCCTTTTTTCTTTACAAGACGGCTGTCAGAGTGCAAACAGGAAAGAATAATATGAATACTATAGAGTAGAGCAGGGGGACGACTGCAGAATAGTGCAGCTATGGGCTTCAGGGCATTATTATTTTACTTGCTTGTTAACAGAAATCCAACCCACTGAGGTTCCATTGTTTTAACCTTCACCAATCATTGCTTGCACATTTCTGTTCTTTCTCTGCCAGGAACTTACTTTTTAAAAGATCGGTTTGATTGGTTGTAGTCAGCTAGTCCACCTCAGAGTAGACCCACTGAAATTTTTGAACCTATAATGCTTCAGCTGTATGGTGTGAATGTGACCTTAGTCGTGTCCATTAACTTCAATGTGTCTACTCTTGAGTAGGACTAGTATTGCATACTACCTGATACCCTCAAGATGCCAAATTATGTTCTATATTCCATACCTGAATGAAGTGTTGGCAGACATGATAAATATGCAGGATTCTGGTTTGTAATGCTGCTGCGACAAGTTTTTGGCTAAAACACATTGGGTCTGCTGTATTAATGCTCTTTTATCAGTTTCTTACCATTAACACAGCTGCATTAGAACAGAACCTTTGCACAGTGATGGGATGATCACACAGTGAGGCACATGTAAATTCACCATAGTGGCATTCAGAACATGCTGCCAGATTGATATATTATATTGCCTTGAAATAGAAACCAGAGTTCACAAGCTTATCATGAATGTTGCAACATGACGCTTAACACCTAACACCACCTGCAGGATGATTATGGTTCCCATTGTGTGTGGTTTTCAGTTGGCCTTATGATACAACTCACACTGCAAACTTCTCCCTTTCTTTCCCCCTATATATAGTTTTTATAGTGAGCCTTTGCCTCTGGAAGAGCCCGTTCGCGAGCAGCAGAAAGAGACAGAGAAGTCAAAACGTGGAAAGAAAAAATCAAAGAAATAGCATACTGAGACTGGAAAGATTTGTTGTTGTTGTTGACATTGTGTATATAGATATATATAGTATCACACACACTTAATGTACCCATATAGATGAAGCTAACTATATTTTATTCATTATGAAGAAAGAGCCCACAATGGACAGCCTTGGTTTCTTTCATTCCATATAGAAGGTTGCTTTTCTAAAACATATGGAAATCACTTCTCCAAACATGCAGTGAGAGTTCTTGTAGTAATCATTTGCATCAAATGTCTGGTTTCCCGGGGTACCAAAGTCCTAACATTTTGAAATGGAAGCAAAGTCAGAGTGGTATCATCCAAATTTGGAATATGTAAGACAGGAGGGCGGGTTCCTCAGGATGACAAGGGAATGGAGAAGATGAGCCAAAACCAGGAAAGTGAGATATCAGTTTTAATGTTAGCTAGAAGTGAATTTACCTTCTTAGTTTTCCATTTACATGTGAGGAACAAGGAACTACAATAGTGTGGACTTGGCCCAGCTGAAATTTAGGGTCCGGTATTCATTTTCACAAGAAGATATCAATGTTAGTATCCTCCTCCACATTGCTATTCTTCTGTGTGCCATGAGGGTCCCTCCCCCCCCCCAAGCATTCAGACATGAGCTCCCCTCCACCACCTTCCCTGTCACAGCCTAAAATGTTACAATTTAGGGGGTAATATTATCACTCAATTCTGCTCTGAATGTTCCACATGCATGTGGCTCTCGGATGGCAAATGAGAATAAGCTGTGCCAATTTCACATTAGACCAAGCTCAGGTGAGCCAACACTGCTTCATTCGAGAAACGACAGAAGGATTCCTGTGGAAACACAACAGCATGGAGTAGAATTGTCATATGTCTGTAAACTTCTTAGTTGCCTATAACCTCTTTCCTGCATTATATTAAAAGTAACGTGTTTATCAAGTGGGCGGAAGCATCATTGGGAGGCCAGAGCTTCTGAAAACCCTTGAGAGTCATGAGTGAGACTAGGTCAGGTGCCTTTCAGCCTGGAGCTGCAACCATAGAACCATAGAATTGGAGAGTTGGAAGGGACCCAAAATGGTCATTAGTCCAGCCCCAGAAATGCATTAACCACACCTGAAGAATCCCTGAAAGATGCCCATCCAGCCTCTGTTTATAAACCTCCAATGAAGGAGCGACCACCACCTTCTGATGCAGTCTGTTCCACTGTCAAACAACTACCACCACCAGAAAGCTCTTCCTAATCTTGGAATCATATTGGCTACACCAGACCTTCAATAACTGGTAGTAGTTCTCCAAACTGAGCGAATGAGCAGTAAAATGGCAAATGCAATTCAATGAAAACAAGTATAAAGTGATGCATGTTGGATCAAGAAATCTTAATTTCACATCACATTCATGGGGTCTGCACTAGAGAGAACAGATCAGGAGTGAGGTCTTGGGGTCATAGTAGATCGCTCAATGAAGATGCTGATGTAGTTTGTGGTTGCCATGAAAAAGTCACATTATAGGTTGGGGTCTTTAGGAAAGGAACTGAAAATAGTACTGTGTACAGTTCTGATAACCTATGAAGAAAGGTTGCATTGGCTGAGACTTTTTAGTTGAGAGAAAAGGTGAGTAAGAGGTGACATGACCAAAGTTTATTAAATTATGCATGGTGTGAAGAAAGTGGATAGAAAAAGGTTTTCTCATAACACTACAACTCATGGATATCCAATGAAGCTGAATGTTTGAAGATGTAGGGCACTTAAAAGCCTTCTTCACACAGTGCATAGTAGACTATGGAACTCATTCTCCCAGGAGGCAGTGATGGCCACTGACGTTGAGGGCTTTAAAAGAGGATTAGACAAATTTATGGAGGAGAGGGCTATCAAAGGCTATGTCAGGGACTGGACAGAGGAAGAATGGTGGAGACCGCCTTCCCATGGAGCAGCTGGCTGACACTACAAAGCGTTCCAGACCACCCCCCTCCCAGAACTTGGCAAGCCTTAAAAGTAGGAGAGAAAAGGACTCAGAAGCAAAAGGCCCTCAGTGCCACCTGTAGAATAGATGGTGAATGAGGGAGATAAGGGTAGAGATTTACCTGGGGCAACGCCATTATTCCAAGAGGCTGTATTCCCAAGCCTCTCTCTGTAAATATTTAATAAAAGCAGATGGTAAGGACTTTTCCTTGTCTTAACGGTTCCTGGCACCCTGCTGTGGGGGTTGGTTTCCCTGAGGCCTGGCAGGCTACTAGCTATGATGACTTCAAAGTTGGAGGCAACAATGCTTCCAAATACTAGTTGCTGGAAACCACGGGAGAGGAGAGTGCTCATGTTCTGCTTCCAGGTTTCCCACAGGCATCTGGTTGGCCACTGTGAGAACAGGGTGCTGTACTAGATTGGCCCTTGGCCAGATCCAGCAGGCTGTTCTTATGTAGGAAGTACATACACAGAATGCCAGCTATGACTATAAAACCTCTTCTAGGTTAAATGTACATACAATTTCTTCTCTACACACCGCCTCATGTCAAAAACACTGCCACATGACACAAATAGCACCCCAGATGCTTTCACGTAAGCCTTATGTGAAAATGTCCTTAAAATCCACAGAAGGAATGTACAGTCATACCTCTTCTTGCGAATGCTTCATGTTGCGTTTTTTCGGGTTAAGAACATGGCAAACCCAGAAGTGTTTACTTCCGGGTTTTGCCGCACACACAGAAGTGTACTGCGCAGTTTGCGCATGCGCAGAAGCCCTCTATCGCGCTTTGCAAATGCGGAGAAGCGCCACTCTGGTTACGGACATTTGAGGGTGCAAGCGGCACCCCAGAACAGATCCTGTCCGCAACCAGAGGTACCACTGTATAGACTTATCCAAATCCTCAAAGAGAAGAAAGTGAAAGGTCAGCTTCTCAGCCTGTGGAGACATAATGTATATGCTGGCGGTTGCTCAAAGAGTCAGTCACACCTAACGCCTTAGGAAGACCGATCTGTTACCAAGTCAAATGTTCTTTAAAGTAGAGTGAGTCATGACCTCATATCAACAATTTATTGATTTTTTGGACCATTGAAGTTCCAGATCTAACGGTGAACTTACTGGGGTAACCAGAAAGGAATAGGACTTCTTTAGAATCTTATGAGTCCAAATGTTGCCATTCAGATCACCTAACAGAAAAGTTTAAATTTCGATTCCAAGGGAAAGGTAGAAATTTATTGCCCATCCTTCACTCTAAGGTCCCATGTTAAAACAATAGACTATTGAATGATAGAGGATAAAAACAGAGGAAACCATTCCAATCATAAAACAAAACCAATCAAAATGGAACTATAAATTCCATATAAATCTGTTGTAATTGTTTTGATATATATTCAGAAAGAAGGGTTGCAATCCTTTTGAAAGATTCATTTATTCAAAAATTTAACAAAAGTAATGGGTGGAAATAAATGAAACATGATATAGAGGAAAATAAATACAATATAAATAATACTAATAGTAACAAAAAATCACCAGCAATTCACATTATGGATACCAGAAGTTTAAGGGTGTATCCATCAGTACATGTATTATAAGTTACATTTATTGGTTAACACAAGTCGTCCAGTAATCCAGTAGGTATTCTCATGAAATTAAGATGTAGCCAGGGCAGTGAGGTCTTCAGACTGTTGTATAATAGACAGTGGGTGTTTATCCTTCCAGGATCAAAGTCTTTTAGCCAGTGCTTTTTTAAAAAAAAAAGATGTTTGGGGTACTCTCATTTTGACTCAAGAAAATCACTATTTTATAGTTCAAATTGGGAAAATTAAATACAGTAAATGGACAAAAGTACAAAGATTCACAAAATGTTTAGGGGTACGTGTACCCCTCCATAGCCCCAGAAAAAAGCACTGCTTTTAGCAACAATAAAGGCTCTTTATCCAACCAAAGGATCAAAGTTCCCTTTGGTTGCAAACACAGAGGTACCTCGGGCTAAGTACTTAATTCATTCCGGAGGTCTGTTCTTAACCTGAAACTATTCTTAACCTGAAGCACCACTTTAGCTAATGGGGCCTCCTGCTGCTGCCACACCGCCGGAGTACGATTTCTGTTCTCATCCTGAAGCAAAGTTCTTAACCTGAAGCATTATTTCTGGATTAGCGGAGTCTGTAACCTGAAGAGTATGTAACTTGAAGCGTAGGTAACCCAAGGTACCACTGTACCTAAGAACATAAGACGAGCCTGATGGATGAGGCCAATGACCCGTCTAGTCCAGCATCCTATTGTCACAGTGGCCAAAGAGTTGTCCTGCTGTTAATCCCCATACTACAGGAATATAATTTAAAAGTGCATAAACATGTAAATATCGATTTCACCAATACAAAATTTATGCAGATAACAACTTCATACTGGACAAGCCCACATCAAATGCCAAGCTGCAGTCCTAAACTTAATTACCTTGGCACAAATGCCACTCAATTCTATGGGACTTACATTTGACTAAAAGTATGTAGGATTTCGTACTTTTATGTGCATTTATTTTTAACCGTAAGTAGGTTTTACAATCAAGATGATGGTTCTCACAATCAAAATGTCTGCAAAATTATCATGCAGCAAAATTACATCTGTACCATAGTTATAATATACTGCTTTTATGTATACATTCTTGTGATATGTATAGGATAGGCTGGGAATTTGTGTGTGTTTTGTAGATTTTTTGTTTTTGGTTCGTCACCTTTCAATAAAGCGGGCAAGTGTTGGATGTAATAGCTTTGTAACAAAGTGTCCCCCAGAGGCTGCAATAAATTAATATGGGTTTGAAAATTGCCATAGTCAAAGTGACATTTTATTAGGCTTGCTGCCTGTCTTTCCCGTGCAGACTCATTCCCATTATCTAGAAGACACTGCATGAATTTGACATAAATCATGTCATATGAATTCTGTACAAGAAGAACATTAGCAAGAAGACTAGATGGCGGTGGTTTTATTGGGTCATATGGGAATAAGTGTTGTTCTTTTGCTCTCGTTTCCTTTCTCTTAAGAGCCTGTCACTATTGAATCCAAAAATAATTATGCAACAAACTACAAAGACACACTTGGTTCCAGCCTAAGAACTGTCCTGCTGGATTAGACCAAGCGCCAGTCTAGACTGGCTCGCTGCCTATAACTGTGGCCATCTGGATGCTCCAGGGAAGCTTTGCATCAGCTGTGTCTCCAAACCTCCCAAAATATAAGCTAAAAACTGTGGAAATGGCTCTGACTGAGAAATATGAGTGCCTGACCTGTGCATTACATAACTCAGGAACAGACAGGTCCCATCAGTCTTCGCTATGTTCACATCAAATAGACCTTTGTATGTGTACATTTGTTCTGCTTGCAAGTTGCTTGTTTTCCAGATCAGTCTGAATGGCTTGTATTGGTTATCTATTATTAGGATGTTGATGATTTACCACCTTTGGTGGGCTGGAAAGTGACCAGGCAATGTGCCTCAATCTCTCTCGCACAAACAATATTGCAAACATGGAATGGGGAGCTGTCCATGGTAGAAAGTATGTACGTGAAAGGGTAAAAGTCTTTTGATGCTTCTGGCTCTCTGTCGCCCCTTGAACTGTGTGGCCCTAGGCAATGCCTCACCTGCCTGTCTGGTTGAACTGCCCTGCCTAAGAAAGGCAATCAAAATCCCTGATTATTTTTTTTAAAAAAAACTTCCTTTAAAACAGCTGAAACTGAACAGAAAGAGCTCCGGAAGCAGGAATCGAGAGGGAACCATTAAAAATGTCCACGTGCCAATGCGCTGGTGGGAAAACACATCATCCATGACCATGGCATGCTACATCACCTCTCCCAAATAGGGACACCTGCAATCTGTGCTACCTGGTAATCTGCTCCTTGTAAACGGGACCTAATTCCGGCAGGGAGAATGTAACTTACCGCCTCAGCAGCTCAAGCCCATCTGGTTCCCGTCCTGGCCATATGTTCTCTACAAAGAGAAGATTAATTTATCTTGAGAAATCTTTGGTGTATAACTAATTTTAGCTGCCACTTACCATAACAGGGCCAGCATCTCAAATGTGCTTACTAAGTCTCTGTAAGTGAGACCTGCAACAGAAATGTTGTGTTGTGGAGGCCATTGGTTGAAAGTGCCAGCCTGCCATGCCTTCCTCCAAGAGACCATTCTATCCCTGCGCTGTCCAAATAATCAGTCAGCATTCCATACCCACTAAGTATGTCTTTTGCAAAATGCTTGGGTTCATGTTCGACTGAATAAACCCTCACCAAGGTTTTCTGGTGGGCTCACCCTCCCTAGTGTTTCCCTCCCCAAAAAATAGTTTTTGTACTTCTGCACACAATGGAATTGGTGCTGATACCTCCTTTTTGGGTGTGGATTGTGCTGCCTTGTCTATATAAGGATGCACATTCTCAAGGAATCAGTTCCCTATTCATATAAAGGACAGTGTGGAAGTGAGGGTTTCTTCAGTCAAACAGGAACCCAGGCATTTCTCAAAAGACACGGGCATGATTTAGGCAGATGTTTCATATCCTCCTCCTCCTGCATTTGTTTATTCACTGCCCTACAGTATTTCAGCAAGCCTCCTCAGAGCTATAATTTAGTTATTGATTGTATATTGATTATAACTAGCTGGCTGCCTATTAACTAACAAACCATTTTTAAGGTCCTGCTACTTACATATGCAGCACTGAACAACTCTGGACTAGTTTACCTGAAATGTTATCTTCCCCTCCATTGTCTGTAAGGGCATTAAGATCAACAAATGGAATCCAGTTAATTTTGCCGCTGCCTGATGATTATCATCAGCTTGTGGCAACACAGGAGCAGGCTTTTTTTACTAGTGGAACCAGTGTGGTGGAATACATTCCCTGCTGAAATATGAGAGGCCACACCAGTATTGGCATTCTGCCATCACTTGAAGACAACCATTCCCCAGATCTGCTGACTTTAAACTGCCTATTGTATTTAAACTCACAATTATCTGACATTTAGCAAAGAACAAACTCATGGTTCAGGAAATAGGTGAATTGCTGCATGTATAACCAGTGTCTCCTGAAGAAGTGTGGTGTAGTAAGACCTGGAAAACCTGGGTTGAAAAACTCAGCCATAACATTCAATGGGTGACCCTTAGCCAGTCACAATCTCTTAGCCTACAGGGTTATTGGAAGGATAAAACACAGATGGGAGAAGCATCTATACCACCTTTACGAAATAAGTAAAATAGTAGATGAATAAACAGGCAACATAAAGTGGGAAGAGAAAACAATTATTTGCAGGGATGGTGCATATCAGTGAACATGTTGTGAGCTTGTGGATAACTGTCGCTCCCCATCTTGTCTCCAGCCTGTATCCCTTTGTGTTGACAGAAACACACATCCAAATCATTCTTTATGGAGTTCTCAGTTGAAAACACCATGAACAGACCACAGTAGAGATACTTGATGTGAATCTGTGCAAACCAGGTGTGGGGAGCCTTTTGGCCTTCCAGCTATTACTGAACTATGACTCTCATCTGCTCCTTCAAACATGGTCAATGGTCAGGGATGATGGGAGGTGTAGTTCAGCAACATCTGGAGGCCCAAAAGTTCCCCATGCCTGATGTAAACCATGGAAATGTGAAGTTTCACCGTTGGAATTAAAATATCCTCCCCCTCTTATTCCTGCCCCCTCAGGCAGAATTTTGAAGCAGGCAAATTCAGGTGTTACATATCAAATGTATTTCAGTCTCAGAATGTCTCCACGAGTTTTGAATGTATGTATCTTGTTGGTTTTTTCCAATGCTGCAGTGGAACACAACTGCAATGCAAAGCCCCAAACCCAATCAAAACATGACAGGTCTAGCAGGACAAGAGGGCTTTGTACTTGGGGGCATCTGTTGTGAACTTGTGCCTTGGAGACATCAGACCAAAGCTTTTTATCTGTGCATGTTAAAAAGGAAAGGGAAAGCAAGTGCTGTGGTTCAAGGGCAATAATGCCCAAGTGATGGATGATCCATGTGAAGCTGGAGACGTTAACCCAATAGAAAAAGATGTGGTGAACAATGACTCCTCATCTGTGTATGCAGAATTGTGCAACCACAAGGTAAGGAAAAAAGTAAAAAGATTTACTGAATGCAATAAGATTGGACTGAGACCGGGGTGGGGGAGGGGGGAATACAAAAACGCCATACAGATTTACTAGCTATAATAAGGCTGGGAAAAATTAATAGTGGACAGTTAAAAAAAGATTCATTAATCACAAACACATGGTTCCTGTAGCAGCTGTGGAGGAAGCTATCTATTTGGATTTATAGATTAGAATGTCATCCCGAAAGGCAGCCGAGTCACAGCTGCTGCCTCTGCCAGTGTATCGCTGCTCCTCAATGTCTCAGCCAGGAGCCAGACTGATCACAAAGGCTCAGGGCATGGCTGGCCCACACAGACATTGTAGGCAGGGATCCCACAGCCTATTTGTCTCATTTGTCATTTAGGGCCAGTTCCCATGGTCCCATTTATGGCAAATGCAACAAGGTCTGCGACCAACTGACTTGCGACTTTGCTGACTTGTGAAATATTACCTTCTTGATTCTCGAGTCTTCTTCTCCACTGGAAACAAAGCTTAAGGAAGTAATACTCTCTTTCCTTCCTGGGCTACCACTTCTTGTTTTTCCACTAGTGCACATGCGTAAGTTTTCATAATGCAAGCTTGCATGTTAATGCCGCCTTCCCTAACCTACTGCTCTCCACACGTTTTGGATGGCAACTCTCCGTGTCACTGACCATTGCCCATGAAGCTTCGTGTTGAATTAACTGTCTGCATTGGTAGTCTAGCACACATGTGTCATGCATTCTGAACAGGAATAAATGTGCATGGCTAAGACACCTGTCCCTTTAATGATAGATGCATGGAGGATGCTGGTGCCATTTTGCAGGCTGCTCTCCCAGCCACTCCAACCAGCCATTAATGTTTATGATAATGATGCACATAATAAATTCAGATCTGTGGTGGAAATCCAATAGGTTGATTCAGGTCAGGTCAATAATTATGAAAGGTGTTCAGCGGCAGTAATGAACAGCCATATATACACACGAGTAAAGTGTTACCAGAATAATTGTCACATTAAAATCCTATTGTTTTTCTTTCTCAAGAGGAAAAAAAAACATTTCTGCTGGTTCTTCC
Source organism: Podarcis gaigeae (assembly GCF_964106915.1). Lineage (NCBI taxonomy): Eukaryota > Metazoa > Chordata > Lepidosauria > Squamata > Lacertidae > Podarcis > Podarcis gaigeae. The sequence continues at coordinate 89,191,360 of NC_139679.1, forward strand.
AACATGCCTAGTAATGGGGAGTTCTCAGTCTGGGGCAACTGAATCAATCAAGGATGCATTCATACTAGGTGCCTGAGTTGGAACCAAATATGGAGAGATGCTTATCCACCACCATTTTTCTGCTCCTATCTGCTTCTCAGCTGCAGCTCTGATGGAGTTTGAATTTCGGATATGTAAGGTGAGAACGTTAAAAAGGTTTTAAAAAAGGTAAAGGACTCCTGACAGTTACGTCCAGTTGCGAACGACTCTGGGGTTGCGGCGCTCATCTCGCTTTACAGGCCGAGGGAGCCAGTGTTTGTCCGCAGACAGTTTTTCCGGGTCATGTGGCCAGCATGATTAAGCCACTTCTGGTGCAATGGAACACCAAAACCAGAGCAGCACACGGAAATGCCGTTTACCTTCTTGCTGCAGCAGTACCTATTTATCTACTTGCACTTTTTGGCGTGCTTTTGGCAGGAGCTGGGACTGAGCAACAGGAGCTAACCCCGTCACAGGGATTTGAACCACCAACCTTCTGATCGGCAAGCCCAAGGGGCTCAGTGGTTTAGATCACAGCACCACCCACATCCCTAAGGTGAGAACATTAGGATTCCTCAAACATTCAGGTTCAACTTATTTATTTATTTTAAAAACATTTATACGTTGCCTTTCCACCCAGAGGTCTTCAAAGTGGATTACAGTTCTGAGCAACCACCATCACATTCAAGAAGATGTTCTTTCCATTTGCCTCAGCAATCCCAGAACTGATTGCAGCAAGGACAGCTAACCTGTGTCCTTCCAGATATTGTTGGACAAAGCTTCCATCTTCCTTGGCATTTGGTCATCCTGACAGGGGCTGATGGGAGCTAGTATCCAGCAACATCTGAAGGGCAGCACATTGTATAGCCCTTTGTAACAGTCTACCCAGAGGCAAAAACCACCTGCTCAGTTCTGATGTAACCTTTTAAAAAAATGCCTTACAGGCCTTCTTCTGCAGATGAAATGTAATCTGGCTATAGGGTGATGAATTTCTATTGAAAAATCAATTGGGAATTAGGTTTCTAAATGCTAACATTGCTACTGAGAAATGACTCCACCTCTCTCTCAACAAACTGCATGCATTTGCTTCTAGTCCAGCAGAAACAGACTCCCATATATGTAATCCATAGCTGTCAAGTGTCCCTTATTTGAAGGGACAGTCCCTTATTCCAGCACCATGTCCCGCTGCTGTCCCTTACTGATGGATGTCCTTAAATGTCCCTTAAATGATGTCCCTTAAATTTCAAAGAAAGCAGCTCTTCTCCCTCCCTCCCTGCCGGCCAGGGAGGAAGGAGGCTCCAACTGTGTTGCTTGGCTGTGTTGCTCACCCAATAAGAAGTCTAAGAACGACTGGGGGGTGGAGCTTGCATGCCTTGTGTGTGGCTAGTTAATGCAAGCTGAGGGGTTTTTTGAATGCTGGACGCCATTTTGTTGCACGTGCTGCTGCAAACTTTGCAGTGCAAAGCCAGGCCGGGGAGCCATCTTTAGTTGAGGCTATATAGGCCTAGTGGTGCATGTGATTCAGATTCTATTCAGTTGAACCTCTGGTTACAAAGTTGGTTGGACAGTGTTCTCAAAGCTACCAGCATGAGTTTGACCAGACTGCAGGAGGACAGGAAGACTGGAGTGCCTGGAACAGGTGAGGCTGCAGGTCCCTTATTTTGGCTGCTGGTCCCTTATTTTCAAATCTGCAAGTTGACAGCTATGATCTAATCACAGTGTCAACAACTTTCATTAATGAAATTGAATGCATTTTGAGCCGGCATTAAGGCTATGTGGTACATGTCATATTCTACTCTAGAGCCCCATCACATCATTCTACTGGTGATGCTGACAAAGTAAAGCATCAGAAATCCCAGTTTAATTGGCATGTTAACCCTGGTTTATGACTGTGCCGTATCCCGGGAAGAGCACAAAACAGTCGTCAACCTATAATGAATCTGCCCCTGAATCGCTCAATATAACCATTTTTAATGCCTCTGTTCTTCTGTTTTTATGGGTCTTGACCAGCTTTCTTGGTCTGGTGTGCTTCTACCAATTCAGCCATCCCCATGGGGGATGATGATCAGATTAATCAGATTGAGTATGGAGGTTTTAAGCATAATAGATGTTGGATGTTTCTTTGGAGGAAGGCAACTGGGTAGCCCAATAGAGCCAGCACTGAAATATAGCAGGTGCAGATCATCAGGAAGTTTCCTTTCTGGTCAGCCTGGCTTAGTCCTGCTGTCCAAATCCGCCCTTCAGGGAGCCAGTGGTTGGTGGAGAGATTGAGAAGGCCAATATGGTCCCAATTGCAAGTGCATAAGCCACTGTCACCTTCTGCTCCTGTTGAAAAGGCTAAGTATCCATCAATACAGCCAAGCCCTGTTTAATGTTTAATGCAAAGTAATCCCTATAGTGTTTAATGGGCCCTTAAGTGTGCCTGGGATGCCTGCTTTAGTGGCCCAAAAACAGTGTCTCCCCAAAATGAGAATACACTTGTTTGGCGATATAGCACAGTCTTAACCATTGTGGTGCCCGCCAGATAAATTGCACTACAGTTCCCATAATTCCTGACCATTGGCCACTCTGATAGGAATTGTATTCCAAAACTTCTAGAGGACACCATGTTGGGTAGGGCTGGTATAGTGCATAAGAGTGGGTGCTGGATGGGGGCGTTACATAAATCTTTGTTGCTTGGTGAAAAATTCTGAGGCTCTCTAGGGCCAGTGAATGCCTATTCCACTTTTAAAAAACAAAGTCTGTAATATATGGTTATACAAAGTATAAGGCAAAGAAAATCCTTACCACTCTACATGATTTTTGCTGTTCTCTTGCCATAACAGGACACAACAGGTGGATTTGTTCATATTCACGCTAATCGTTTTGCTCACTTCTATGTTCTCCAACCTTCACTTCCAACAATTCTGAATATGAGCCCTGATTCTGATTAAAGAACTGATCTTGCATCTTTTAAATCAGCAACGTAGCCCTCGCCGGGTGGGGAGTCAGATGGGGCGTTTAGTAAGTGCATGAGATGATTACAAAGATGAGCATCATTGCAAAAGACCCAGCTGTTTAGATAATAAACCATATAAATAACATATTAAATTCATCTCCGCCTGAAAACATCCGCTCTGTGCAAATAGACCAAATTAAAAAGGGGGGGGGGGAGTCGACAGCGTGTTTTTCTTTGTGTGTGTAGCAGACCCTGTACGTTCAATAACCTGCCATTTGAGAAATAGGATCGTCAATATCCTGGGCATCGTGTGTTTTTTTATTGGGATTCACTTTAATTCTACATTATTTATTTCATACACTGTCGAATCAAAGCACTGTGAAGTGAGCCAATATCTCTGGATTTGACTCCGGGCTTTTGCAGCGGTTGCAGGAGTAAATATCTTTCCCCATCTTCCCTCCTCCTCTCAGCATCTAATGGAAGTTTTATGACTGTTGCAAGAACATTGACTGTCTGATGTGGTAGCTCCAATAATCTCCTCTCTCTTGAGCCTTGGGGACACGGGGGAAAGGCTAATAAATCTTTATTTTTATTATAGGGCTCACTTCATCTGCACACATATGAGGGGAGAGAAAAAACGAGAGGAATGTTCCAAGCAAACACCGTGGCAGCTCTGGGGAGGAGCCCAGGATTTGTGCGGCTGGCATCACAAAAGTGGAGTCAATTGGTTATATGTGCTATTACTAATAGCCACAAAACCTAACAGCCCCAGACAGAACTGCCGGATCAAACTTTTCAATGAAAAAGGGACACTTAGGAGACATCGTGTCTCTTTTATGGGGTGCTACATGGTTGGGGAGTTGCTGGAAATAATGGACAAATGTCAGTTGTCTTCAGGCATTCTCAACCACTGTTGGTTAAATGAGGAGAGGGCTATTGATGGCTACTAGCCATGAAGACTAAGCTCCACTTCCACAAATGGAGGCATTAATGCTTCTGAATATCAGGTGCTGGAAACCACAGGGCAGGAGAGTGCTCTTGGGTTCAGATTCTGCTTTCCCATAGGCATCTGGTTGGCCATTGTGAGAACAGGATGCTGCATTAGAGGGGCCTTGACCTAGCAGGCTTTTCATATGCTCTTACCATGGCACTAGGTCTGAGTGATGTATCAATACAGTCATAAGGTAAAGGTAAAGGACCCCTGACCATTAGGTCCAGTTGTGACCGACTCTGGGGTTGCGGCACTCATCTTGCTTTAGTGGCCGAGGGAGCTGGCGTACAGCTTCTTGGTCATGTGGCCAGCATGACTAAACCACTTCTGGCGAACCAGAGCAGCACACGGAAATGCCATTTACCTTCCCGCTGGCTCGGTACCTATTTGTCTACTTGCACTTTGATGTGCTTTCAAACTGCTATGTTGGCAGGAGAAGGGACCGAGCAACCGGAGCTCACCCCGTCTCGGGGATTCGAACCGCCAACCTTCTGATCGGCAAGTCCCAGGCTCTGTAGTTTAACCCACAGCGCCACCCGTGTCCTTAATACAGTCATAGCTCAGGTTAAATATGCTTCAGGTTGAGCATTTTCATGTTACGCTCCGCGGCAACCTGGAAGTAATGGAACGTGTTACTTCCAGGTTTCACCACTCGCACATGCACAGATGTTCAAAATGATGTCACGTGCATGCACAGAAGCGGTGAATGATGACCCGTGCACGCTCAGACACGGGTTGCGTTCGCTTCAGGATGTGAATGGGGCTCCAGAACTGATCCTGTTCGCATCCAGAGGTACCACTGTACATCATCTGAAATTGGTTTGAAGTCCACATCATGGTAACCGTTTCATAATATTCAACATGGCAATAAATCACAGATCACCACATGTGAGTGTGCTATGTAAACAATCATGATGGGGGGGGGCGTGAAGCTGGTCATTACTTCTCTCATGATTCCTGCTGCCCCTGTTGACACAACATCTTTCTGCTCCAGTTAGGCAAATAGTCCCATGGCTCCTTGAGCTGCCCCGTTTCCTATGCACAATCCCAACCTCAGTGACATTCGCAGAGGTGGTGAGGGTGGGGGAAAGGGGAGACAATCAGAAATAATGTGTCAGTAAGAGGTGAGCTGGGGGAGGCAAGCACAGCGCATTCCCTGCTATGCAATCTGCCGCTAAGGGATCAACCTGGCAGATGGCAGCTTATGCGCATTGTAAAGGCAACATCTAACTATTCCACTGTGGTCAGTTTGTGTCACCTTGATAAGAGAGCTGAGTCCCCTTTATCCAAGTTGCTGGGAAATTGCAGCAATGAATCCTCTGCTGAAGGTGGTTTTTTCTTTGCCGTTGTTGATGGGGTGAGATTAAGTGCTTGCAAGGTGTTGAGGTCTGCAGGATTCAGGGAGCTGCTTAGCAGATTCAGCAGGCTTTCAGGCTTTCCGTTCTTTTCCCCTTATCAATATTTGTACTAGCAAGCAAAGATAACTTGAACAACAACAACAGTAGCAGCAACAAAGCAAGGAGGAATGGTTGCATCTGTGTATTGTCTCTGCCTACTTTGCAAAAAAGGAAAAAGCCACCTCTGTAATTCCAACTACCTGATGCAAAGGTTTTTGTGATCCAGGGTGCTTTGTTGTTGTTTTTCTGGCTGCCACAGCAGCTAAGGGGAGAGAGAATCCAAACTGCGGCTGGCCGGTCTATACACACTTTGCTCGCTCTGTGACCATGTCCCCACACTCACAACGAAGGCACTGTGGCATGGATGTGTGTCTGTGTGTGAGAGAGAGAGAGAGAAAGGGAGGAAGAAAGAGAGACAGAAGTGGAGCAGTGACAGGAGGAGATATTATTGCTCTTTGAGGGAGAAGCTGTGGGTAGGAAAGAGGGCTAATATGGGGGTGGGGAAACTGAGGAATAAAGGCATTGTAGTTTTGGGAAGGGGAACTAAGGCATGGAGACAGAAGGTATTGCACTCTGAGGGAGAGAAACTGAGGCAGGGAGAAGTTGTGGTCCTGGGGGTAAACTGAGGCAGGAAGAGGGGTGACAATGTTGTCCCAGGAAGGGAAACACTGCCTGAAGTAAATTGAGGCTGGGGTGTGGGGTTGGTGAGCTGAACATTGCAAACTAATGAGAACTGAATTTAAGATGGGAGGTATGGAACCTGAAAGAGACCCAAATGGACAGTTTCACTCACCCTCCCATGCTGCTTCATTTGAAACTATAACTAGGGATGGCTCAGATTTCAACTCAGTGACTTCCAAAACCTGACTATAAACTACCAAATCCCCAATCTTCCTTTCCTTTGCTCTCATAATCCCTCTTAAGGCCTGATGTTTCCCCCTAAACCCAGTGTGAGCTAATTTGGCAAATTACATCCAAATCAGTTTGTGACTTTTCAAAAAAAATTCCTCATTTGCATTTTAGTATAAATATCACCCAAGATACACATTTCAATACACTTTTTGCCTAACATTCATTTTCCCTGAATATATTACATTTTTATATATTATTTTGTGTATTTATTTTTACTAATATATGCATTTTATGCATATTTTAAGTAAGGTAAAGGGACCCCTGACAATTAAGTCCAGTCACAGATGACTCTGAGGTTGTGGTGCTCATCTCGCTTTACAGGCCGAGGGAGCTGGCGTTGGTCCTCAGACAGCTTTCTGGGTCATGCGGCAAGCATGACCAAGCCACTTCTGGCGAACCAGAGCAGCGCACAGAAACGCCGTTTACCTTCCTGCTGGAGCAGTACCTATTTATCTACTTGCACTGGCGTGCTTTCAAACTGCTAGGTTGGCAGGAGCTGGGACCGAACAATCGGAGCTCACCCTGTCATGGGGATTCGAACCGTGGACCTTTCGATCGGCAAGCCCAAGCGGCACAATGATTTAACCCACAGCGCCACCCGCGTCCCTATATTTTAAGTAGCATATGCATTTTTCTACACATTACTTAGCAGGAGTAGCACATGGCATTGCAAAATTGGGATGGGTAAAAAATTATGAAGTATGCCTATGCTTCAGTTTGCATATCACTTTGAAAATTGTGGATGAGGAACATTCACTTCAAAATATGAACTGAATGAAGTTTCTCCCTCATTCAGAGGCAAAGATGGCACCATCTTCATTAAATGACACCTCTCTTTCCACTGAAAATATATATGGTTCACCATTCATAAGACAGAACCTGAAGTATTAACTATATATAAATACAATTTAAAACTTTTCGTATCTGTACTGGAGATGGTTCCTCATTACATAAATGTTTAGGTTTGACAGCCATCTTTAATTAACTATATTAATACTCTGTGGAACGTTCTCCCCATTCCCCCATTCCCCATTATGATCTATTGATCCTGTGAACACGAAACTTGCAATACTCTTTCTGAATGCAGTCTGCTCACGGTTCTGTGTCCACCATTAAACCAGCTTCAGTTCATTAAGCTTACACTTCATTCAAAAGTTTCTTGTAAGTCTTTTTAACAGCAAATCAATGCATTCCACATTACAATGCACTATCTTGCCGCACTCTGTACAAGCAACAGTAAGGGAACCTTAAACACATTCCCTTGCATTTTATTTTTAGAGCCAATTGAACTTCCCATGTGATTTGAGGATAATTAACCTGTGTAGGTTAGTGGCAGAAACCAAATTGTGCATGAGTCTATGCAGACTGCTGTTCTGCCACACATGGACTGCACATCAGCACCTGATTTGTGATATAAAGTTCTCCTTACCACTAGGTAGGATGGTGCAGAGTGCCGTAATATGTTTGCTAGAAGGTGACGAAAATGCCCTGGGATAAGACCTCTTATTGGTCATCTGTATGGAATTTGTGTATGTTCGACAACATGCAAGGGTGTGCAAGTGAGAGACAAATAGATACTGGGATATGCATTGCTCCATGCAATGGGGCATGTTTCTGAACATGATTTCTGCTACATTAGATGAGGTGTGGGGAACCTTTGGTCCAGATATTGCTGAACTACAACTCGCATCAGCCCCAACAAGCATGGCCAATTTGGAGATATGCAGATTCCCCACACCTATATTAGATTCTGATTATTAGAGTCTAATTGTTTGGGTCTGTCTTCCTTTATGTTCCACATATCTATGCACTAGAATCAGAAATCCACCCCAGTTCCGCACTTCCAACTGCAATCTTGCAGCCCTTTGCCCAATTCTGAAGCCTTCTGATAGTGATCAGTTTAGATCTCGGGTAACAACAATTTGTCTCTCTTCCAGCACAGAGGGAGAGAGAGAGAGAGAGAGAGAGAGAGAGAGAGAGAGAGAGAGAGAGAGAGAGATGTATGGCAGAAAGATCTGTCCTGCCCAGAGTTGGCATGGGGCCCCTGACAGATACTCTCTTCTTTAGATCAAAACCAGCTAATTTATATAAGAATTCTACAACAGGCAAGTCTGTTATTTCTAGTGAATGACAGTTGGACATTCTCTTCCAGGCTCCAAGGAATCATGCAGGGAATACTTTATATGTTCTACAGTTTGAAGATAGCAGCAGAAATAATCACATACATTAAAATCCCAATTTATTATATGTTGTTTTTTATGGCAATAAGGACTGCAGTAAAATAAATGAGACAAAAAGTGGTGTAGCACCTCAGAGACTAGACTGATTAACTGAGGCATGAACCTCCACAGATGCTATCCTACTTCATCAAAACTAGAAATGTATATTGTTATGCATAGGCTCACTCGATTTCGTCAAGAAGGATGTTCTGAAATGCACTCTATACAGGATATTTTTTCTAGTAATGGGAGACCACACAGAATACTTAATAGGACATGTTGAATTTTTCAAATTTCAAAAATGAGGGGTGCTAAAAAGTTGCAACAAGACCTCGGAATTCAAAAGGTATTTTAATAACAATAATAATAATAATAATAATAATAATAATAATAATAATAATTATTATTATTATTATTATTATTATTAATTTGTACCCCGCCCATCTGGCTGGGTTTCCCCAGCTACTCTGGGCAGCTTCCACACAGACCAAAAATACACTAAGATGTCACACATTAAAAACTTCCCTGAACAGGGCTGCCTTAAGATGTCTTCTGAATGTCAGGTAGTTTTTTTATCTCTTTGACATCTAATGGGAGGGCGTTCCACAGGGCGGATGCCACTACCAAGAAGGCCCTCTGCCTGGTTCCTTGTAGCTTTGCTTCTCGCAATGAGGGAATCGCCAGAAGGCCCTCGGCGCTGGACCTCAGTGTCCGGGCAGAACGATGGGGGTGCTCCTTCAGGTATACTGGGCCAAGGCCGTTTAGGGCTTTAAAGGTCAACACCAACACTATGAATTGTGCTTGGAAACGTACTGGGAGCCAATTAATTTTAGTTAAATTAATATAATTTGGTTTTGCTTGCTAAGTTAAATGTGTGTAAAACTGCACAGAAATCTTTAAAAATGATTGCCAAGTACCTTGAGTTATATTATATAGCAACATTATTTTTATTTATTATTATTTGGCATTACCTGAACGTAAAATTAATATTATTTGCTTTTCCAAAATCTGTTTATGTGCTTCTTCATCAAACGTACATTTACCAAGCTAAATGCTGTCCAATCACAAAAACAACAACAGATTGGAATTCCTCATACCCAGAAACAACTTTAATACACTTCCCTGAAGAAATTTGCATAAATTAAGCTTCACCCCTAAAATAACACGATAATATGGAATAATGAATAATATCTGTTTATATTCACAAATATTCAGGCAAAGCATATTGGAAGTTTGCAAACTCCTTAATCAGGCAGCATAACTGCTTATTGAGTACAGTGGTACCTCAGGTTAAGTACTTAATTCGTTCCGGAGGTCCGTTCTTAACCTGAAATTGTTCTTAACCTGAAGCACCACTTTAGCTAATGGGGCCTCCTGCTGCTGCTGCACCACCAGACCACGATTTCTGTTCTCATACTGAAGCAAAGTTCTTAACCTGAAGCACTATTTCTGGGTTAGCAGAGTCTGTAAACTGAAGTGTATGTAACCTGAAGCGTATGTAACCCAAGGTACCACTGTATTTGATTCTTAAAGAACAAAAGCATTAACTACAAAGCTGCTTCAATTTAGCTAACTTGAGCTAAACTCCATGCTCACTGTCTGACTCATTCGCCACTAAAATTTAAAGTGGAATGAAATTGTTTCTCTGCTTCTCCAAATAGCTAAAGAACTTGACACTTCAAAGGCTAGAAAGAGACTTCCAGCATTAAGCACCGGTTAAAAATCTTTTGTCCACAATCAAGGTACAGATCATTTTTTTTAAAAAAAACCATAGTGATCGGCCCATTCACAATAATGCTTTAACAAGATATACTGGCAGAACTCTTTCTGGCTGATTATATTTCCAGATGCAAGATATAAATTAGATACAAAACGTGGCTTGATTTCTATGGGCAACAAAGACCAGAAAGCCAAGTGGAGTCCCCCGCTCCCTGGTAATGCAATTTGAATGCTGCCTATAGTAATAAAAAAACATTATGGGTACGCCAGTGCTGCTGATCTTATTAATATGTATAATATTTACTATGATTGCACCATTATGAACAACACACACTAAAATCCATCAGAAAATCTGTCACAAAGATGGTCAGGTTATTTAATTTTGAGGCAGAGCTGACAGATGAAACAATTAATTGCTCTGCCTCCATAACGATAATCACATCAAAACTGCCATCCCCCCCTCATTCTCTCACAGGTGCCACAATGAAGGACATGGGATCTTCTTGAGTGTCAGACATGTTTTATTCTTGGTGACATCTTACAGCAAATGTAAAGAAAGAAAAGAATGCAGGCAGTGTGAACTGTAAGGAGGGGAATTAATCAGCGGCATGTGCCACTGGTTTATGACTTGCTGCGATTCCTTGGGTTGTACAGGGAATGTGAAGCTAAGCTGGCATAGCTCAAATGTGACAAAAGCAGTGGTTAATATTCATAACCATCTGGGTAAAAGGCTCGATATCTGATTGCTCTGCAGGAAATAATTTCCTCGTTTAAATCTTTTGATCTGAAATTGGAGCATCTCTCCCCCCCCCCCTTCCCCAATGTTTTGATGGTGTCTTTCTGAAGGGAAAGAAGCTTGGAGCTCATCTTCATATGAGAGAATAAAGACTGATATCATCTCTTGCTCCTGTTTCTCCGCTCCCTCTTCCTCTGTTTTTTTCTCAGGATGAATATCTTTCCCTCAAGATGCTGTCCTCTGCAGAGGTAAAACTCTGCTTGGCCAGATTGCTACATAGCCAATGAGCAAAGAGCAGAATCTGTTCATTCTAACTCTTCTCAAAATTTTAACCCACAGCATCTTCTCATTACAGCAGTCTACAGGATATGGTTCTCCCTCCCATCCTTCCCCTGACAATCAGATTTTTTGGCCCTCTCCACCTCCCATCATTCCTTTGAATATGTTCACACGCAGGCAGTATTCTTTCAATAGTAAACTGGAAAATCATCCAGCTGAGATCCTCTTCAGAGGCCCTGCTACAAATGAAGTGAGGTGGGTGGTTTCAAGCTACTCAGCGTCCTCAGTGATGCCATCCCAGGTGTAGAATAGTTGCTTATGTTTAATTCTGAACAATTCATTTGCAGTACAACCCTATGAATGTTCACTCTACACAAAGGCCCCATCTGCACTGTACATTTAAAACAGTAGCATACCACTTTAAACAGTCATGGCTTCCCCCAGAGGATCCTGGGAACTGTTGCTTGTTAAGTGTTGTTCGGAGAACCCTATTCCCCTCACAGAACTACAATTCAGAGAGTTCCTCGGGAACAGCGATTGACTGTTAAATCGTTAGGGGAATATGGTATGACGCAGATTTAAATGTGTAGTGCAGACAGGGCCTAAGTCTCATTGCATTCTATTGTGCTAATACTACCAAGAAATTGTGTGTGGGGGATTGCAGCTATACTTACAAAAACTTTCTAGAAGGAGCCAGGAAATTTTTTACTCTTGTACAATAAACACAAAGTGTATTTTTGTCTGTTTTTCCTCAATTTGTCTTCTACCTCTTGGGCTCATGTATCGTTTAGGAAATTATGCAGCAACTTTCTCATGCAAAACTCGAATATGCTCCTCTAAGTGAATTGAAATGTTTTGCCATAAAGCAACACTGCTGAAAAAGGTGGTCATGTGCAACCATAATTTTTAATATTGCTTCTGTTTGGACTGGGTGTGCTCTTTCAGTTTTCTGTGGATTTGGTGCTTATTATTCTTATTCTTATTCTTTCGCTTTGTTACCTGCCCTAAGGTCCCAGAATGGTTTATGGTTGTCTTGGGATAGAAGGAAAACCTATCAGGAGGAAGCAGGCCTCTCAAACATAACAGTCCTCCTGGTGCTACAAAACAAGACTGGAAATGAAACTGTACCCTGGAGCTCTGTGGTATGCAAACTACTGGAGCTCAAGAGGTCCAAAAACATTGCACAGAAAGATAGCAGTCACTGGTATACATAACAGTTACAACAGGTTAAAATGCATTTTTTTTAAAAAAAAATTGCAGCATCCACATGAGACATCATCATCAAATTCCCATCCCATATCTCCACCACCTTCAAATTTCCCCACGTTTTCTTTTTCACTCCTTGGATTTTTCCATGGAAAGGGTTAATTCAGGTTGAATGGCAAAAATAATAATATTGGTCAGTGGTCTGATGAGGATGACTTGTGTGGGCCCTCTGCCAAACCTGCTGGCATGAGCAGCACCAAGCCCACAATAAACCTATCTTGTGGATTCCTAAAAAATAACCATAACCATAGCTGTCAAGTTACAGATTTGAAAATAAGGGACCAGCAGCCTTGAAAATAAGGGACCAGCAGCCAAAATAAGGGACCTGCAGCCTCATCTGTTCCAGGCACTCCAGTCTTCCTGTCCTCCTGCAGTCTGGTCAAACTCATGCTGGTAGCTTTGAGAATACTGTCCAACCAACTTTGTAACCAGAGGTTCAACTGAATAGAATCTGAATCACATGCACCACAAGGCCTATGCAGCCTCAACTTAAGATGGCTCCCCGGCCTGGCTTTGCACAGCAAAGTTTGCAGCAGCACATGCAACAAAATGGTGTCCAGCATTCAAAAAACCCCTCAGCTTGCATTAACTAGCCACACACACACAGCCTCCCCCCCTCCCACGAGATCTCCTTTCCTTTTCCCCCACCATGTGCCCCCGCTCCAGACAGACCTTTTCACCGGCAAGGGTGAGTGGGCCTTCGATGACGTATCCATCCGATTCCGATCCGAGCACTCAGCACAGGTATGTTCAACTTCTGAGCCAAAGGCAGAAAGCCCAGCCAGCAGCCAAACGAAGCCTCAAAGAAAACCATCGTCACCTCTCTGCTGGGAAGCGCTTAGCAAAGGCGAGTCCCCAGGGAACGCAGCCGATTTGATCAGCACAAGGCATGCAAGCTCCACCCCCCCCCCAGTCGTTCTTAGACTTCTTATTGGGTGAGCAACGCAGCCAAGCAACACAGTTGGTGCCTCCCTCCTCCCTGGCCGGCCAGGAGGGAGGGAGAGTTGCTGCTTCCTTTGAAATTTAAGGGACATCATTTCAGGGACATTTAAGGGACATCCATCAATAAGGGACAGCAGCGGGACATGGCGCTGGAATAAGGGACTGTCCCTTCAAATAAGGGACACTTGACAGCTATGACCATAACCATAATAATAAACTAGTTTGCAAGTATTTCTTTGTGTGAAACCTGGGATGCTTCAAGGAAATATGAAGGGCATTTTCCATGGACGTGGCAGATATCTGTCCTTGTGCAGTCATTACCGCTTGCTAATTAAGTTGGCAAGTCCTGAGTTAATGATGCATGTTGCATCCATCCAGAGCAATAAAGTATATTTATTTGCTTGCCCTCTGCCCTGTCAATAAGCAAGGCACCCGGCCCACGCAGAGTGAACACCACAGGCTAGTGTGGCTTTCCATTTGTATGACTAGAAAGCATTCTGTTTTACAAATCACTGCATTCTAATTTGATGTGTTGGACAATAGCCAGGAGTCAGGCTGCCAACAAGCTGCCTAATTTATATGGAAGGAAATGGCTTGTAGGATGATGGTGAAAAATTATCTTCTCAACGACCTCGCTTCTGTTTGAGGTCAGTATCATGCATTCGAGGAAAGCCTCTTGGTTTTCTGCAACTCTCTCCATGCAGACTTTCATGCACCATCAGGTGTATGGAGGATCTTGGTTGCAGAGAATTGCAGGGCGAGCTGATGCAGACAGAATCATTGGGCACTCGTTACAGCAATGTGTAGATCATGCGCTAAAAACTGATGGGAAACAGTTGAGTTCATAGCTGTCAACGTTTTCCCCTTTTTTAAGGGAAATTCCCTTATTCTGAATAGGATTCCTTGCAAGAAAAGGGGAAAGTTGACAGCTATGGTTGAGTTGCAACTTCAAGGTCTCTGCTCTCCCTTTGTATGGTGCTTTCAAACAGAGGACACCGTCAAATAGAGAACTGTGCTCTATAAAAAAAGGGCTCATGACAACTCTTAACTAAGGCTGCAGTTATAAACACAATCTGTAGCACACCCCATTTAAATGGGCTTTTGGATCATGCTGTAGCATTTCTCCCTGAACCACATCCCTGGGTTGCCAAACAGAGCCTATTTTCTGCCTTATAAGGTAGCCCTGCCTCAGATCTCCATCTGTACAATGGGGATGAGAGCATGCCCTGCTACATAGGGTTGTTGTGAGATCAAACCACAGTGAAGAAGCAAAGCATCTAGCCTTTTGTACATAATTGCTGTTGGTTTGATCGCTTGCTGTCACCTTTTATTCCCATGTTATTATCATTTTCTGATCATGCTCCACAGGAAATGGAATTGGGGGTGGAAGGACAGATTGTGAAGCTGAGGCTCCAATACTTTGGCCACCTCATGAGAAGAGAAGACTCTCTGGAAAAGACCCTGATGTTGGGAAAGATGGAGGGCACAAGGAGAAGGGGACGACAGAGGACGAGATGGTTGGACAGTGTTCTCGAAGCTACCAGCATGAGTTTGACCAAACTGCAGGAGGCAGTGGAAGACAGGAGTGCCTGGTGTGCTCTGGTCCATAGGGTCACTAAGAGTGGGACACGACTAAAGAACAACAACAACAACAACAACAGACATAAAAACCTATCATGCTTGTGGGAAAGGTGTTTCTCTGGGTTTTTCATGAACTTGTTTATAATGCTAATAATGAAAATTGCATTGGAATTCAAGGCAAATTCAAACCCTGCAGTTTGTTCCTACCTGATGCTTCCATACAGAGCATCATCTGGCATACTTCAAAGTCACAGCTATTACTTTGGTGATTTCCCCTGCTCTGTCATGAATAAACTCCTGGTTATTGCTGGCCTCATAGGCAGCATGTAATGGCTTCTACTCAGAAGCCATCCAACCCTTTCCAAGAAAATTGCCAGATAAGAGATATCAGAGATCGAAAAGGCCTCCTAGATCATAGTAACTGTTCTCAACTGCCAACAAGGGAGGATAAAGGTCTTCATTAGATATTCAATGTGGTGCAAGGTGTTGTTGTTTTTTAAGATGTACGCGTGACCTATTAATCACAGACTGATGCTCCATGGTGTTTCTGACAGGTGGATTCAGAAAACAAATTTTCTCACTCCACAGTGACCTTTTGCAACCACTGCAGAGTTAAAGTCAAGTGAAGTTTGGTGGTAAAATGGAGCAGTTTGTCTGCTTAAAAAAGAAAAAGTCTGAAATTCAGTTCTCATGCTGGATTCTCCAGTGGTATGACTTTGCCATCTGTAATCTGTCATGGATGCTTCAGCTGAGATTCCTGCATTTCAGGGGGTTGGACTAGATTAGCCTTGGGGTCCCTTCCAACTCTACAAATCTATGTTTCGCCCCTGGAGGTGCATTGTCTGTCAAGATAGACAGGTGCAAACAACAACTGCATAGTTAACAGAGAGTTCTTCCCTTCTATAGCAGGAAGGTGGGGCAGGTAGAGTTGAGTCCCTTCTCCCCTTTGAGTGAAATTATCACTTGGGTTTGCCCCAAAGCAATGCTGAATCACTAGCCGGGATCACACAAAGGTAATGAAGGCTAGGGATGGGTGGTTGTTACTTTCACAGCAGCAACTAAAGACGAGGGGAATATCTCTGAATGGGAACAGATTGTTAGAGCATGGTTTCCTACTGCAGAAATCTCACTGAAAAGAGAAAGTAATCCACTTGAGAAGGGGATAGCCCCCACAACTGCGTAATGGTTATGGTGGTGCACATGTGGAGACAATAGAACAGAGTGCCTTGGATTTCTGATTGCTTTGGGAGGTGATGGACTTTCCATTGCTGATCCTTTTCAGCAGAAGCTGGATGCTCTAGCAGTAGATTTCCTGTGTTGGCAAGAGGTTGGACTAGATGGCATCTATAGTACCTTCCAACTCTATGAAACAGTCTACAAAACACAGAAAGAGGAAGAGGCAAATGGTGAGTTGTGACCTGAAGGCACTTGGTGGGCTAATACCTCTCTCCAGGGATATGATGTGGATTTGACAGGAGTGTGAATGCTGCTTGCCTCCAATTTTTGTTAGTGGTATACAGTGGTACCTCAAGTTACAGATGCTTCAGGTTACAGATGCTTCAGGTTATAGACTCCGCTAACCCAGAAATAGTACCTCGGGTTAAGAACTTTGCTTCAGGATGAGAACAGAAATCGTACAGTGGCGGCACAGCGGCAGTGGGAGGCCCCATTAGCTAAAGTGGTACCTCAGGTTAAGAACAGTTTCAGGTTAAGAGCGGACTTCTAGAACGAATTAAGTTCTTACCCCGAGGTTCCACTGTATTTGCAAACAAGAATAACGAACTGTTACAGAAGCCATGAGCCTCCTGTGACGTCCCTTTGAAAGGAAACCAAACCCAGATAGGACTGACACTGGAAGTTCTCATCACTTTCATGGAATCATAGACTTGTAAAGTTGGAAGGGACCCCAAGGGTCATCTAATCATAGTCATAGTCCACACAATGCAGGAATCACAGCAAAACAATCCATCAAAGGTGGCTATCCTCTGCTTCAAAACTTCCAAGGAAGGAGAGTTCACCACAGAGCTAAGACTGTGTGGACAACTGCAGCCCATCTGCTTGTATACACACAAGGCAACTAGCTATTTCACAGCCAGTTCAGAGCTCCACGAATGCACAAAATATGCCTTCTCCTTATTTACTTCAGTGGAAGGGCATGCCTACATATGCATCTCTTTGTGTATAAAGGAGAAACCCCTTGAGTTTGGGGAAATTCACTCTGCCAGTCAGAGCTCCTTTGCCCACAAGGAATTCAATGTCTGTGATGTGGTAGTTGCATTTAAAAAGCTTTCCATTTCCCCTCACTTCCATTTGCATATGCAAAGATATGAAGAATGCAAATGTAAGTGTAGGCAGAGGAGGTGCAAACGAAGGAGTTATTATGGAAAAGGACTGGAAAAATGGAAATAGATGAAGTCAAGTGACGGACTAACAAACATGGTGAACACAGTTTAGAGTAGGGGAGGGTCTTTTCCTATATCATATTGCCAGAGTGATCAGATACAAAGGAAGATGGGGTTCCTGTATCTTTTAAAAATTGTACATAGAAGAAGCTATTTTAGGAGGGGAAGATTTTATTATCCCTGTAATATAAGATGAATCTGCTAAAGTTCTCTCTTCTACAAAATTGTTAGAAGTACAGGAAATCTGCCCTCCGTAGACAAGGAGAAGGGGACGACAGAGGAGGAGATGGTTGGACAGTATTCTCAAAGCTACCAGCATGAGTTTGGCCAAACTGCGGGAGGCAGTGGAAGACAGGAGTGCCTGGCATGCTCTGGTCCATGGGGTCATGAGGAGTCGGACACGACTGAACAACTAAATAACAACAACAAATGGCTTGCACTGAACCATATTGGCATCTCTCTGCCAGGTATTGCTGTGGATAAGCTGGTGCTCAAGAACCCTCTACCCAATGTGGTCTTGTGTGCTTACTTAGAGGGTTAGCCATGCATTGGGTGTTACATCGTAGTTTCACCAATTTGATCTTTTAGTCACCCCAATACCACCATCACACTTTACTGCATTTTCGCCCATAGCCACATTTTTATGCCAAGTGCTCCTGCCTCCATAAGGGTTAAAATTCTCAGTCTGGGCTGCACACAACAGCATTTAAAACAAGCAAGGTGTCAGCATGTTCCTGTATCTGTGGATAATCACTGCATCTCCCAGTAGATCAAAGCAGTAGGAAATGAAACAGTCCCAACAACAGCAGTATATGTGGGTATATATAATAATGACAGAAGCCTTCTGAAATTGGATGTGAGGTGTCTGTGAATTTTAATGACTACTAAGCCGTCATTCTTTCGTTCTACAATGGCTATGTTTCTTCTCTCCCCTTTTTTAAATAAGACACCGTGCTGAAAAAAATCACATGTGCTCTTGAATTTAAAAACTGGGGGGGGGGGGAATAACCCCTGCACTCCTTGAACAAATAAATGAATACTTTTATCTGTTGAGCCTGTTAAGCTATAACACCACTTTAGGTACCCTGCCATGAACCTAATAATAATAATAATAATAATAATAATAATAATAATAATAACAACACATAAAATATGTGTCATAAAATATGCAATTACTTATCATTGAAGCAATCTACTCCATCCATAGTTTAAAAATTTCAATGACACAAAACATAAAAAGCAACCTTTGGGGTAATATTCCTTAGAAAAAGCTCTATATTTTCTGCTGCACAGACCATGATTCAATACTAAAACAAACAAAAACAATAGTCAGTAGATTTGTGTCTAATCTCCTTGTAGACTAATCATTACAACAACAAAAATAAAATGAAATGAAAATGAAAGACTATCATCCATTACACCTTTGCTAGTTATACAATGTCTCAGACTGAATGTCTATCTAAAGCAGCAGACAGCATCTGTGGAAAGAAGTGCCAATGCTCTCCTAATTGGATACTTACTAAATTCCTATAGATCGTTTTCATAATCATGATTAACTGTATCATATAATACCATGGATTTGGTGTCACAATGGCTAGCATAGTTCGATCTGCACAAATATGTATCCTTCAGTTCTTGGGTGTTTACCACCCTGAGATCTATGGATGATGAGAGGTATTACTACTACTACTACTACTACTAATAATAATAATAATAATAATATACACAATTACCTGGGAGTAAGCTCCACTGAAGGGACGTGGGTGGCGCTGTGGGTTAAACCACAGAGCCTAGGACTTGCCAATCAAAAGGTCAGAGGTTCAAATCCCCGCGACAGGGTGAGCTTCCGTTGCTCGGTCCCTGCTCCTGCCCACCTAGCAGTTCAAAAGCACGTCAAAGTGCAAGCAGATAAATAGGTACTGCTCTGGCGGGAAGGTAAACAGCATTTCTATGCGCTGCTCCGGTATGCCAGAAGCGGCTTAGTCATGCTGGCCACATGACCCGGAAGCTGTACGCCGGCTCCCTCGGCCAATAAAGCGAGATGAGCGCTGCAACCCCAGAGTCTGTCATGACTGGACCTAATGGTCAGGGGTCCCTTTACCCTTTACCTTTTAAGCTCCACTGAACTCACTGGGACTTACTTCTGCATAGACATGAACAGCATTGTGCTATAGATGGTGCTAGATTTTAGGTATGATTATCAAACTCAGAAATACTTCTGCATATAAACTAAGGGTACTTGTCCAATGTTGTTCATTGCTCTTGAGTTATCATGAACCATGTCAAAGAAAGCGATAACAAATTCTTTTAAAATACACGGCTTCTCCAATCTAGCCTTAAATCTAGCAGATCACAAGACCTTGCTAACTCTTGCCCTCTCTGCTAAAATGCAGCTCCTCTGTCCCCTTTAAAATCTGAAATGTCACCCATGCATAGAATGCTATGGATTAAAGCTAGGGATGAGGGAGAAATTCAATTTTGTTTGCATTTTAATGAGAAATGACCTAATTTGCACTTCACAAACCAGTAAGAACATTACACGAGCCTGCTGGATCAGGCCCATGACCCATCTAGTCCAGCATCCTGTTCTCACAGTGGCCACCCAGACACCTATGGGAAACAGAAGTAGGCAAATGGAAACCCAGGTATGCTCTGAAATTAACCCTTCTCCGAATTTTGCGATGGACTTTGCCAAACAAAGTGGACAAAAACATTAGAGAAACTAACGTGCAGAAAGTGCACATCGTTGGGGAAACTGCTTTGAAAAATGTATGTATTTGTTGAAACTGTGAGGAATAATAATAATAATACAGTTGTACCTCCGCTTACGTATCCCTCTGGATACGTAAACTTTGGGATGCCAACATGGCAAACCCAGAAGTATTTTTCCGGGTTTCGTCGCATGCACATGCGCAGAAATGCTCTACGTGCCACGTGCATGCACATAAGTGCTAAATCACACCGCGCACGTGCACAGAAACGGTCCTCCAGTTGTGAATTCCTCAGGATGCATCCAGACTTCTGGAACAGATCCCGTTCACAACCGGAGGTACCACTGCAATAATAATAATAATGCAAATTGCTGCAGAAATGTAGAGAACTGAATTTAAGTCTGGAAAATTGTGAAACTGGGAGAGACCAAAACTGACAGATTGTCTCATTCCTAGTTAAAGGTCTCTTCCTCCGTCTTCCGAGTTGAATTTTAAATCACATGTTTAAAACACACGAACACCAGGCCCCGGGTTTTCCCAAGCTCAGTGCCCCCGCTTGCACCTCAAACACCTTTATACATTCTCAGCACAATTCACCTTCTCTAAGTGAGCCCATTGCATCGCATTAGCCCGCTCATGAATATGAGATCAGAAAAGAAAGGCACCAGAAAACGAGCCAGAAGTTTCTGGCTGCAACTGATCCTGCCCTCTTCTGCACTGTGAGCTGAATGCATATTACCAACTGAGCAGTGAAATATTTAAGGCACTACACTCAGCTAAGGGTGTCTCAGTGGCTGAATATTCCTTTACCTCGAGCCACTGCGTGTGCTTCTCAATGCTTTGTGTGTGTGTCCCTGAATGCCATGGGAGTGAGCTAGGATGTGTTTTGAGAGGCTGAAGAGGCAAATGCTTGTTTCACTTAAAGTTATGCAATATGCTAACCTAGTCACTCACCTTTCTTTTTTTAAAAAAATATTTTTTATTAACCGGCCAATCAAATCAAATTAAATCACATCACATAAATTCCGAATTACAAAGCCGAATTTTAAATTTTATTGGGGGGACCCATATTTCAAGATCCAAAGGGGGATTCTGATCATCTTCTTGCTACTGCGTTAATGTCCAAATCAGTCCAAATCGATCCAAACAGAGTTCATAATTCTATACAGTCTTATCTTGCTGTTTCCACTTCACATCTTGTTCATATATTTTCTCTTTTTTCTTTATGATCTCTCCTGATAGTCTCCTTAAGCCGATAAACACCAATAATAATCCTGTGTGAATTTTTCCGTTCTTCCAATCCTCAAATCGAGATGGTTTCCATATATCATCGCCTTCATAGATAACATCGCTCTTTCCATCATTAATGTCGCAAAACTGTCGCTCTTAAGTCCCACTGAGAAGTTTCACCCACAATATAAAAACAGCTCTATTTCTCTATTTCTCCTCTCAGACTTAAGTCCTCCGACAGAACTTCCCAATATGGCAACGGCATTTTTAACTGCGTCATTCCAAAGCTCTTATACATTCCACGCTCTTCTTAAAACATGCTTTGGTTCGAAAGTTTATCTCCAGACAGCCTTAAATCCACAGCTTAAGTCCTTAAAACGACATTTCTGACTCATGAGGGGAGGGGATTCTTGTTTAATCACATAAGGAAAGAAAGGAAAGTTTTTTTACCCTCCCCCATCAGTCATTTGCCATACCGAGTCTTGGTGTATCTTCTCATGATTTCTCTTGTTCCTCTGACTCGTCTTATTTTATCAGAGATCTCTTCTGTTAGCAGTCTTTACTCCCCCTTCTTCCTTGAGATATGTGCATTCCTTCATCCAAATTGTTTCTTTTGAAGTTCTTGCAGCTAGTGGCGCGGATCAGGGACGGCGTCCAGGAACACAGGAATCCCACAGGAGGGCTTTGTGCGTAGTGCCCCCATCCCCACAAATTCGGGGGTGGTATAGGGCACAGCAGGCAAGGCAGTCCCCCCCACCATCCTGGGGGGGGGTAGGGAGGCTAATTACTCTCATCATAACCTCCGGAGGCGGCGCGAAACAGCAATGGCGGTCCTCTTTGCGCTGTGAAGAGGGGCTCCGCGAAAAAGGGTCGTCCGCTGCGGCAAAGCGGAGACCCATCAAGAAAAACCGCAGGCAGAGTGAGCCTGCGGCCGTGGGACTCGGCGGGCGCCTGGAGCCCCCCCAGAAGCTGTGAAGGAGCCTCGTAAGAGGCTCCGGAACGTGAAAGGGGGAGCGGCGCTGTGAGTTCATCGCTCTTTTCGTGGAAGCAAAGCCGCGCTGCTGCTGCTGATGAGCGCTGACCTTTCTTCTTGAAATTATCGGAATTGGAGCAACATACCCGTGAGTAAGGGTCCTAAATTTTCCAACTAAATTGAAGAAATTCGGCCGAAAGCGGGAGGCGAGTAACAGGAAGTCCGCCTTCCGACTCTGCTAATCAGATCAAAGCAAGGGCTCGGAAACGAGCTGAAGTATTTAAAAAGGGATTGTTAAAGTGGAAGAAAGGGTGCATTGAGAGACTCAAAAGGAAAGGAAAAGAACTGTGGGTTGTATAGACTTTTATTCTTTAGAACTATCCTCCAATCTTTGGGCTAAACGGGGCTGAAAGAGATAACCCCGTCACCGGGCTGCCAGTGCATAGAAAAAGAACTGTCAAACTGCTGTCAAACTGACGATATTGTTGCAGAGATCGAAATTGTTGCATAGACTGAGATACTAATATTAAACATTGTTACATGGACTTGTATTGATACTTTATGGCTGGATTTTAAAAAACTAGAAGTCCTGGAAACCTTCCTTTTGTGTTTGGGAATTACTAAACTCAATATGGGGAATTGAGGAACTTCAATGGCGGAAAATAGTTCCTTTCTTTTTCGAAGCTTTGGAATACTCCCCCTATAGGACTGTGGAAACATAGTTGCATGGGAACTGAGTTTTATTGAAACCTTTCGTGGTTTTTTTATTTATATTTGGGACTTGTTTTTCTCATGGGACAAAAGACCATTTGACCTTGAACAGAGGCAGGTGTGGAATGAGCGGCACAGGGAGAACAAGAGCAGCTAAAGCTAAAGATAAAGAAAAAGAGAAAAAATCTGGGCAACTTTTGCAAACAACTTTAACTCATCATCGCAGATCATCTGTCCCAACTGTGCTGACAGCACAGGAGGTGGAACTAGTGCAGCCTGCTGCAGAAGACATGGCAACTGGAGGATCTGAAACAGTTTTAAAACAAATTTTGGAACAATTGGCAGTCTTAAACCAAAAAGTGGACAATCAAACATCAAAGATTGACCAAGCTACATCCTCTATTGGCAAATTAACTGAACAGGTTTCGCAGCACACTCAGGCAATTGAGAAATTGCAAGGAGCTACGGCAGAAAACTTTAAATTAGCTGTGGAAGCCAACCAAAAAGCAGAACAGGCGAACTTAAAGGTGGATGAAATTAAAGGAGAGGTAAGACCTTTGAGAAGGCAGGTAGGGGAACAACAAGCCTATCTGGCATTGGTTGAATTGAAGAGTAAAGATAGTAATCTCAGGATAAGGGCTATCCCGGAATTGGAACAAAATAATTTAGAGGGATTTTTGACACTTTTGTTCACCAAATTCTGGGGAATTGAGGAAGAAAAGGACTTTAAAATTGTGACAGCCTTTAGACTGGGAAAATCAGTAAAGAAAGATAAGCCCAGAGACTGTTTGGTTGCTCTGAGATCAAGAGAAGAAAGGGATAAGATACTAGGCCTACATTTTAAGAAATCTTTGGAGGTAGAAGGTAAAAGGGCCGAAATTTACAGAGATATACCCAAATATCTCTTGGAACTTAGGACTACCTATATAGATTTGACCAAATTGTTGAGACACAACGGAATTCCTTACAGGTGGGAGTTTCCACAAGGACTTTCATTTACTTACAAAGGAAGGAAAATAAAGATTAAATCACCTGAAGACCAGCAGAAGTTCCTACACGACCACGAGGAGGACCTGCAAAAAGGAGCCGCAGCTTCTTGGCCTCCACCACCACCGGGACCATCTCCAAGAGATATACCACCAGGACCAGGACCAGCATTACCTCCCCCGGGATCGGGAGGAAGCTTAGATACCCCATTGTAGAACCCGTCAACTGATTCAGGATGTCTCTGCAGCTTCTTAGTTGGAATATAAATGGCGGAAATTCCCCGGAAAAAAGAAGGAAAGTCTTTCACATTTTGAAAAAGGAACAATTGGACGTTATCTGCCTACAGGAAACACATGTGACAAGGCTCCATAGAAAAGTGTTAATTAACAAAAGACTAGGCCAAGAATTTATTTCTTCGGACAAAGTTAAGAAGAGAGGAGTGGTGATTTATGCAAAGGAGAGCCTGTCACCGAAATTTTTATTTAAAGATGAATACGGCCGAATTTTGGCGATTGAAATACAGACACAAGGAGAAAAAATTTTGATATTAGGAATATATGCTCCAAATGAGGGAAAGTCGGAATTCTTCAGGAAGCTGCATGAGACCATGCTGGATTATTTGGATTATAGCAACATCATTATGCTGGGTGATATGAATGGGGTTGTCTCTGTACATATGGATAAGTCACAAAGTGCTAACATATCGAAAGACGGCAGACTACCCAAAACTTTTTTTGAAATGACAGACAATATGGACTTAGTGGACATCTGGAGGGTTAAGAACCCTCTAGGGAAAGAAGGGACTTTCTTTTCTGAAGCTCATCTGACATGGACACGAATCGACCAAATCTGGACAACTAGAGGACTGGCACCTAAGACTAGAAAAGTGGAAATCTGCCCAAAAACCTGCTCCGACCATAGTGCTTTGAAAGTGGAATTGAGACTTAACACAACCGGTACCTTCAGATGGAAAATGAATGACACCTTATTAAGAGATCAGGAGATTGTGAAGAAGGCCCAAAAAACCTTAAAGGACTATTTTGAGATAAATTTGAATACCACCGTGGAAAAAAGAACAATCTGGGACGCAAGTAAGGCAGTTATGAGAGGGTTTCTAATACAACAAAACACAATTAAGAAAAGGCTCTGGAATGAAAAGAAGGAGAAGATATTGGAGAAAATAAGAGAAGGAGAGAAAAAATTAAGATCTAGGCCTAAGTCGAAGGACGTGTTAAGAGAAGTGAAATTCTTCCAGGCGCAATATTCAAAACTGATAAACCAAGAGGTGGAATGGAAAATTAAACAAATGAAACAAAGATCCTTCGAATCGGCGAATAAGTGTGGGAAACTGCTAGCTTGGCAGTTGAAAAAGAGACAAAAGCTTAATACGGTTACAAATCTAGAGATCGAAGGGAGAATGGTTCAGAAACCCGAGGAAATCAGAAAGTGCTTCCAGAGGTATTTCAAAGAACTTTATACACAAGGGCCGCAAAAAGCCTCAGAGGTGGATCAATTTCTAAAAACTAATGGATTACAAAAAATACCCCTGGAAATGAGAACAAACCTGAACTGTAATATTACACAGCAAGAAATTGAAAGTGCCATTCAAAATCTTCAACTTGGCAAGTCCCCAGGCCCGGACGGCTTAACCTCCAAATATTATAAAGTTTTAAAGGACTATTTGATACAACCTTTGATGGAGGTTTGCAACCAGATAATGGAGGGAGGGAGGGCACCGGAAACGTGGAAAGAAGCTTTCATCACATTGGTACCTAAATCAGAGACTGAAAAGACCCAACTTAAGAACTACCGCCCCATCTCACTCCTAAATGTGGATTATAAAATTTTTGCAGATATTTTGGCAAATAGACTTAAAAAAGTACTAAATGAAGTGATTCACAAAGACCAGGCTGGCTTTCTCCCTGGTAGGCATTTGTTTGACAACACAAGAAACATTATTGACATTTTGGAACTTCTACAAACAAATCTGAATACCAGAGCGGTTTTGATTTTTGTTGATGCAGAGAAGGCCTTTGATAATATTTCTTGGATGTTTATGAAGAAAAATTTGGAAGGGATGGGAGTGGGGCGGGGGTTCGAAAATGGTATAGAAGCAATCTACACAGAACAAAAAGCTAAATTGATAGTAAACAATGTGGTGACAGAGGAGTTTAAAATTGAAAAAGGGACACGCCAGGGGTGCCCCCTATCCCCCCTATTGTTTATTTCAGTCCTGGAGGTGTTGCTAAATATGATTAGAAAGGACCGGTTGGTCCAGGGGATTGAGGTCGGAGTGAAACAATATAAATTGAAAGCATTTGCAGATGACTTGGTATTAACACTTCAGGAACCAGTCTCCAGCACTAAAAGAGTGTTAGAATTAATTTCTGATTTTGGTCGGGTGGCGGGGTTTAAGTTAAATAAGCAAAAAACCAAGGTTTTAGCAAAAAATTTGACAGTTACAGAAACAGATGAGTTCTCTAAAGAAACGGAGCTGAATGTGGTTAAAAAAGTAAAATACCTAGGGGTGTACTTGACCTCCAAAAATTTGAATTTGTTTAAAGATAATTATGAGAAATGCTGGTCAGAAATCAAAAGAGACTTGGATATATGGTCAAGACTGAAACTTTCCTTGTTAGGCCGAATAGCTGCTGTAAAGATGAATGTATTGCCGAAAATGTTATTTTTGTTTCAGGCCCTACAGATCGTGGACAAGGTGGAATGTTTTGGAAAGTGGCAGAAGGATATTTCTAAGTTTGTTTGGCAGGGCAAAAAGCCCCGAATAAAGTTTAAAATATTAACTGATGCGAAAGAAAGAGGGGGATTTGCCCTGCCAGACTTGAGGCTATATTATGAATCTGCAGCCTTCTGCTGGTTGAAAGATTGGATTTTATTGGAGAACACTGATGTCCTGGATCTGGAAGGGTTTGACAATGCGTTTGGGTGGCATGCATATTTGTGGTATGACAAGGCCAAAGTGCACAAATTGTTTAAAAACCATATTGTCAGAAGAGCAATTTGGAGGGTCTGGATAAAATACAAAGACTTATTGGAGAGTAAAACTCCGAGGTGGCTCTCACCGGTGGAGGCCAAGGCACGTAAGAGACCCAACATGGAGGCCCATTGGCCTAAATATTGGGAAATAATTGAAAAAACTGGAGACAATTGGAGGTTGCTAAGTTTGGAGAAATTGAAAACTAAGGTACGAGATTGGTTGCACTATGCGCAAATTCAAGAGGTATTTAAAATAGATAAAAAAGTTGGATTCCAGGTGGAAAAATCGAAACTAGAGATTGAATTGTTAGAGCCAAAAAGTAAACTACTTTCGAGAATGTATAACTTGCTGCTTAAGTGGAATACACAGGATGAGACAGTCAAATCCGCTATGATAAAATGGGCTCAGGATGTGGGGCATAACATTATGTTTGCAGACTGGGAAAGGTTATGGAACACCGGTTTGAAATTCACGGCATGTATTGCCTTGAAGGAAAATATTATGAAAATGGTATACCGGTGGTACATGACCCCAGTCAAGTTAGCCAAGATATATCATCTGTCTGACAACAAATGTTGGAAATGTGGAGAGGCGGAAGGGACATTCTTCCATCTCTGGTGGACCTGCCCGAAAGTGAAGGCCTTCTGGGAAATGATCCATAATGAACTAAAAAAGGTATTGAGATTTACCTTACCTAAAAAACCAGAGGCCTTCCTTCTGGGCATGGTGGACCAGAGAGTGCTTAAGAAGGACAGAACCTTTTTTATGTATGCTACCACAGCAGCAAGGATCCTGATTGCAAAATACTGGAAGATACAAGATTTACCCACGCTGGAGGAATGGCAATCGCAGTTGATGGACTATATGGAACTGGCTGAAATGACTGGCAGAATCCGAGACGCGGGAGAAGAAACAACTGAGGAGGATTGGGAAAAGTTTAAGGACTATTTGAAAAAACACTATAAGTTGTATGAATGTTAAAAAAAATGCACCTTTCAGGAAATTCTAGCTTCAGCAAATGTAAGTTATTGGAATGAAAATTAAGACACAAGAATTCAGAGGTAAAATAATGAAATAACTTTATTGTGTTTAATATAAAACATATAAGAATTGAGCGACAGTAAAATTGAAAATAGGGAACATGATAAAATGGAAGTTACAATAAGTTTTGAAATAAGTTAACAAATTGCTGATGCTTTATAAGACAGAGAACGCAGGGTTCGGAGGATGTGGGGAAGTCCTATAGAATAGAAGGAAAAAGAATATGGAAACTTGTTACCTATACCCTATCTTCTTATAACCACTCTTTATTCTTTTTTCTGTATTTCTAAAAAGCAATAAAAATATTTTAAAAAAAAAAAACATTAGAGAAACTAACGTGCAGAAAGTGCACATCGTTGGGGAAACTGCTTTGAAAAATGTATGTATTTGTTGAAACTGTGAGGAATAATAATAATAATACAGTTGTACCTCCGCTTACGTATCCCTCTGGATACGTAAACTTTGGGATGCCAACATGGCAAACCCAGAAGTATTTTTCCGGGTTTCGTCGCATGCACATGCGCAGAAATGCTCTACGTGCCACGTGCATGCACATAAGTGCTAAATCACACCGCGCACGTGCACAGAAACGGTCCTCCAGTTGTGAATTCCTCAGGATGCATCCAGACTTCTGGAACAGATCCCGTTCACAACCGGAGGTACCACTGCAATAATAATAATAATGCAAATTGCTGCAGAAATGTAGAGAACTGAATTTAAGTCTGGAAAATTGTGAAACTGGGAGAGACCAAAACTGACAGATTGTCTCATTCCTAGTTAAAGGTCTCTTCCTCCGTCTTCCGAGTTGAATTTTAAATCACATGTTTAAAACACACGAACACCAGGCCCCGGGTTTTCCCAAGCTCAGTGCCCCCGCTTGCACCTCAAACACCTTTATACATTCTCAGCACAATTCACCTTCTCTAAGTGAGCCCATTGCATCGCATTAGCCCGCTCATGAATATGAGATCAGAAAAGAAAGGCACCAGAAAACGAGCCAGAAGTTTCTGGCTGCAACTGATCCTGCCCTCTTCTGCACTGTGAGCTGAATGCATATTACCAACTGAGCAGTGAAATATTTAAGGCACTACACTCAGCTAAGGGTGTCTCAGTGGCTGAATATTCCTTTACCTCGAGCCACTGCGTGTGCTTCTCAATGCTTTGTGTGTGTGTCCCTGAATGCCATGGGAGTGAGCTAGGATGTGTTTTGAGAGGCTGAAGAGGCAAATGCTTGTTTCACTTAAAGTTATGCAATATGCTAACCTAGTCACTCACCTTTCTTTTTTTAAAAAAATATTTTTTATTAACCGGCCAATCAAATCAAATTAAATCACATCACATAAATTCCGAATTACAAAGCCGAATTTTAAATTTTATTGGGGGGACCCATATTTCAAGATCCAAAGGGGGATTCTGATCATCTTCTTGCTACTGCGTTAATGTCCAAATCAGTCCAAATCGATCCAAACAGAGTTCATAATTCTATACAGTCTTATCTTGCTGTTTCCACTTCACATCTTGTTCATATATTTTCTCTTTTTTCTTTATGATCTCTCCTGATAGTCTCCTTAAGCCGATAAACACCAATAATAATCCTGTGTGAATTTTTCCGTTCTTCCAATCCTCAAATCGAGATGGTTTCCATATATCATCGCCTTCATAGATAACATCGCTCTTTCCATCATTAATGTCGCAAAACTGTCGCTCTTAAGTCCCACTGAGAAGTTTCACCCACAATATAAAAACAGCTCTATTTCTCTATTTCTCCTCTCAGACTTAAGTCCTCCGACAGAACTTCCCAATATGGCAACGGCATTTTTAACTGCGTCATTCCAAAGCTCTTATACATTCCACGCTCTTCTTAAAACATGCTTTGGTTCGAAAGTTTATCTCCAGACAGCCTTAAATCCACAGCTTAAGTCCTTAAAACGACATTTCTGACTCATGAGGGGAGGGGATTCTTGTTTAATCACATAAGGAAAGAAAGGAAAGTTTTTTTACCCTCCCCCATCAGTCATTTGCCATACCGAGTCTTGGTGTATCTTCTCATGATTTCTCTTGTTCCTCTGACTCGTCTTATTTTATCAGAGATCTCTTCTGTTAGCAGTCTTTACTCCCCCTTCTTCCTTGAGATATGTGCATTCCTTCATCCAAATTGTTTCTTTTGAAGTTCTTGCAGCTAGTGGCGCGGATCAGGGACGGCGTCCAGGAACACAGGAATCCCACAGGAGGGCTTTGTGCGTAGTGCCCCCATCCCCACAAATTCGGGGGTGGTATAGGGCACAGCAGGCAAGGCAGTCCCCCCCACCATCCTGGGGGGGGGGTAGGGAGGCTAATTACTCTCATCATAACCTCCAAATTACCTCGTGTGGGTCAGAGAGATGTTATTGTCAGCTATCTTCCGATGCGCCCCTTAGTGGCCCCCAGTCACTCACCTTTCTTAAATGCTGCTCAAGCCCAGCATAGGCCTTTTCGCCAGGTTTGTTTATTTTAATGCCAACATAAAAGAAGCTTGTTTATATACCGTCTTTTCCTATCCAGGTCTCTCAAATTGCTTTTCAGGCAACAAGAGTTTGATAGCATGCGTAGACAGATCTCTTCCAGTTCCCTCATTGTGAGGAAATTAACAAAATCCTGAAACAGACGTGCTTGATGATCTATGACAAATCAAGTGAACCAGTTGAAACTCTGCTATCGTACTGCGCCAGTGGCAGTGAAGCCTCACCACAAAGAGCACATCTGTAGCCTGGGAGTGGCAAGGGGGGTGGCAAAAGATGTGGGGTGGGTAGGAGAGCCATGATGAAAGAAAGACAGTGTGCATGACTGTAGAGCAAGAAGAAGCACAATCAGGCCCAATAGTCAAGAGCATGAAGGAGACAAGCAGCACAATGCCATGTGGTGAAATGAGAGGCGGCAGGCTGGTTGCCTCAGGCCATATTCACACCACACATTTAAAGTACTAGGATGCTGCTTTAAAGAGTCATGGCTTTCCCCAAAGAATTCTGAGAGCCCTTATTCCCCTCAAAGAACCATGGTTCCCAGAGTTTCATACCCAGCAACTTCCCCGGGGGGAAACGGGACACCGGGTTTTTTCTCACAAGAGGACAAGAGCCAAAATGGCTGCCATGATATTGCACGATTTCAGCTCTCACTTCTTTGGGGCATGGTGCCCCCAAACATGTGTTTTGGAGCACTGTGACCCTAAAAGGTGTTTTTTGGGGGGGCACTATCTCACATGAGTCATGTGGCTCGCTTAGGAGTGTGGACCCAGATGATGGCATCGTGGATTGGGGCCATGTCATGTTAGAAGGTATGGAGTTCCTGGGAAGAGGGATTGGCTGTTAAACCATTCTGTGAATTGTAGCTCTGTGAAGGGAACATGGCCTCCTAGCAACTCTCAGTTAACAAACTACAGCTCCCAGAATTCTTTGGGGGAAGGCATGACTCTTTAAAGTCTTATCATAGTGCTTTAAATGTACGGTGTGAATGTAGTCTCATTGAGAATGAATGAAGGCTCCCTTGCAACTGCAGGAACAGCCAGGGAGCAAATGGAGATTTC